>NC_044031.1:296642003-296964851 GCF_901765095.1 Microcaecilia unicolor
AAATAACTTCCCAGGGATGGGTGATTTAGAAACTGACTGCATAAGTGGATACTGCTGGCCAGGGTTTTTTTGAGGGGGGTACTGAGTACTGGCACCTTTTCCATTGTCTGCCTAATTGACCTCAGGTCTCAAGTTTTAATGAAAAACCTGAGGCTCTGCACACCAATTCTGCCGATAGATTCTGTGAGTGGTTGCAGGGGGCCTGGCTACTGTGGTGAGGTCCCTCAGTGATCACCCCACCCCTGAAGGGTGGCTGGCATTTGAGTACCGGCACCTTTCGCTAGATAAAACGCACTGCTGCTGGCACACAAGTAATACCAGTTTTCAAAAGACAAGGTACTGTACTTTCCTTTCTAAAATTGCCAGTTACAAGTATATCTATGCCTGCTCTGAAACTTACAGATATACTTTGCATTTTGTCAAATATTGTCCTGGCAATGCCAACTAATAACATTTCAAAGTATGTGTAGGATCACTGCCAATGCATACCGTTATTTGAAGCCAACAACTTAGTTTAAAAACAGACTTGGAGCATTTCTCCCGTATGAAAATGGAAAACAAATTTACTTGATGTATTTGCTTCCTTGCACACTGCTGCTTATCCTGCTGGCTTCTCAGAGCCCATTGTCTTTGCCCCTGAAAACCACAGGGGGGAAGGAGGAGAGAGAGAGAACAAGGGAAGGGAGGAGAAGAATAGTGAAGGTGGGGGAGGAGCAAGAGTGAGTGAGGGGATTAACATTTCTCTGGGTTATGAGTGAGATGATTGGAAAGTCTTTGAAATGGTGTAGAACAATTTTAATAACAATGGTTGGATAATATTCAATGAGGTTGAACTGGTACTCATATTAAGGACATACCCTCATATTCCCCAGTCACTTCCCCAAACTCACGACCTACCATAAAAATAAAGTACCAAAAAAAATCGCCTTACATTATAAGTTGCAACCTAAACACACATCCATAACCCTATAAACAACACACACACACATACACACACACTCTTAACCTGCACAACCTATATCACACATAATACATACTATAACATTCTTACCAAATACACATTTCCTCCCCAGAAAATCCACAACCCCATTCTACCACCACACATGCAACATTATATAGCCCATATAATATACCTCATACACAGTTCCCCCCTAATCATACCCAGCCACCCAAACTTCCCATTTACCACACTCCATCGCCAACCATACACGCTTCATACTTCATACAAACCGCATGCATCCATATACAGTGGGGGAAATAAGTATTTGATCCCTTGCTGATTTTGTAAGTTTGCCCACTGACAACGACATGAGCAGCCCATAATTGAAGGGTAGGTTATTGGTAACCGTGAGAGATAGCACATCACAAATTAAATCCGGGAAAATCACATTGTGGAAAGTATATGAATTTATTTGCCTTCTGCAGAGGGAAATAAGTATTTGATCCCCCACCAACCAGTAAGAGATCTGGCCCCTACAGACCAGGTAGATGCTCCAAATCAACTCGTTACCTGCATGACAGACAGCTGTCGGCAATGGTCACCTGTATGAAAGACACCTGTCCACAGACTCAGTGAATCAGTCAGACTCTAACCTCTACAAAATGGCCAAGAGCAAGGAGCTGTCTAAGGATGTCAGGGACAAGATCATACACCTGCACAAGGCTGGAATGGGCTACAAAACCATCAGTAAGACGCTGGGCGAGGAAGGAGACAACTGTTGGTGCCATAGTAAGAAAATGGAAGAAGTACAAAATGACTGTCAATCGACAAAGATCTGGGGCTCCACGCAAAATCTCACCTCGTGGGGTATCCTTGATCATGAGGAAGGTTAGAAATCAGCCTACAACTACAAGGGGGGAACTTGTCAATGATCTCAAGGCAGCTGGGACCACTGTCACCACGAAAACCATTGGTAACACATTACGACATAACGGATTGCAATCCTGCAGTGCCCGCAAGGTCCCCCTGCCTTGAAAGGACATGTGACGGCCCGTCTGAAGTTTGCCAGTGAACACCTGGATGATGCCGAGAGTGATTGGAGAAGGTGCTGTGGTCAGATGAGACAAAAATTGAGCTCTTTGGCATGAACTCAACTCGCCGTGTTTGGAGGAAGAGAAATGCTGCCTATGACCCAAAGAACACCGTCCCCACTGTCAAGCATGGAGGTGGAAATGTTATGTTTTGGGGGTGTTTCTCTGCTAAGGGCACAGGACTACTTCACCGCATCAATGGGAGAATGGATGGGGCCATGTACCGTACAATTCTGAGTGACAACCTCCTTCCCTCCGCCAGGGCCCTTAAAAATGGGCGTGGCTGGGTCTTCCAGCACGACAATGACCCAAAACATACAGCCAAGGCAACAAAGGAGTGGCTCAGGAAGAAGCACATTAGGGTCATGGAGTGGCCTAGCCAGTCACCAGACCTTAATCCCATTGAAACTTATGGAGGGAGCTGAAGCTGCGAGTTGCCAAGCGACAGCCCAGAACTCTTAATGATTTAGAGATGATCTGCAAAGAGGAGTGGACCAAAATTCCTCCTGACATGTGTGCAAACCTCATCATCAACTACAGAAGACGTCTGACCGCTGTGCTTGCCAACAAGGGTTTTGCCACCAAGTATTAGGTCTTGTTTGCCAGAGGGATTAAATACTTATTTCCCTCTGCAGAATGCAACTAAATTCATATACTTTCCACAATGTGATTTTCCGGATTTAATTTGTGATGTGCTATCTCTCACTGTTACCAATAAACTACCCTTCCATTATGGGCTGCTCATGTCTTTGTCAGTGGGCAAACTTACAAAATCAGCAAGGGATCAAATACTTATTTCCCCCACTGTACCTATGCATCCACCATATACACAACCCACAAGCTATGCACTCCAATACATATACCCCAAAAACCCATCTTCCACAAAAAATCCACATACTCTTATACCTCACATCCATCACACATGCAAACAGGCCCCAGACAAACTCTTTTCACCCTCTCACATAAGACACTCCCTGAATAACCCACTCTATCTTCCATATACCTTCATCGCACATCTTCACACTTCTCCAATAAATTACAGGTTCCTTAATAGATCTTACTATGAATCAATCTGCTATTGAGTGAAATGGATGCAGAAGAGAGAAAATATTTGTTTAACATCCTGCCTATGCTTCAAGATTAATGCTTTCTCCTTATTGTCCTTCTGTCGTTAGTCCATCTGTCCTCTTTGTATATCCAAAGACTAGGAATGGGCTGTCATTTGAAATGACATGTTGTTAAAACTCAAAAAGGAGCAGAAAAAAAAAAAACTTTTATGTTTTTTTGTTTGCTGATAATAGGATACACTCTTTCAAAACAGCATGCCCTTTGTGAAAAAAGGGTATACTGTTTCCTCAATAGTGAACCGTTGTGTATATGTAAACCATTATGCATATGTCAACCACTACAAATGCATGATGCACATTCACATGCTATTGGGAAGAAAGCACACTTTATGGAAAGAGTGCACATTTTTTTCACATAGGGCACACTCTTTCAAAAGAGTGTGCACTATGGGCTGGATTTCATAAATGGCGCTCCAAATTAGGCACCAGAAAAAACTGACACTAAGCACTATTTTGTAAAGGGTCTATACCCTTAATAGAATAGCGTTTAAGCTCAGAGGTTAGGCCTAACTATGGACACCAGACTTACACCTGCTGACCTGGTATAAATGTTGGTGCCCAAGTTAGATGCAGTGACCCAATATTCTATAACTACACGTGCAGAACACCCCGGCATGCCTATGCTCCTTCCATGGCAATGCCCCCTATGGGGAAAAAGTTCTGTGAGAGGACTTCCAGAGAAGGAGAGAACCTCACTTGCAAGAAATAGCTTTTAAACTTTGGGAAAGGTAGACTTAGAGTTACATAGGTAATCTCAGTGACTTTAAGTTACTTTGCTCACTTAGCAAAGGCAGTTTTTAAGTAATAGTTTTTAGCATATAAAGTCTCTGTTACAGTTCCAAGGGTTAGCATTTAAAGAGACTACCATAATTATTTTCTTTGATCCATGATAAGATTGTGGCTACTGGCCAAGATGTTTCTCCTATGACAGAGGAACCTCAGCTTTGATTGGTTGGTTAGCTATTCTCATAAACTATATTAATTTTCTTCTCACTAGGGTTTAATTCTTTGAATTAATGTATTTAATATTACCTCTTATTGATTTATCTCTTGCCTTCTTGTTTAATAGTGGACTGGTTCGGTTATCATTATTGATTGATTTCTTATGTGTATATTTGCTGAACTATACCATTGATAATTGATTTAATTATAAGTATGTTTTTACTTGTTTATATTTGTAATTTCAATAAATAAATAAATAAATAAATATATATAAAGTTACCATAATATCAGTATAAAGCACAGCTAATAAACACAAGAAACCTCCATCCCACCCACCATAACTCCCACCCATTCCTGGACTGATCTATGAATTTTAGAAACTTGAATCAGTTAAGAGGCTAGAAATTGAATTAGGACATCTCTATCAGCCAGAAATGAACTCTTTGAAATACAGGATATTTAGATTCATAGAGGAGACCCTACTACTACTAATGATAAAAATAATAAATAGTAGTATAGCCAAGCACACAACTAGCAATCTTAGGGGACTTTGGTTTGCATAATATCGCTCCATTAGCAACTTAATTAAGAAATCACTAATAAGATGCAGACAGCAATTTTTGACGGTTCCACTGGCTGCTTGCTGATGTGAGTTTCTGACTACTGTTAGTAGCTAGGTTCTTCCAAGATACTATGATCAGCTTACTTAAGTTGAATCTATATTGGAGGCTACAATTTAAGAAGAGTGTTTTCAAGTTTATTTTGCACTACTATCAAATTTTGCAGCCATCCTATGGTTTGACCTGTGCCGGCTCCATGATTGCCCTTTACTAGAGACTGCTGTATTTTTTTTTGGCATTGGGTAAAGACTGATGAATGGGTTAACACTGGATACACTGATATTTTGATGGACTAAGACCATTGAATTGAAGTGGATATGCAGTGTTGAGCTCACACAGACTTGACACGTTGAGCGGAAAGCTTTACACAGTATGAGGAGAGTGCTGTACAATTCTTTATAGTAGTGTTTGCATAGTTTTGCATATATATTGTTTACATGTTTTATGTGGAGTGATTTCAAGTAGTGTACATGTGGATGATTGTGAGTATGTGATAGGATGATAGAGTGCATTGTATTATGATATTTAAGATATTTAATAAAGATTAAATAAGTATGATAATATGTTAATGGTTGTTTAATAATTCACATTATATATATATATATATATATATATATATATAATATTATATCATTTGTTTTTATCATGAACTTTTTTGTGAATATGTGTACATATGATATCCCATATGGTTTGTCCATCACACAATGTTACCTTTTATCATTTTATTTCTTTGTTAATTTTTCAGTTTTAATTGTTTGATGTTGTATTACTTGTTTTATTATTTAGGCCCCTGAAGCAGGCATCTGGCCGAAACACGGTGCCGTGTCGAGCTTTATCAATAAAGTTTTTTTCTGTTATCCAGTCATCCTGTTGTTCCTGAAGATTCCCTGCTGGTCTCACTACTTCTCTGTTTTGCTTCTCTACACGTAGTAGATCACAGTCCTCTGCTTCTGCGGTTCCTCTACCATTCCTTAACTTAACATATGGTGTTATAGAGTATGCCCATTCCATGTGTAATTTAGGTTTGGGCATTTATACCAGGTTTTAGTTGGTGTATATTGCTGAAACTACATTTAGTGACAGGAAATGGACTCTAGGCATATTCTATACACTATGCCTAAATTTAGGTGTATCCAATAAACCGCATCTAACTTTAGGCATAGTTTATAGAATACACCTAGGCATATTTGTTTGTCACCAATTTTTTAGGCATCATAAATAGAATCTAGCCCTTAATGTGAGCAAGTAGCAAAGTAATGCATGTTGTAAAGAGGAGACAACACTGTAGATATGATACAAGGTTCCACATTAGGAGTCATTGCCCAGGAAAAGAATCTAGGTGTCATCATTGATGATACGTTGAAACCTTTTGCTCAATGTGCAGTGAAGACTAAGAAAGCAAATAGAACATTAGGAATTATTAGGAAAGGAATGGAATACAAAAATGAAAATATTATAATGTCTTCTTTTGCTCCATGGTGAGACCACACCTCAAATACTGTGTGGAATACTGGCCACCACATCTCAAAAAAAATATATAGCGGAATTAGAAAAGATACAAAGAAGGGCGACAAAAATTATAAAGGGGATGGGATGACTCCCTATGAGGAAAGGCTAAAGCAGCTAGGGCTCTTCAGCTTGGGGACAAGATGGCTGAAGGGAGGTATGATAGAGGTCTATTAAATATTGAGTGGAGTGGAGCGGTAGATGTTAATTGTTGTACTCTTTCCAAAATACTAGGGACTAGGGGGCATGTAATAAAGCTACTAAGTAGTAAATTTAAAACAAATCAGAGAAAATACTACTCCACTCAATGTGTAATTAAACTCTGGAATTCTTTGCCAGAGAATGTGGTAAAAAAGTTAGTTTAGCAAGATTTAAGAAAAGTTTGGATAAATTTCTAGGACAAGCAGAATAAAATCTGGTTTACTGTTTTTGATCTTGCCAGGTACTTGTGACCTGGATTGGCCACTACCGGAAACAGGATACGGGGCCTGATGGAGCTTCGGTCTGCCCCTTATCACAACACTTATGTTCTTATGAGTTAGGCACACTGCCTTACAGAACAGATGTGTGTGAAAATCCTAATTGGTGCCAATTAACATCAATAATTGATAGCCCCCCAATTATTGCCATTAATTGAGTTGTTCCCAACTAAGTTGCTCGTGCATCTCAGGATCACACCCACATTTTGGTGCATAAATTTGTGCGAACTGTAAAGAATACAGGTGTATATGGCTTTGCACCTGTAAGGAAAAATGGCAAATGAAAATGATCAAAATGAGCAATTCCTGAAAGGACATGGGAAAAGCCACAATACAACATGAACATTTTCTGGCTGCCCAACCTTAATATAGAGTAGACTGTAAATTTCACTGGGTAGAGAATTTCTCTTCTCTGTGTCTGTAAATAATGCAGAGCTCTTGTATGGAGATCTAAATGTTTAATAGTTGTAGCAGTGTGTTGAAAAGGATTCCCAAAACCATGCTTCTACATATTTACTCTATTCTACTAATCTTTTTATACTGCTAGTAGATGTATGCAATACTGTACAAAATATGCAGGCAATATCTTTGTCCATAGAAGGCTCACAATCTAAGTATTTTTTTGTACCTGGGACAATGGAGAAGTAGTGACTTGCCCAAGGTCACCAGGATCAAAGCCTGCTGCTCTAACCATTAGGCTGTTCCTCCACTCCATAGTTGTTCCATTCTTGATGCCACCACCCCCTTTTCTTTAATTTGTTTTTCTTTTATATTGCCTACTAATATGCTCTTGATTAATTCCTCTTACAGGCCTTTGTACTGACTGGTGTTAATCACTTAATGCAAGATTTACCATTTGGTAACTGCTGGTGCACAGCCATATAAGGGGCTTTGTAGTAATTTAGCAATTATCAAATGGTAGTGCTCTCTTTATCCCTCTAGTTCTCTAACCTTGAGTGTACAATTTTGCAAATAGTGTACAAATTTGTTTTTATTTGTTTATAATTCTGAACCTTCCAGAAACAAGGAAATGACTACTGTACCTAAATATATAAGACACCTGCAACCCCCGGAGGCTATTGAAGTGATATACATTCAAGTACAGTAGGTATTTTGTCAGGTCCTGGAGGGATCACATTTACAAAAAGAGTTATAGTGGGGTTTATTGCACTAACCACTAGGCTACTCCTCTGTTCTGCAGGCAATGTCTGTGTGGTCATATTTTTGAAAATGATGTCAGACAGATGTTCATATGCCTGGTTTTTGGTCATTCGAAAACTGGATGTTTTGCTTTGGAAAATGGCTATTCATTTTGGACGTTTTCAGTATAAAACCATTCATCTCACAGCCATAATCGAACAGGATGTTTTTTTCATTATGGCTTGAGATGGATAGGTTTTTTTGGACGCTATTAGCAGGACATTTTTTGAAAATGCCCCTCTACATTTATGGAATACTGTCAGTTACATAGACAGTATTTAGGCACGAGCATTTACAGCAGCCTTTGACACGGTGCAAATCCTTGCACCTAATGGGCCTCTTTTGCTAAGGCAATCTAGCATTTTTAGTGCACACTAATATTTAGGGTCATAGGAGCCAGCTCTGTGGGTGCTGTGGGTGATTGAGCACCCCCAATATTGATAAAATTCCTTGTATGTGTCCATGGAGGGGTTATTTCCACTGGGCTTAGCACCCCTAATAATTTTAAAAAGTTGGCTCCCATGTTTAGGGTATGCTAAATGTTAGAGATGTCCAGTGAAAGACCCCCAACATTAGGTGCTCAAATACCCATTTATACTACATAATGGTTTCAGTGCCCAACTTTGCCATTATAGAATACTTGCTTAGAGATCAATTTTTGTGTGTGTCTAACTTTTGGACCCTTTCTTGAATCTACCCCAAGTGCTTTTTTGTGTCAGGGGCATGGCAGGTGTGGAGAGTGGGCGTGGAAAGCATTTGGCAGTTAACGCAATGCTCACTGTACTTACATAAGTACATAAGTACATAAGTAGTGCCTACTGGGAAAGACCAAAGGTCCATCTAGCCCAGCATCCTGTCACCGACAGTGGCCAATCCAGGTCAAGGGCACCTGGCACGCTCCCCAAACGTAAAAACATTCCAGACAAGTTATACCTAAAAATGAGGAATTTTTCCAGTCCATTTAATAGCGGTCTATGGACTTGTCCTTTAGGAATCTATCTAACCCCTTTTAAACTCCGTCAAGCTAACCGCCCGTACCACGTTCTCCGGCAATGAATTCCAGAGTCTAATTACACGTTGGGTGAAGAAAAATTTTCTCCGATTCGTTTTAAATTTACCACACTGTAGCTTCAACTCATGCCCTCTAGTCCTAGTATTTTTGGATAGCGTGAACAGTCGCTTCACATCCACCGATCCATTCCACTCATTATTTTATACACTTCTATCATATCCCCTCAGCCGTCTCTTCTCCAAGCTGAAAAGCCCTAGCCTTCTCAGCCTCTCTTCATAGGCGTCGTCCCATCCCCACTATCATTTTCGTCGCCCTTCGCTGTACCTTTTCCAATTACTATATCTTTTTGAGATACGGAGACCAGTACTGAACACAATACTCCAGGTGCGGTCGCACCATGGAGCGATACAACGGCATTATAACATCCGCACACCTGGACTCCATACCCTTCTTAATAAACCCACATTCTATTCGCTTTCCTAGCCGCAGCAGCACACTGAGCAGAAGGTTTCAGCGTATCATCGACGACGACACCCAGATCCCTTTCTTGATCCGTAACTCCTAACGCGGAACCTTGCAAGACGTAGCTATAATTCGGGTTCCTCTTACCCACATGCATCACTTTGCACTTGTCAACATTGAACTTCATCTGCCACTTGCACGCCCATTCTCCCAGTCTCGCAAGGTCCTCCTGTAATCGTTCACATTCCTCCTGCGACTTGACGACTTGACGACCACGACGCAGTTACCCTGAGACTACATACTGCCTCCTAAATAGGAGATGCTAAGTACTTCCTTGTTAACCAGGAGTAGGTACCATGTGCTAATTTGAATGTTAATGCACAAAGGGCGCCTTTTACCAAGCTGCAGCAAAAGGGGGCCTGCGCTGGCATTGGCGCATGTTTTTGAACCGTGCTGAGGCCCCCTTTTACCATAGTGGGTAAAAGGTAGGTCTTTCTTTTTTCAGGAAATGGCCAAGCGGCAACTGAAGTGCCAATGGGTGGCGGTAAGGGCTACCACACTAACCCAGCGGTAACCGGGCAGCACATGTCACTGCCTGATTATCGCTGGGTACACATTGCGCTACTTTCTTTTTAGCGAGCGCTAAGCCCGTGCTGGGCTCACTGCCGCTTTGTGAAAGGAGCTGAAACTGCAGTGGAAAATACTGGGAATGCTGCTAATAGGGATGCATATAATTTGCATCCACTGCACAGTAAGTCCCACATCAAGCCACAGTAACCCCAAAGATTACCACTCCCACATTTTTCTCCCCTGCCTTCCTGTCTTCAGTTCCTCAGTTTCAGCCTCATTTTTGTAACGTTGCATAGAGGCAGTTGAAGCTTCTATTTGCTTTCTGATTGACCTTCAGTCAAATGATTTACAAGGCATGACACTTATAGATGAATGAAGCAATTCTGCTGTTGATCTCCTCATGAAGAGAAGACGAGGCCACAAATAGGAACTGGGCAATTTTGGACAAGATACTGTACTTTGCTGTGCTTCAGTATACCCAGCTGTGTTTGGGTAGGAGTTAAAATAATATAACATTGTTACCATCTTGTCTCTTCTTTGGAAGCTGTCGTGCAAACCATTGTGCATGGTTACATATCACTTAGGCAGCTGAAAGGTGTGCTATAAAGGCTAATTATAATTATTACAGTGCTAGTAAATACATATATTTCAAGTTCACCATTCAAGAGGCAAATGTTTAATTAAGCATAGAATTGTTACAGTAAATTTGTTCCAAGGACATTTTCACACAGTGAAAAAGAAACAAAGCTATTTAAAAGTATGGGTTAATATGGTATTTCATATGTTTTAAAATTGTATTTTAATTTTATTAAACTACTTAACATAAAGCATAACATCATCTAAACAATAGTCAGATTACAGATAGGTGGCTAATACCCAACGATAATAATCTTCAACCACTAGTAAGAGTACTCTAATCCCCCATAACAACATTGAAGAAGCCTCTAATGGTGATTCCTTCACAGCACTCTCTACAATAGTATACTGAAGAAGGTTTTCTTCCTCTCTCTCCCTCTAATGTCCTACCCACACATAGCTCTTCCCCCACTTAGTGCTCAATGTTTTATATTAAGAGCGAACTACTGTCTCTGGGAGGTAACTGTCCCAAACGGGAAGAACATGTCTGTTGAAATAAATGTCACACTTATCAGAGATCCTTTTTGAGCATCGAATTGTTCAGGCTTTAGCAGGTAGTATAGTTCATTTTTCCATGCTGTGACTGTGGAAGGGTCTGGACTGCACTAATTTTGTAGCATGTACTTTTAGATCAGTAAAATAACTTTTTCAACAAAGCATTCCCTCCTGTTCTCAATCCCAATTCACGCAAGTCTGTAGGGAGCGGAATTTTCACTTAAGGCAAATCCTGTAGTCCAATATAGTTGATAAATAATCTGTCAATCCTTGCCAGAAATGGGTCAAATGGAAGTGGCCATAGTTTTTTTTTTTAAAGTTACTATTTAAGGTTTTTCCATGACTAAAGCCTGTTGTTACATGGAAAAGGCATTGTATAAAATTACTCTGTGGTATACAAAACAGCATGTACTCACTACTGTATCATGTGTAAGGGGTAATTTCATATTATAGGCATCAACAATTATGCACTGATTAAACATGTATATGTTTAGAATTTGGCATTTATACACATCTGTGTGCACCTACAAAATTAACTGCTAACGTTTTTGTGTAAGTGCAATTCTGTAAATACCCACTTAACTTAGATATCGTGAATTTGCAAGAGGGTGTTCACATGAGCAGAGCTTGGGCATGGTTCAACCTTATGCACATAACTCATAGAATACTGTAAGTTGTGCACATATCTGTAGCAATTTGGTGCTAACACTTAGCACCAAATTGCTACAGATATGTGCACAACTTGCTTATATCAGCTCTGTGGTTGGTGTATAAGCTCACATGTTACTTTTAAGTGCATATATACTAGAGATGGACACCCAGAAAGTTTGTATTTCATGTTTATTATGTGTGTGTGTGTAAACAATATGCATAAGAATGCACACTGTGGACTAGATTTAAGAAAGAACAAACTGGATACAGTATGCTATGAATAGATTATATAATGGCAACTGAATACACTATTGTCATTATAGAATATAATTCCATATATATGAGTCTAAATTTAGGCGTGAGCACATAGGCCAGGTTAAAGGCTGGTGTGAGTGCTCAGGCCTGACTGTAGGCAGTTCATTGTGTAAGTGCACATTTAACTTCTGGGCATGCCCCTGACCCACCTCTGCACCACTTCACAGTTTGTTTATTTATTTATTGTTACATTTGTATCCCACATTTCCCACCTATTTGCAGGCTCAATGTGGCTTACATAGCGCCGTGGGGCGAAAGCCTCCTCCGGTGAAGAACAAATATAGATTGATGTTATTTTAAATGAAATAGATATGTACAGACACATTAGGGGAACATAGAGAGGGAGGTTATATAAAGTTTATTAAGTTCATAACAAGTCTGGGTTTCTTTGAGTTGCTGGATTCAGGTAATTAAGTTGGGTCATTAGGATATGCCTTTTTGAACAGGTAAGTTTAGTGATTTTCGGAAGTTGAGGGGTCGCACGTAGTTTTCATGGCCTTTGGGAGTGCATTCCAGAGTTGTGTACATATATATGAGAAGCTGGATCTATGAACTGATTTGTATCTGAGTCCTTTGCAACTAGGGTGGTGGAGGCTTAAATAAGAGCGTGATCTGATTGAGTTTCTGGGGTAGGTCTATGAGGTCAGACATGTATCCTGGGGCATCACCGTATATAATTTTATGGACCAGGGTACAAATTTTAAAAGTAATACGTTCTCTAATTGGTAGCCAGTGTAATTTGACACTCCATTATGCTCATGAGACTCGACATTGCACATCAGCAGCAATAGTCATTCTCAAATACAAAGCAGCCACTCCGTATCATATAATATTTATATTCAGGAACAGTGGTCAGTTTACCACAACGATGCACATGGTTTTCTTGCCAATTTCATACTCATATGTTATGTGTAGCTCGATTTGTATATGCATACTATTATGCTTTTATGTTTTTATACAGATTTCAGAGTTTTAATAGCAAGAATATTGGAGTTACTGTTATATTATTCTTTTTGCTATTACATTATTTATTTGTTGCATTTGTATCCCACATTTTCCCACCTCTTTGCAGGCTCAATGGGCTTACAATACATCATGAATAGTGAAAATACATGAGAAAGTATAAATTTAGTATAACAGAGGATATTACGTTTTACTCACATTATTTCACTTATACTTTGTTTTTATAATATATACAGACTTACCCCCATATATATATATATATATATATATATATATATAATATATATATACAGTGCTTTTTTTGTGCCGGTACGCAACGGTACGGCGTACCGGCACCTTTTTTTTTGCTCCCCCCGCACCGTGAGTCCATGTCCCGCACGCAGTGCCAGCCCACATTTCCGGCCGCTGGCTTTCCTGTTGAGCAGCAGCGGCCGCTACACAAAGAAAAAGATTTTTTTTAAAAACTTCAAACCTGGCTGAAACGCGGCACCCCAGTACTGTAGACAGCCATTAGGCATTGGCTGTTGCCCCGCAGCCGCTCCTCCTCTTGCCTCTACGTCACTGCGCTCCTCCGGGTCTTCCACCAGGGGCAGTGACGTAGAGGTAAGAGGAGGAGCGGCTGCGGGGCAACAGCCAATGCCTAATGGCTGTCTATAGTGCTGGGGTGCCGCGTTTGAGCCAGGTTTCAATTCTTAAAAAAATCTTCTTTTTTTGTGTAGCGGCCGCTGCTGCTCAACAGGAGAAGCAGCAGCGGCCGGAAATAGGGGCTGGTGCCGCGTGCGTCGCGTGCGTCGCAACTTCGCGCCATTCGCGGGAAACTTGGCAGGGAGAGGGAAACCAACAGGGAAGGATTGGGGAGAGAGAGAAAGAGGGAAACCAACAGAGGGAAGGATTGGGGAGAGAGAGAAAGGGGAAACCAACAGAGGGAAGGATTGGGGAGAGAGGAAAGAGGGAAAACAACAGAGGGAAGGATTGGGGAGAGAGAGAAAGAGGGAAACCAACAGAAGGAAGGATTGGGGAGAGAGAGAAAGAGGGAAACCAACAGAGGGAAGGATTGGGGGGAGGAGAAAGAGGGAAAACAACAGAGGGAAGGATTGGGGAGAGAGAGGGAAAACAGATGGAAGGGGGGAGAGAGAGGGAAAAACAGATGGAAGGATTGGGGAGAGAGGGGAAAAACAGATGGAAGGATTGGGGAGAGGGGAAAAACAGATGGAAGGATGGGGAGAGAGAGAGAAGGGAAAACAACAGAGGAAGGATTGGGGAGAGAGAGGGGAAAACAGATGGAAGGATGGGGAGAGAGAGGGAAAACAGATGGAAGGATGGGGAGAGAGAGGGAAAAATACAGATGGAAGGATTGGGGAGAGAGGGAAAAACAGATGGAAGGATGGGGAAAGAGAGGGAAAACAGATGGAAGGATGGGGAGAGAGAGGGGGAAAAACAGATGGAAGGATGTGGAGAGAGGGAAAAACAGATGGAAGGATGGGGAGAGAGAGGGAAAACGGAAGGATAGGGAGAGAAAGAGGCAAGACGCTGGATGGAAGAATGCAGATAGAAATAGGGGAGACACTGGAAGGATGGGGAGAGAAAGCAGAGCTGCTGGATGGAAAAGGGGAATAGAGAAAGACTGGAGAATAAGAGGAAGGGGCATGGGGAGAACAAGGGTGAGGAAAAGATGAAAAGCCACAGGTAGATGAAGGAAATTAAAGAATGGATAGAATGAATTAAATCTGGACAGAGAGAGAGCCTGAAAAATATTGAAGAAAGCAATGAAAAAGGAGATAAAAATGACAAATGGCACAGAAGAGTTAAGCGAAAACAAAGGAAAGGAGAATCACAGACTGGGACCAATATGGAAAGAAAAACAGTCACCAGACAACAAAGGTAGAAAAAAATCATTTTATTTTCATTGTAGTGTTGTAATATGTCCAATTTGAGAATTTACATTGGCTGTCTTTTTGCACTGGGTATACTGGAGCTGTAAGAGCTTACAGAAATTATTTATAATGAAAAGAAATCACGTTATTTTTTCTCCTATAGTACTGTAATATTTCAATGATGTCTGTTTATATGCGCCATGGCTGGTATAGGGGGTGTGGTTAATGTGGGTGTGGCTATCATAGGGGTGGAGCCATATGTGGTGACCCCGCCCATAATGAGTACCGGCACCTTTTTTTCTACAAAAAAAGCACTGTATATATATATATTTATTTTTTTAATGTTTACAGTATGTTTTGTAAGCATTGCTATTTTAGTTCTGTTTTAGTTTTTATATCATCTTGTTTTATCCATCAGTCGATACTTTTTTTTATTGTACATTTTATCTAATTTTGGTTGTTTTGTATTTATTTTTGTGTAGATTTACCTGACCCTGAGGCAGGCCCCTGTGCCGAAACATGGCCGTGTTGGGTCGTTTTTATGCTGCTTACATTAAAGACTTCTTGAAATCCTCCTTGGACTTACCTCACTTTTTATGTTTGTTACCACCTCTGCACCATGGCCACACCTCTAGTAGGAGTGCATGATAGAATTTGTGCATGCATGTGGTAGAATACTGACTAAGGACAGTTGCCTGCATAAGCGCTAATTTGTGCCAATTAAGGCCAACTGTAGCCTTTATTGCTCATTAACATCAATTATCAGTTTGTTAATGTATTAATTTACACATGCAATTGTCATTATATAACTTGCATGCAGAACGTTCTGTGCAAAATGTAAAGTTGGGTGCACAAGTTTATAGAATCCAAGGGTATGCGCATAAAGGGGGAATTCTATACATGGTGCTCAAATATGGTCACCAAAAAAATCAGTGCTAAGCACTATTCTAAAAGGGCGCTCATCCTCTTTCGAATAGCACAATGTCGACTCCCATAGCCAAATGTAGGCACCAGATTTACTCCTGCTGAAACCTGGTATAAATGCTGGTGCCCATGTTAAGTGTGCTGAGGCAGTGTTCTGTAACTACGTGAGAAACTTTTTGGAATGCCCCTCACATGACCATGGCCACTCCCTTTTGATGTATGTGGTAGTTGAATGAGGTGCCATGCCTCATAGAATAGCACACAGCCATTACATGTGCAAATCCTTAGTGGTGCTAATTAACTCAACAATTGGTTGTTGGCACCCAATCATTCGTAGTTAAGGGCTCATTACTCAATTTGTGCTTACATCTTGAGCGTGTAAATCTGGGCACAAATATACAATCTTGGCGGGGGGGAATATGCACACTTTCCTTAAAGAATGCATGATATTTGCACAGAGTTCATGCTTTTTCCTCAACAGGCACATGAACATTCTATCGGGAAACAGCATGCACTATGTGCAAATAGCACACACTCTTTAAGGAGAACATACACTATCCTGCTTATTTTCGAAGGAGATCGCCAGCCATCTTCCGACACAAGTCGGTAGATGGCCGGCCATCTCCTGAACCCGGCCAAATTGGTATAATGGAAAGCTGATTTTGGCCGGCTCCAACTGCTTTCCATCGCAGAGCCGGCCAAAGTTAAAGGGGGCATTTTGAAAGGGTATAGAAGGCGGGACGGGGGCGTGGTTATGAGATGGCCAACGGAAAAAAGAAGGCCGGCTCGGACGAGCATTTTGCCGGCTTCACTTGGTCCATTTTTTTTAGGACCAAGCCTCAAAAAGTGCCCCAATTGACCAGATGACCACTGGAGGGAATTGGGGATCACCTCCCCTTACCCCCAGTGGTCACCAACCCCTCCGACCCAAAAAAATAAAAATAAAAAAACATTTTTGTGCCAGCCTCTATGCCAGCCTGAAATATCATACCCAGCTCCCTGACAGCAGTATGCAGGTTCCTGGAGCTGAGGGATACAAAGAGGTATATAGAGGAGGCTTACTGAGATGTGTAATGAAGTCCCACTTCCAGTCTGGCAGCCCCTGTGCAGCCTTGGAGGAGGGAGGTCTCCTAGAAGGAGATCATCACCCTGGTAAAGCAGGAAGTAATACTGTAGCCAGGACCTGACCACTAGGGGATGCTATATCCTATCACACTGAGGATGTGCCTCCAGGAGCTTCTGCCCAGGACAGAGGGTTTAGGACAGCTGCTGTAGTTGGTGATTCGATCATTAGACATATAGATAGCTGGGTGGCTGGTGGACATGAGGATTGCCTGTTCACTTGCCTGCCTGTGCAAAGGTCATGGACCTCATGCATCACATAGGATTTTACATAGTGCTGCGGAGGAGCCAACTGTCTTGGTATATGTGGGTACCAATCACATATGAAAATGTGGGAGGGAAGTTCTGGAAGCCAAATTTAGGCTTTTAGGTAAAAAACAAAACAAAACTCTGAAATCCAGATCCTCCAGGGCAGCATTTTCAGAAATGCTTCCTGTTCCACGTGCAGGACCCAAGAGGCAGGCAGAGCTCTGAAGTCTCATTGCATTGTTGAGACAATAGTGCAGGGATGAGGGATTTAGATTTGTTAGGAACTAGGCAACATTCTGGGATAGGGGAGCCTGTTCTGAAAAGATGGTCTCCACCTTAACCAAGATAAACCAGGCTGCTGACACTAACATTTAAAAAGGAGATAGAGCAGCTTTTAAATTAAAATGGGGGTAAAGCCTCAAGTCACCCAGAGCACATGGTTTGGTGTGGAGTATCCTTGAAGGATACTATTGAAACTGGACCTTTAGGGAATCCTAATAGAAAGGTTTCAATAATGCTGAAAGAGATCCAGGAGTGTTAAATGGCAGAAAGTGTAAAGGATGCAAATTATCCCCATCAACTTCAAAACAGTTTGTAGACTCAAGGAAAAAACATAATTTGAAGTGTCTATACAAATGCTAGAATCTTAATGTAGCGCCCCTTAGGTTTCAGCGCTGCTTGATTTCTACTGCAGTAGCAAAACTCGCTATCGGTCACAGTGGTCGGGGTAAGAAGTTCTCCTCTGAAATCAAGCACACTTCCACCTGGCACTACTGCCTTTATGCAAAATGTAAATTAAATAAAAGAAAATTTTAATAAACAGAGTTGATTTTTTTTTCAGAGTGTGGGGATCACCTATTCACCGGAGTCAAACAACGGACCACAATGTATAAAGTAACAGGTTTCTTTATTTTCCAACCAAAATTTGAATAACAATTAAAACGCTTATTAATTTTTCAGAAAAACACACTTTCCTTCCTAATCTGAAAACGTATAATGATGTTAAAAAAAATACTTTTAAAAGGCTAACTTCAAATGGTTTTCTCTTGCTCTAATGACAAAATGCAACATTATGAATTTTTTACTAACTTTACTCCATTCATAACTCACAATAATTTCAATAGTTGTTTTTTTTTCTTTCTAAGACTTAAGAATTCTCAGAACCAAGAACTTCCTCCCAGCAAAACTTTTGTTAGATAAGTATTTTATAATCATTCAGCTTCACTTCTACGGTTTACCAAAGAACACATTTTCTTTGTGTTGGAATTCGTTTTAACTTTTCTTCACAGGTTTATTTCAAGTACTTCAGGATCCTTTAATCAGGTAAGTGTTATGTCTTTTATTTAAAAAGATGGCTATAGCATAAAACTAAACTTTTTCTTATTCAATAGGCCCAAAAATAAAAAAAAAACCGTGTGCACACAAAAAAATATAACTCTGGAAAAACATCTAAAAATTCACTTATCCTCCTGGTCACTGCCAAAACATAACAAACGTAACAAGTGCCCTCCAGCTCTCAGACAGGAATTTTCTTACTGTGACCAGAACTCTGCTGCCACTCTGGAGCAGCTTGCATTAACACACTGCCTGTCAGGGACAAGAACTCTAACACTATTGTAACACTGACTCAGGAGTTCAGTTCAGGCACTAGTACCAGATAAACTGAATCCTAAGCCCAAACCCAGCTTCCATCTGTCAGACTCTCCTCAAAACCAATTCTGAGCCTAAAATTAAAAAAAACAAAACAGTGAACCTGCAGGTCGCTCTCTAGCCACCCTGTACTCAGATTATCCTGTGCTGTCCTTGGGCTTATTCCCCAAGATATATTCCTAAATACAATCTTCCTGACTGCCCTATTTCTAAAAGAATAAATGAAAATTCTCCTCCCTTCAACTGAACTGAAATCTATCCAGTTCAACACCTTTAAGGTGTTCTCTCAGAGCAAGCCTCTCAAAACTTTACATAATGACTACCATTTTCACTCTTCAAATCCATTAAGGACCGCCATCAGAAGTCCATTTTTTTTAAATGGCCAAAGAAACTGTCTTTCTCTGACTTCACTTTCAGGCCTACACAGTGCTCCGGAGCCATACTGAGCATGTGTGAAGTTTGCATTACCCAGTAATGCTCTGTTTGCCTTTCCCCTCACTGATGTCTAACCAGACACAGTGACTGGTCACAAACTTTCCCAGTTTAGCCCTGATCTTCTCTGAAGCCACCCCACAGGGTGACTAACCCAGAAATGAGCCAAAATAAATCCCTGTACTCCTCCAGACCCCTAAATGAAACCAGAAATTCCTCAGACCGCCCCTGAAGCACAGAAAAGTTACCAGCAGTTCTGGGAAAAAGGTAAGAAAATTTTTATTACTACTTCCTAACCCTATTACATTAAAAAAATAAGATGGGAGAGTTGGAGTATATAGCACTAACTGAAGAGGTAGATACAGTATAATAGGCATCTCAGAGACGTGGTGGAAAGAGGAAAATCAATGGGGCACTGTTATCAGGCTACAAATTTAATTGCAATTGCAATGATAGAGTGGATCAAATTGTAGGGGGGCTGTGCTGTGTTGAAGAGGGAATTGAGTCAAACAATAGCAGTGTGGAATCCTTGTGGATAGAAATTCCATGTGTGAAGGGAAGGAGTATATTGGGTGGCAGTATTACTGTCCGCCAGGAGAAAACAAACAGACAGATGGAAGAAATGCTTACAAAATTTAGGAAAGCTAGCAAACTGGGCAACATATAATAATGGGTGATTTCAATTACCTTAGTATTTTTATTTATTTATTTTGTTACATTTGTACCCCATGCTTTCCCACTCATGGCAGGCTCAATGTGGCAATGGAGGGTTAAGTGACTTGCCCAGAGTCACAAGGAGCTGCCTGTGCCTGAAAGGGGACTCAAACTCAGTTCCTCAGGACCAAAGTCCACCACCCTAACCACTAGGCCACTAGGCCACTCCCGAAGGTAAGTCTTGATATTTCAATGAAAAAATAGTGGAGAAAAAAAAAAGACTTCAGAACACATCGGAGGCACCTCAGTTTGAAAGATTTTGTTAAGTGCCGCAAGAGACTTGTTGGGTGGAGAATACATGCTTTCTTGGATATTTATAGATTAAATACATTTTTCCCCTGAAGCAGCCTGATAAAGGCGAAACAGGGCTCCCTGTTGGGATGATTGTGGATTATTAAAAACAAGGAATAGGGCAAACAAAAAGGAATATTCTGCCTTCCAAGATAAGTAATGAACTTTTCAAGATACTCGCTATTAAATTGAGTCTCTCCTATTGTATCCTTGAAAGGTGGTTTTGTTTTTTATTTCATGAATATTTACTTATCAGTGGAGTTTTTTTTTTTTGTAGACTGATGATTAAAAGGAGTCCTCTTTATTTATGAAGGTGTGTCTTTCAAACTGAGGTGCCTCCGATTTGTACTGAAGTCTTTTTTCTCCACCACTTTTCATTGAAATATACAAGACTTACCTTCGGATACTAAGATAATACATGTAAAAATAGTAACACCTTTTTCAGGTACATCAGAAGTATAAAGTCTGTGAGGGAATCCATAAGACTTTTAGTTCATAAAGGAGCAAAAGGGACACTCAGGGAGGACAAGGTCATAGCGGAGATATCGAATGAATTCTTTGCTTTGGGCTTTATAGAAGACGATTTAAGAGATCTACCTATACCGGAAATGGTTTTCAAAAATGACGACGTGGAGGAACTGAAAGAAATTTTGGTGAGCCTGGAAGATGTACTGAGCCAAATCAACAAGTTAAAGAATGAAAAATCACCTGGACCAGATGGTATACACCCCAGGGTACTGAAAGAACTCAAACATGAAATTGCTGATCTGCTGTGAGTGATATGTAACCTGTTGTTAAAACTGTCCATACTGCCTGAATATTGGAGGGTGACCAATGTAACACTGATTTTTAAAAAGGGTTCCAGGGCTGATCTGGAAAATTACAGACCAGTAAGCCAACCTCAGTGCTGGGCAAAATAGTGGAAACTATAATAAAGAATAAAATTGCAGAACATGTAACAATCATGGTTTAATGGGACAGAATCAGCATGGGTTCAGTCAAGGGAAGTCTTCCCTCACCAATTTGCTTCATTTCTTTGAGAGACTCCTGAGAAAATTATAAAGTCATGAGTTAGGAGGCAGTGTCCTTCTGTGGAGTAGGAAAAGTGTGATCAAATGCTCAGGACAAGAACCATCAAACATTTTATAAACCCAACAGGCCAATTTAAAAGAGATGTGTGCATCAATAGAAAGCCAATGAAGCCTAACCAAACAAGGGGTAGGATGATCAAATTATTTCTTTTTGAACACCATCTTAGCAGCAGTATTCTGCAAAAGTTATAATTTTGAAATTAAATGAGTGGATAGAACACTGTATATACCGTTATAATAATCTACAGATGCTAAAACCACAGTCTGCACTAAGACAGAAAAATGCTTCTCTGGTAATAATGATCTAACATACCTAAGTTGATGCAATTAAAAATAAATACAGATTAGGGCATCTTTTACTAAGGCGTGCTCACGTTTGTAGTATGCGCTAAAATTGTGGGCGTGCTAAATATTAGAGAGGCCATAGGAATGCACTGGCATCTTTAATGTTTAGCGCACCCACAATTTAGCGTGTGCTAAAAACGTGAGCGCGCCTTAGTAAAAGACACCCTTAGTTACCGCATTAATTTGAGGTATCATTAATAAAGAGGTGTCCAAAAATACCCCAAGTACCTTTGATACTTTTTCCACGTTTAGGATTAACCCATCCAAGTAAAACTAATTTCTTAGGGATGGCATTCTCTTGTCTGCTAAGCCATAGAAGTTTGGTTTTATCCCTATTTAATTTAAACCCATGTAGCACATTGGTCTTCTATTCTACTTCTACAAGTTGAAACACATGATAAAACGATGAACTGTCATCATTAATTGCTATTATACAAATATGCCATCTGCATATGAGAAAAACATAGGCCCAATAGTGGAAAAACCAAGACAAAATGAAGACAAATAAATATTAAACAAGGATGGTGAGAGTGGGAAGCTTTGGGGAACACCAAAAGGTGATCTCCAATCTGAGGAAAAGCATTCAATATTTTTCTTATAAAATCTGAGTCAGAAAATCTTGCATCCAGTTCAAAACTTTACCTGTAATACCTAGAGAACTCAATTTATGCAATAGAATTTATTATCTACTATGTCAAATGCAGCTGTGAGATCAAACTGTAGCAGTATAGATTTATTTATTTATGCATTTGTATCCCACATTTTCCCACCTCTCTGCAGGCTCAGTGTGGCTTACAATACATCATGAATGGTAGAAATTATAAGAGAATATACATTTAGTATTACATAAGGATGTTGGGTATATGATAATGATGAAACATGATAGTAGTGTAGCAAGCAAATATTATAAGACAATTCTAGATTTATGAGTAGGAGTTCACATTTGTTGATCTTTATGGTATGCCTTGCTTGCTTTCACTTCAGTTGTAATTACCAATGATACTGCTTCAGTTGAATGAAAGGGCCTAAACCCAAACTGTAGATGATGTAAACAATCATACTTAGAAAATCAGACAATAACTGCACCATAAACTTCTAAGAACTTAGCAAGCAATTGAATACTAGCCACAGGGGTAATTAGCAGGTTGCCTAGCATCCAGCTTTACACCCTTAAGAATTAGTGTCAATTAAATCACCAATAGGGTGGAAAAGATGCCATCTGTAGAAAGTCATTTTTCTAAGGTTACTAGCCATTCAATTATACGTTCTGGAGGATTAGCTATCAAGTAAGCTGGACAACTATCCAATAAGCAACTGGATTTAGAAAGATTTTTCAATAAAAATGTAGCTTTGTCAATTGTTACAAGAAGAAAATCGGACCATAATCTATCAGCTGGATGGATAGCAATCAAACACACTAACCACCCAGTTTACAAAGCTGCGCAGCAACGCTGACATAGTCCATTTGAAGTAAATAGGCTGTGTCAGCGCTAGCGCGGCTTTGCAAACAGGGTGGTAAAAGAGGTTGACAACTACTAATTCTAAATCAGGAGTAAATGAACTTCTAATTTTACAAATTTTCTCTGAAAAATAAGAAGCTAACTGTCTGCAGAGGAAAGCTGAGTCAAGCGGAAGATATCCAGAAGGACCAGACTGAAGTCGCAGATTAACAGCCAAAAATAATTTATTAAGACCCTTTTTTAACAGCCAAAATAATTTATTAAGACCTACACGGTCCGTGTTTCGGCCAAGGCCGAAACACAGACCGTGTAGGGTTTAATAAATTATTTTTGGCTGTTAAAAAAAGGGTCTTAATAAATATTTTGGCTGTTAACATCTGTGACTTTAGTCTGGTCCTTCTGGATATCTTTCGCTTGACTTGTTGTTTCCTTGTGTGTTTTGCGGGAGAATTGGACTCTCTTTGTTGTTCTTCGAAGAAAGCTGAGTGTCAATATTATCTAAATTCAAAAGTAGTCAGCCTATGAATGATACTAAAAAGTTTCTTTCAGTCCAAAAAACTATCTTCTATCTGAGACATATGCCCATTTAGCTGACTGCAGCCTTCTATTGTTTAACAACTCTTTTCCATGTATCTTTCATGTAAGAAGTTTTGATCTTCTCCGTCCATGTTCCAACCGGCGTCAAGCTCTTTTCAAAGTAGCCAACCTTTAGTATTCCAAGGGACCTGATGTTTAGTCAAACCTGATTTATAAACTGTTGGGGATAAAGGGAATGGACCTCCTCCTATAAGAGGAAAGGCTAAAGAGGTTAGGCTTCTTCAGCTTTGGAAAAGAGATGGCTGAAGGGGGATATGATTGAGGTCTACACAATCCTGAGTGCAATAGAACAGGTAAAAGTGAATTGAATTTTTTTACTCTTTCAAAAAGTACAAAGACCAGGGGACACTCAATTGACTGTGAAGGACTGGAATTCACCCCATACTGTGTTAGACAACATTTTCAGTGTAGGAGTATCCAGGTGCCTTGTAACATAGAAACATAAAACTTTTGTACTGGAGAAGATATTAGACATATATATTCTTCCCAGTAATAATGCTTCATTGCTAGTGAGGTTTATTTTTCACCTAACACCATAGGAGAAAAATGTGTCATCTGTCTCTGAAATCCTAGTTTTGCCTACTTTCCAAAAATATGAGGCAGAATGAAATTATGCAGCTACTTTTCTTAGTAAGGTAAACAAGTATTTTGTTACAGATATCACTGAGCATCTGTGACCCTCCCTTCATTTGATTTAATCACATTTGAACAGCAGGGTATCCAAACATTACTGATGTATTTTTAAACTGAACACAATGAGGATTTAAAAATTAGGTAACACCTTGTCAAGTTCTCACACTTCATAGTAAAAGCACTCCAAATGAACAGAAATTATGAGTTAGCATACAAAGCAGATTAAGGAATTCTATCAACAATCTCAAAGACCACACTTCATGCCGTTTCAGGAAAATTAATTTGTTAATGGAAATTTTACAATATAGACCTGCAGATCAATATTATAGAGTGACAGCCTCTTTCTCAATAAGTGCTCTAGCTGGGTCCTCTGTGAATTTTAGTACCAAGGTGAAATGAAGTCAGAGTGTATGTGTTCTGCTTAACTCTATGGATAGTTAGGGATATTCAGCTTCTATTTACATAGCTGGGAATAAGTTTATGACAGCAAAATGGCTGTCTTAACTTCAACTTAACCATATGGATAGGGACTGAATGTTGCTGTGATTCATAGAGACAGCTGTAGTCATTGCTCTTCACATATATACTTCTGGAGAATGACCCCAAACAGATGGGATAGATTTAAAGACACACTATAAATGCCTGATACAATTTCATTTTTTTAAAGCATGCAAAACAAATACACATCTCTAATGTAGGTTTATTCTCAGTTATGTTACATATAGAAATAAGAATGATGTCATTGACATATAAATAAAAAGAGATTTAAAAAACTGCTCAATATCCAAAACAATTTAACCATGAAGAAGAGGATCCTGCCTGATTAAGTCACTTGTGCCACAGACTGCCCCTATAGTGTCTACTTAATGCCAGGGCAGTCTTTGGATAGAGCTTGGGTAGAGCTTGAGAGAAGCTGGTACTTAACCAGCTAGTGGTCATATTCAGACTGCTAACTGGTTAAGTAAGTGGCTAAAGTTAGGACAGCAAAGAAGCTGTCCTAACTTGCTACTGAGCAAACTAGGCATTGGTCTGAATATTGACTGGTGCCCAGTTAGCATCTACTGGCAGCATCAGGCCTTCTGGGTTGATCCCCTGGTCCTGATTCCCCTCCCCAGAAGAATTCTGGCCTGCTCTTAGCCCCAAACCTCCCTCCAGTCCTGATCCCTCCTCTTCTCTGAAGGAAAATTAAATGTAGGCCTGAGCGCACCCTCATAGGCCACTCAAGGCCTACCTTGAAACTCTCTGCTGCTATATTCCTGTTCCCAGAGGGCTTACAATCTAAAGTCTGTATTTCAGGCGATGTAGGGTTAAGCAATTTACCAAAGATCACAAGGAGCAGCAGTGGGATTTAAAAGAACTTCCCTATTTTCTACCTATTGCTCTATTAGGCTACACTGCCACTTTAGGTGCATCTTGTAAATACAGTCTCACCAATGATTTCAGTATGTAATCTAAATACACAACAGTAGCTTGTCACATAGTTAACAGGTCTCCATACTAAAATCAAATAGTTTTTCAAATAGGTCTACATCATCAGATAGGCAAACTTCTCCTCAGGCAGCTCTTAGTCAACTTTCCTCTAGGCCGACAGGCTTTTCTGCTCAGGTCTATAGCCAGAATTCTTTTCTACATCCTTCTATCATAGTTCGTTTATTTATTTATTTATTTATTATTTGTATTTTGCTCACACTTTTTTCAGTAGTAGCTCAAGATGAGTTACATTCAGGTACACTGGATATTTCTCTGTCCCTGGAGGGCCCACAATCTAATTTTGTACCTGAGGCAGTGGAGGGCTAAGTGACTTGCCCAAGATCAGAAGGAGTAGCAGTGGGATTTGAACTGGCCAACTCTGGATGTCTCTAACTACTAGGCTACTCCTCCACTCCACTTATCAATACCATATAGCTGGATATGCATATACTATGAAAGGCATCTGTTTTTATCCCTTTTCCAGGAATAGGTCTCAAGATATTGAGTTCTGCTGGCATAACTAGAGAGCAGCAGCTTTCCTTAGGGGTCCTGTTCAGTAGATATTAGAAACACATCTGCTAAGTCTGTTACCTATCACAGGCATCTCATAAGCAAAAAGATCCAGTGGGGAAGACCAAAAAATAGTGGCTAGGAAACCAAATGAAAAAGGCATCTTTATTTTGGATAAGAACAAGTAGGCACAAAACATCAAATTCAATGGGACTCAACACGGGCTGTGTTTTGGCTAAATTGTCTGCATCAGGAGTCCTTAAAGCATTACATTACATTAAAATACTTGTATTCCAGAATTACCTATTCAGTTTGCTGCGGATTACTTAATAACTCTAGGCCATCCCTAGGAATTGCAAAATAATGTATGAATTATAATCTATCTAAAACAAACTTTTTAAGTAAGTATGTAAAATAATTGAGTTCCCTAGAGATGGGTATGGGAGGAACTCCCAGTGCACAATTAGAAACATAGATAGCACTTGTGGGAATACATATGAACTCAACATGTGGAGAAAGCTGTCTTGCAGCCAAGATTAGTCAAAGTGTCAGCCTGTGTTGAGTCCCATTGAATTGATGTTTTGATCCTTCTTTTTCTTATCCAAATAAGACATTTTTTTCATCTGATTTCCTATTCATCATTTTTGGTCTTTCCACTGGACCTTTTTGTCTCAACATAATTGTGGGGTTTGTGTCTTTCTTGTATTTAAACTGGTTCCAACAAACAAACAGGCAGGCAGCCTGCTAGTTCCAGAATATTCCAGAAGGAAAGAAATTGTTGAAGCAGACACAGCTGGAAGATAAAACAAGAACTTTATTAGTAGTTAAATTAAAATGATGTCTGATAGGGCTGTGTTTTACCTGACATGGGCCCAGATGCAAAAAGGTCCCCGTTAAGAGTCCGTCTGTACTTCCAAATCGTGTAAAAATTACTGATTCGGAAATTAAAGAGGGATTCCAAAAGTGAATCACATGCAAATGAGCTGCTCGCTGCTTTTGCAAACAGGGCTTATTTGCATGCAATAGGGGGAAGCCAGGCAATCAGCTGAGCATGTGCAGAGCAGCTAATCGCTAAGGATGGCTGCTCTGTGCATACGTCAGACAAGCTGCGTGTATGAAAGAAAGGTTTGTAGCCTTTTTTTTTTTTGTTTGTTTCTGCTGGATCATCTTACCTTCAGCCACCTTCAGGACTGGTTACCACACCAGAGAAAGAAGGGAGGAGAGGAGAGGGCGGGCTATATTCTCTGACCCCCATCCTTGCTATAAAGCAATGACAAGGGGAATGGCCATGCCCTCTATCAGGCCTTCCACTTCCTCCTCACCTCCATTGCAAGGCAAGCTCAGCAGCCAGTAATACAGCCAGTTCAACACGTTCAACCCTTCAAGGGGTTGTGGCCAGTTCTTCCAGGACACCACAGAGGCGAAGTCTGGGAGAGGAGTGCCTGGCTGGAGAGGGCTAGTCCCACCAGATGGTGTGTAGCTCTTTTTTTTTGTGTGCTTGGGGCTCCTGAGACTGCTCGCACGTTAAAGGCAGCCAGCTGCTCTCATTCCCCTCTCCCTCTTCCCCTTGCTTTCTCTCAAGGTGTGCTGTAGGCATGGATGGCTGGGCTCTTACAATAATATGTTGTAGCCTTTGCTGACAAAAGCGCTTTGCTCTCAGTCTTCTGCACAGAGACCCTGGGCTGTGGAGTACTAGCAAAAACTGTCAGGTTTTTGTCAGGTTCTTGAAGCCTGGATTGGCCGCTGTCAGAGACAAGGTGCTGGGTTTGATGGACCCTTGGTCTTTTCTCAGTATGGCGGTGCTTATGTGCTTATATGACCGGCAACTACAGACCTCCCATTTTCAACAGTAAAGGTAGGGGTTGCTTCTGTGCATCGGGATGGAAAATGGCTGTGCATCGCTTTGCATGCACATTTGTATAGTAATGAGCTCCTTACAATAGCTTTCTATTCTGTTTTCGTTAGCTGCTACCATGACAGGAAAAGAGCTTGGATAACTCATTTGTGCATGTCTCATACTCCTTGCTCGCTAAATCAGCTAGAACCAGTTTAAAAAGCACGTTGCTGGCTCAGTAGGTTATCCACCTTATAATCGAAAGAGAAAAATGCCTAGATTTCGACCCAAATCGGGAGATAGACGTTTATCTCACAAAAACAAATAAATCGGTATAATCGAAAGCCGATTTTGGACGTTTTCAACTGCACTCCGTCGCGGATGCGGACAAAGTTGATGGGGGCGTGTCAGATGTGTGGCGAAGGTGGAACTGGGGCGTGGTTATCGGCCGAGGAGAGATGTACGTGTTAGGGCGATAATCGAAAAAATAAAGGCGTTTTTAGTGGAAATTTAGGACACTTTTGTTGGACCCTTTTTTCACACGAACAGGTCCCAAAAATGCTCTAAATGACCAGATGACCATCGGAGGGAATCGGGGATGACCTCCCCTGACTCCCCCAGAGGTCACTAACCCCCTCCCACCACAAAAAAATGATGTTTCACAACTTTTTATTTTCACCATCAAATGTCATACCCACCTCCCTGGCAGCAGTATGCAGGTCCCTGGAGCAGTTGTTAGGGGGTGCAGTGGACTTCAGGCAGGTGGACCCAGGCCCATCCCCCCCCCACCTGTTACAATTGTGCCTGCTTAATGCTTAGTCGTCCAACTCCCCCCCCCCCAAACCCACTATACCCACATGTAGGTGCCCCCCTTCACCCCTTATGGCTATAGTAATGGTGTAGACTTGTGGGCAGTGGGTTTTGAGGGGGATTTGGGGGGCTCAACACACAAAGGAGGTGCTATGCAACTGGGAGCTCTTTTGCCTTTTGTTTTGTTTTTGTAAAGTGCCCCCTAGGGTGGCCGGTTGGTGTCCTGGCATGTGAGAGGGACCAGTGCACTACGAATCCTGGCACCTCCCACGAATAAATGTCTTGGATTTATTCGTTTTTGAGCTGGGCGCTTTCATTTTCCATTATCGCTGAAAAACAATACGGTTCGGTCCCGCCCCTTCACGGACCCGTTCTTGGAGATAAACACTCATGGAGATAGACGTTTTTCGTTCGATTATGCCCCTCCACGTACATCTGGGCTATAGACGGAACATTAATAATCTTTTACCTATTCTAATGTTGCACAGCTCAGTTTGGGTCATGTGATCTGGTCATGTGATATAAGGAAGCACCTTCTATTAACAGCTGAGTATACTGTCTGAACTGAGACCCCTCTGGAGTCTGGAGGTCATGGTAGATGAATTTTAGGCTTATGTTTATTTATTTATTATGGGTCCTCTATATGCCATGTTTTATAATGGTCTTATTCAATTGTCTGAATATGATTTTATTATGATTAGACAAATATTTGTTATTGTATGCTTATTTATGATTTATATTTATTGATTATCCTACAATATCTTTTGCCTCTGAAGTAGGGGTTCATCCTTTTTGGTGTTGCTGTGTTTATTGCCCCTAAACTAGCCCATGTTGGGTGAAACATGGCTATGTTGGGTATCATTTTAATTTAACTACCAATAAAGTTCTTGTTTTATCTTCTTTTCTCTTGTATTTGTACAGGCATCTCAAATCCCACTTTCACTTTTCTATACAGAGTATAGGAACAGTGTTATCCTTACACAGCCTTTATTTACTACTACTACTAATCATTTCTATAGCACTACTAGACATATACAGCACTGTACACATTATATGCAGGTATTTTGTCTGCCCCTAGAGGGCTCACAATCTAAGTTTTTGTACTTGTTTTTATTTTTGTTCTGTATCTTATAGAGTTCCTTTCTGTCTGCTTGAACTTTTAAGGTAAATCACTTTGAAAAGGCGATTTTATCAAATGTCAATAAACCATAAACCATTTTTGTTAACAAATAAATCTGAAATGTGTGACCTATTATTCACTCTCAATGCTTTTCTTCTTTTTTTTTTATATATAATTCCAATTGAAGAAAAGCAATCAGTTGCAACTATATTGCTCTTAAATAATGTTTAGTTTATCTAAAATCTGATATACAATCTTTTGTTACAATGACACAAAGTGGTTCGCAATATCAATAAATACAGAAAAATCAAACACATACACCAACCTGAACAAAACATGAAAGAGGTGGGTAAAACTGTTACCAACAGCCCCACCGCAATTTACAACCACAACTCACGACAATATAGTGTCAAACTGTGTGCCCAAGTTTATAGAATTAGAGGGTATATCTGTCTATTTATAAAATAGCACTTAGGCATGTAGGAGGGAATTCAATAACCAGCACAAAAACGTAGGCACCAAAAAATTCAGTGCTAAGCGCTATTCTATAATGGCATGTGGCATGTGCCTTATATAGAATAGCCTTTAGCATGGATCCTGAGCCTAACTTTTGGGCGCCGAACTTACGCCTTTTGAAACATGGCGTAAATGCCGACATCTAAGTTAGGTGTGATTAGATAATATTCTGTAATTCCATGTGCAACTTCTCGGAATGCCATGATATTCTCATGACCATGCCCCCTTTTGAGATGAATGCCATATGAGTTAGGCGTCATACCTTATAGAATAGTCTGCATCCAGATACATGTACAAATTTTAATGCATGCCAAGAATTGGTTGTTAGCACCTAGTTATTTATTAAATGCTGAGTCTTTTATGAAATGCATACTTTGTAAGCTTGAATGCACAATAAAAGGAACGAGGACGCCTTTATCAGAAAAGCAAGTTTACCCAGGGAAGTTAGATTTGCTAGTCATAAACATAAGCAAGTTTCCACTCCATCAAACACTCCTCCAGACCCAGGACTCAAAAGACAGGTTAGTTGGGGCTATGTGTGATTTTGAGCAGCTATAAATACTGGTAGGTGAACATACTGAGGAGTATAAAACACAGATTACATGTATATTTGAAAGGAATGCAAAGCATACTTCCTTTTCTGATACAGAAAATACTGCAAGCTGTCATATACAGGGTTAATATTCAAAGCAACTTAACCTGCCAGGAGAGTTTCCTGGCTGGTTAGATTCCTTGTGCCTGCCTATTCACTGATTTTCAGTGGCACTTAATGGGATAGTGCTGGGGTGGTCTTTGGTCAGAGCCAGGACTTAGTCAGTTAGAGGTGATATTTAGTCCCCTAACTAGCTAAGTGGATGAAGTTAGGGTAGCAAAATGGCTGGACTATCTTTATTCAGCAAGTTAACCGGGTATTAGTCTGAATGTTGGCCGGTGCCCGTTTTACTTTCAGGTGACTGCAAAAACTGTAAGGGGTTTGAGAGAAGACTGCTTCAAGGAGGGCGAAGGCAGACACAGGAGGGAAGTGTGCTCGGGAGGAAGAGCAAATGTCATTCACAGGTTCCTTATAGACGTGGAATTCGCTCCCTAGGGGCCAAAAGCCCGACCAGAATAATAACTAAGGATAGGGACTACCATTCCCACAAACCAACAGACCCTATGCAGGACTCACAGGAAACAGAGGGGAGGGATAAGATTGGGAGATGGTTTCTAATCAGGGAGATGGGGAGAAGCTGGGAGAACCCTGTGGGGAGGAGGAGGATATGGAATGGGATAAAATGAAAGCAGGGGAGGAGATAGAGGAGGAGTGTATGGAGTTGTCGGCATTAGCATAGGCTCCGGATGGCAAAGTGAGAAGTTTTCTAGCTGCAGTATTACCTCAACTGTTTAAAATTGGGGAAAAAAAACTGGTGCAGTTGGGGAGGAACCTGTGGAGGAGAATAACTCAGCAGATTTACTGTGCACTGAAGGGAGTGCCTTGAAAGGTGGGACTGTGACTAAAATCTCTGTAGGGGAGGAGGTTGAAGCTATGTTGATGAAATTAACTGTTTGTGAAAAGCGAAAGTAGCACAGTAAACTACCTGAGAACAGAAGGTAGTGCCAAGAGAAACTGAACTGTGGTTAAAACCTCTTGAGACAGGAACTTGAATTATATTGTTGAGGTGGAATAAATGTAAGAAACTTGAGGTGAAGAACTATCCTATTCAATGCCATCTTTGCTTTAACCTTCACTATCAATTAAAATGTTCTATTACGCATTGTGTTGACATTGTAAGTAGTATACAATGCCATACTTTGTATTGTTATTTGAATATTTTTACTGCTGTAATTACCTATTGCTTATGTTTGATCTATTCTTACTGTACACTGCCTTGAGTGAATTCCTTCAAAAAGGCGGTAAATACATCCTAATAAATAAATAAAATAAATACTAGAGCCTGGACATGGCCCGGAGTTGAACATCTGGGCTCAGTTATGCCTGTGGCAGTCAGTAGCTTAAAAACCGTTGAGCACCCCATGCTGAATACTACCCACTCAGTGATTGGTTTTCTTTTTTGAATTAGCTATTTAATTGGCCTTTAGGCATATGCACAGATGAGACAAAATTTGGTTAATTTTTATTTTTTCATGATTTGTTTTCTTATATATACATATATATTTTTTTCATTTATTTTTACACACTTGTTTTTGATAGAGAATTTTTATTGTGCACTATCGGGTCGATATTCAAAATGATTTAAGAGCTTAGGAGAGGTTCCTGGCTGGTTAAATCACTTATCTGTTGATATTCAGAGGCATTCAACTAGTTAATGACACTGAGTATCAGCATTGATTGCTATACTGAAAGCCAGCTATTTTATGGACAGTCCAGAGGTGGAGTCAGCAATTATGATGTTAAGTGCCCATGTTCAGTACTTAACTGCTTAAGTTAACTGGCCAAATCAGACTGCCAAAAACACAGTCCTATCTTTATCTGGTGTTGGTTATGTAACCCCACCTAGCTTAAGTGCTGCTCTGTCACAGTGTAATAGCTGGGAATGCTACCCACTTCCACCAAAATGTACTACAGATGTGTAAATACCTGCATTGATTCACTCTGGAAGTGTGGTAACCCTTGCAGTCACTGAGGGGCAGATGCACTAACCCTACGGAAAGAGCCCTTCCCTTACCGATTCCTTAGCGAATCGGTAAAAAACGGGCATGCATGAAAGAAATTGCATGCAAATGAGCTGCTCGCTTTTAGTTCATTTGCATGCGATTTCCTTCTTAAGGAGGGGAAGCCAGTCGGCCAGCTGAGCATATGCAGAGCAGCCAATCGTTATGCTGGCTGCTCTGCGCATGGCAAAGACGTCCTTCACAAAAAAAAAGGACATCCCTGATGAGCACCTGGATGTTTTCCTTCAGCTTTTGTGATAGGCGTCCTTCTCGGACATGCTTTTCTTACATGCCTGAAATGACCACAGCCATGGAGGATCTCTCAACATTCACCGTCCCCTCGAAGGTTGTTTTCAGCTTGCGCCTCCCCCTCCCCCCTCAGGATCGGTACGTGCGAGGACGTCCAAATCAAAACTATTGGATGTTCCTCCCTCTAGGTCTCTCTCAGCCAATCACAGCGCGTCTAGCTGATACTGGTGACAGCTAAACGCGCTGTGATTGGCTGAGAGAGACCTGGAGGGAGGGGCGTCCAAATAGTTTTGATCACAGTTCATAGCAGCTTTCTATAACTCACAGTATCTGTACCTTAAATGAAGCCTGAGCTTAGCTAGCCTCTAATGCTTGCTTGGCTGCTGCCATTGTATAAAAACATAAACCAGAAGTAAACTATGGCTTCATTTAAGGTACAACTGTGACCTGACAATCTTTTAACATTTTCTGAAGCCACTGCTTGCCTTGGGATTGGTAGCATGGAATGTTGCTACTATTTGGGTTTCTGTCAGGTATTTGTGACCTCGACTAGCCACTTTTGGAAGCAGGATACTGGGCTAGATGGACCATCGGTCTGACCCAGTATTTATTTATTTGTTACATTTGTATTCCACCTTTCCCACTTATTAGTAGGCTCAAAGTGTCTTACATAGTTCCAGAGAGGTGGTTACAGACTCCAGTGTGAACAAATACAGTGTTGGGGCACTGTTACAGTGACAAATACAGTAAAGAAATATCAGTAAATAGGTTGGGGTGGTTCATCTCAATCAAAATGCTAGGGAGTGATCTTGTGTCGGGGTTCAGTTCTGTCCGTTTCCTGATTAAATTGCCATATTACATTATTCAGTATTTATGTCAGATCTGTGGGGTATGCCTTCTTGAAATGGTGAGTCTTCAGGTTTTTTCAGAATTCAAGATGATTATTCATGGATTTTAGGCATTTTGGTAGTGTATTCCAGAGCTGTGTGCATATGTAGGAGAAACTTGATGCGTATGTTGATTTATACTTCAGGTTTTTACAACTTGGGAAGTGGAGTTAAGTACGTTCTGGCTGATTCAGTTGTGTTTCTAATTGGTAAGTCGATTAGTTCAGTCATAAAGCTCGGAGCTAGACCATGTATTATTCTGTGAACAAAGGTACAAATCTTCAAAGTGATACATTCCTTGAATGGTAGCCAGTGTAGTTTTCCCAGAGGGGTTTTGCGCTTTCAAATTTAGATTTTCCATAGATAAGCCTGGCTGCCATATTCTGAGCAGTCTGTAGTTTCTTTAGGATTCGTTCTTTACAACCCGCATATATTCCATTGCAATAATCGACATGTGTTAGTACCATTGTTTGAATCATGTTGTGAAAAGTTTCCCTCGGGAAGAATTATTTTACCCGTTTGAGTTTCCACATTTTCTTTGCTGTCAAAAATAATGCCGAGGATTTTCAGGTTATCTGAGATTGGAAGATATGGCTAAGTATGGCTATTCTTAAGTTCTTACCAGGCCACTGAAACAAGAAGGCTTCCACAATTTTACACAGCACTGCTCAGCATCTACAATTCTAAACCCTTTTCTCTTATGACAGTCAAAGGAAATTTAATTCCTTACAGCTAGGACACATTTACTTGAGCCCATTCTTACAACTGAACCCTGTCAGCAGTCCACAAAATTATTACATTCTGAAAAATGGCAACCGTTCATGAAAACAGCATTTAAAGCCAGAACAGTGGAACAAACAAAGTGTAATCAGCACTTATAACACTAACTAAACATTTGCATACTGTCTAAACAGTACCTGGGAAGATTTGGACATATAATTCACCTAGCCTCAGCAAAGAGATCCATCTCTCTTTTCTCCTAGGCTAAGACTGAAGCAACAGCCAGCAACAACTGCTGGATAATTTCAAACTCTCCAGCCCAATCAGAGCCCAGTGAACAAGATTTTTAAAGTATACTGCTCACAATACTGTAGATTCACTTCTTCACTAAGTGAAACTAAAAGAGAGCTTGCACTTTTCTATAACAGCTTTAACATAAAACATGCAGCACCTGCTAGCCAAACTAGAGAAATGCACTTCAGAATTAATTTAGGGAATTTACAGGCTTAAAACACACTGTTCTGTCACAACCGCCCAGATGCCTGACAATGTCCTGGAAAAGAGGACATGTTCAGGGAAACCCATATGGTAACCCTAGCCATTGTGGCAGGTTCTGTTCGCCATGGCTAGCAGCCCTGCAAGCTCCTGGACTAAGCCCAGACCTAAAACAGGTCTGAGCATGATGCCTCCTCCCTGTGCCTGCCCAAAACTGTCACAGCACTGGCAGCACACACCCAAAACCCCATGGAGCCCCTGGACAGAAAGAAATTCAAAGAAAAATGTTTTAAATCTCTGCTTACACTTAGGTGGTTAAGTGCTGAATATCACACTTAACCTCATAAGAGAGAGCTGGCTATATGAACCTGGATATAATGCCAGTGCCTGGACAAAGACCCAGCACTGATTATCTGGGAATAATGCTGGCAGTGAACAAAAACACACCAGCTGAATATCTACTCTTAAATTACTTTAATGTGCAGTAATTGCTGAATTAAGGGATGCCATCTCGATTAGTGAGTGTTAAATTAATTTAGTACACAATAAAATGTTTAAGGTGCACTAATGACTTGGATGGTAACTATCAAGTGCACACCCCTAGTGGCATTTTATACCAGCACCGAATGTTGACATGATAACTTCCACTGTGGATATCTGCATTTTTTTCTGATACAAACTGAAGAACCAGTTATGTCTAAGATGAAATTTAGAGATAAGATACAAAAACAAATCACTCACAAGAAGATGCAGGGACAGCATGGATGCAATTTACAGGATAGTGGGCAGAGGAATAAAGTGAAATTTAGAGACAAATAGTAAGAAACAACTTTAAAAAAAAAACCAAAAACAGTTGAAGCTGACAAAATAGAGAGAGAGGGGGAGGGGAGGAGGAGGAGGAGCAGCAGCAGTAGCAACAAGATGGACATCAAAGCAAGAGGAAGAGACAGGGCTTTCAGCAATAATCTTGCCTTCTGGTTCCATGTCCTATAATTAACATTTCTTTTCTCATTCATGCAATTGGCCAGCAGAAGAATGCAGTTACCTTTACTGCAGTGGCTACTGTTTGGAATTTCATGACCTGTATGTTTGCATGATAAATATGTTAGGCCACTAGTTTTGGATAGTGAATTGTTTCCTTGACAGGCTGAATTTTAATTACATTCTTAAAATCCTCTGGGTTTCAAATAATGATGCATAAGCTCATTATATCTCAACACAATTATCTCCCATGCTTATTAACTGTAATATATGTGCTTATTTACCTGCTTATCAGCAATTAGGAAGAAACTTATTCTGTATTTGTACTTATTGAGTGCTATAAAGCAAGGAAAAGTAACTACCCCATGGTAGATTGAGAGGGTATATGTGGAGAAGAAATGAAAAACGAAGTAAACTTTAAAAAACAAACTCTACAATAAACTATAATTTAAAAAATGTCTTGATCAACAGGAATCCAGTCAGGCACTTTCTTTGTATGCCAACTGTTCATGTGGGACCCTGATGTATGGGTAGAATTATGTTTTACAGGCACTGTGCTTGTCATGTAGGTTTGCCATCTGGCTCCCAATTTTTGTGACAAGCTGGTTCCGTTCTTATTTTACCCTTCTGCCTGCATGGACTGGTAGTTCTTATGTCCCTAGGGATTTCTTTAAAAAAAGCAAGATTAGAAGTCCATGCAGGCAGTAGAGTAAAGCGAGGTTCTAATCAGCCTGTCCTGAAAATCTGCAGCAAGTTGGTATCCCTGGTCCCTGATATGCAGCCCACAGTGGTCAGTGAATTTAAAGATACTGACTGCTGCAGCAAGGCTTTGACTTGCATTTTCAATGCTGGAACTAATTTGGGCATTGAATATCTGGGTCTTTTCTGGCCACTGGAAGATATTTGGGTGCAGGCCAATATTCAGACTGGTAGCTGGATAATCAGATGAATAAGGTAAGATAGCCTGTTTGCTGACAAACTATATCCAGGCAATTACCCAGTTAGTGGACTGAAAACTGCTGCCAATCAGATAAACCTTGCCTCTCCCGGATTCTACCCCTGGTCCACCCCAGCATTAACTAAATAGTGCCTTGATGGTCTCCCCGGATTATCAGCAGCAGTATCTGGTTATGTGTCGCTGAAAATCAAGGGGGTCACCCAGTCAGCGTGATTTAATCAGGCTTGTTTTTCACTTTCTTGAATTCAGATACAGTTTTCATCTCCACCATCTCCAGTGGGAGGCCATTTCATGCATCCATCACCCTTTCTGTAAAGTATTATTTCTACAGATTATTCTTGAGTCTATTCCCCTTCACCTTCAGCCTATGCCCTCTCATTCCTGATTTTTTTCTGCCATGGAGATAACTTAAATAGCTCTATCATATCTCCTCTCTCCTGCCTTTCTACCAAAGTGTACATATTGAGGCATTTAAGTCTGTCCCTATATACTTTGTGATGAAGACAACTGAGCATTTTAGTTGTCATCCTCTGGATCAACTCCATCCTATTAATAACTTTCTGAAGGTGTGGCTTTCAGAATTGTATACAGAACTCATCAGATGTATACAAAGGCATTTTCACCTCTTTTCCTGTTGGCCATTGCTCTCCCTATGCACCCAAGCACCCTTCTAGGTTTCACTGTCGCTTTCTCTACCTGTTTGGCTACCTTAAGGTCTTCACATATGATCACCCCAAATCCCTCTCTTCTTTCATGCATGGAAGTACTTCATCCCTTATATTGTACCATTCCCTTGGGTTTTTGCAGTGCAAATGTATGACCCTGCATTTTCTTAGCCTATCATAGCTGCCAACTTCTAGACCATTCTTCAAGTTTCAATAGATCCCTCCTTATAATATCCACACCATCAGGGGTGTGTACTCTGTTTTAGTATCATATGCAAAGAGGCAAACCTTAAGCAGCCTGTAAGCAGCATGAGTAAGGGTTGTACATGGAGCCTTATCAGCCTTGTCGCATAATCCCACCCTTGCAACCAGCAGGGGACTAACCTCTCCAAATCGAAATAATTGTTTTAACCACTCTGTATTAGTTCATACCGGAGCCTGTAATCACCCCTCCGGTATCATGTAAGCCACATTGAGCCTACAAATAGGTGGGAAAATGTGGGATACAAATGTAACAAATAAATAAATAAAACAGACACATTGCAAGAGTACTCAGTTTATTGATCAGTCACCTATGTGGAAACATGTCAAAGGCTTTGCAAAATCTGAGTATCCCACATCTAGCGTTCCCCTTCAATCCAATTGTTTGGTCACCAAGTCAATGAAATTCATAATATTCTTCTGACAAGACACAATTCTAGTAAAACCATGCTCCTCTGGACCTACAATACATTTGAGTCCAGAAAGCTCACTCTTCTTTGCTTTAAGAACATTTTCATTTCCAGTTGCTTTTTTAGAGTTAAATATAAATTGTTGCTGTTAGTCTATCAGGCATTGTATAACTATTCCTCACATTACTTGTCATTTTTGATAAAGTTTTACCATCCCTTCCATTCTTTGAGATTGGAGAATGCCTGTTTGCTTATTGTTCCTGATCTGCAATCTTTTTCTTTTGAAGAAATCAGGTGGAGAACTTTTTGCATTGTTGCACCAAGAGAGTGGAATCAGTTACCACTGACTATACAGCAGTTGAGAGGCATATCTCTGTTTATGGAGGGCTCACAATTTAAAAGTTAAAAAAAAAAGAGTGGAATATGAACCTTGGTCCCCTGGTTTACAGTCCACTGCAATGACCGCTAAGCTACCCTTCAGACCTGTTTGCTGTTGTGTACCTACATAGTGGGTCCAGCCTTAAAATGAGAAATTAGAATTTTATGGCCCTGTTTACTAAGCCCTGCTAGAAGCATGCTAGCGTTTTTAGCACACTAACTATGTAGATGCCTATAATATTCCTATGGATGTTTACACAGTTAGTGCGTGCTAATTTTTAACACGTGCTAAAAACACTAGCACACCTTAATAAACAGAGCCCTTAGGGGGTCTTTTACTAAAGTTTAGCTCGAGTTATTTGCAGCATGGCCCATAGGAATAAAATAGGCCCTGCTGCAGATAACTTGAGCTAAGCTTTAGTAAAAGACCCCTTTAGTGACCTGGTCAGTGACTTAAGGTGCATTTAAAGAAATAGTCATAGTTTTCTTAGTTTGTTTGGGGTAGGGGGGTCTTAAAATTGAGATCTGGAAGTTAAATGCATACTTACAGATGAAGCACTCATAATATCTCTTCCAGCCGATTTGTTCAACCTGTTCCGAGGATTCAACATATAACCTGAAGTCCTTCCTAGCAACATTTCCTGGGACCATTTTAGTTTTTCTTACCCTTCCCATTTTTCTTCTTCCCTGTTTCTTCTATCCACTCTAATTTAATTGTAATCCTTTAACCACTGGTCTGGCGATAGCCTAATCAGTACATTATAAGCCACTTTGAGCCTGCTCACATGTGGGAAAAAAGTGGGGTATAAATGTGCAAATAAATAAACATATATATATATATATATCTTTTTTTTTTTTTAATGTTTAATGTATTTTTGTACTCACTGGGTTCACAGCACTCATCAAATTTTTTTTTATGTTGTATTTTTGTACTCTTTGGGTTCACAGCCTGTCTCTTTTCTGAAAGTGTGCTTTGTTGGCTGTTACCTTGTCAGATCTGTAAGGAATCTTTGATAATGTCAATGAGGTGAGATTTAATAATGTGAAGTCTGTAGGTTAAACTTTTACATCACATATTGCTCAAGCTGGCACAAGTATCAGTGTGAAATACTATTTTGTAAGATCTTACCTTTTGTACATAAAATCAGCGATTGTAAATTTTCTTTGTTTTTAATAAGAAATATTGTTGTATGACCCTTCTTTTTCTTTTTTGTAGTCCGCCTTGCATTCATAAGGTTAAAGGTGGAATATAAATTCTATAATACAATGCAATAATAGCTGATGTTGTCATGGTGCCTAGTTTCCCTTTTCAGTGTTGCTTTCAGGAGTCAGGGAGGGAAGCAGTAACCACTGGGGAGTTCATGAGGGGGGTCATGCCTAAATCCCTCCATTGATCAGCTGCTTAATCAGAGCACCTTTTTCTACTCTGGACATAATTGAAACAGATCTAAATAAAAACATCCTTCTTTTTAGATATAGATGTTTCTTACTGTTTATTTCTGTTGGACATCCTAATTTTGGACCCTCCCTACTCCGGCCCACAACATACTCCCTTGCTATAGTTATATATATTTATTTATTGCACTTGTATCCCACATTTTCCCACCTATTTGCAGGCTCAATGTGGCTTACAAAGATCTGTTATGGCATCACCATTACATGGTAATAGATACAATTGGTGTTAGAGATCTATTTTGGCCGAAAGTTATAATTGCTATAGAATCCACTACAGAAAATGTGATTGAGTTGGATTATAGTTTGTTATTACATGGGGATGATGCACTACTCCGGGCCCAAAAAATAACTAATGCAAAAAGGAGGTACGTCAAGCTCCATCTCTGGCCGTCTTTAAATCTAAGCTAATAGCCCACATTTCTGATGCTGCTTTTAACTCCTAACCCTTATTCACTTGTTCAGAACCCTTATTTTATCATCCTCATTTTAATATTCCCTTATCTCTTGTTTGTCCTGGTTGTCTGTCCTAATTAGATTGTAAGCTCTGCCGAGCAGGGACTGTCTCTTCATGTTCAAGTGTACAGCACTGCGTACGTCTAGTAGCGCTTTAGAAATGATAAGTAGTAGTAGTACTATTTGGATGTACTACAGTGTAGGATGTCTAAATTCTGCTGTTCCAAAATTGAAATGTGGATGTTTTGGGCAGATGGACGTTTTTTAACATTTTGAGACATCCATCTGCTAGAGTATTTCAGAACATTAGTGAATCCCATGGATTTATTTTCTCTGTTGCTACAGCAGGCCCATTGTCTTTAAAGAAACAGAGAAAACTCTTGCTACCCCACTCTCTTTAATAGAATAAAGTGCTTACCTCATGGGACACATCCCCCTCACCCTACCTTCCATTTGTTATTAAATCCCCTGAAACCTACCCCCATTCCCAGATCTATTAATAAGGAAGCCCTCACTCCAAACACAGGGTTTTTTTCACATAAAAGCAAATATTTTCTGCAATTCTCTTTGACCCAGATGACAAAGGAGAGGTAGAAACTCTCATATCATCCTGATTGTTCAATTTAGTACAAATAACTTGAATTGCTGCATCTTGCTGTATGTTAGTGAGTAGTGTTTCAATATATATTGACACCAACTTGGCATCTGACATTGGAGCAGGAAGAGCCTCAAGCTGAAAAATATCAGATGAATCATGAATGAAAGAAAGTAAAGAAAAATAAATGGGTGTGAAAAGTGTCTATAGATATTGATATTGGTTCAATAAAGAATCATTAGCAGGATGTTTTCCAAGGTTTTATGAATCTTTAGCAATGACCACCGTGACTGGATGTTATACTGTCAGAAAACCGAACACCTTTTTTTTTTGTATTAATCTTTATTGGGAACATCAGACAATACAGTAGGAAAAAATCATCCAATAATGTATGATTTTATTAAATACACAAAAAAATATGTCTTGTGAAGTCAATGCGGAACAATAAACAAATAACAGCTGGTATAAAATACATGGTATAAAGATCAAAGAATGATTGAGAGCTATGAATTAGAAAGCCACATTAACAAGCTGAACAAACTGAACTACACAGACAAGGGAAAATACTAATAAAAATATTGAAAGAAATTAGTGGTCAGCTCAATGCACAATGGTATCGCCAACTCTCTCTGTTTCCTTTACCCCCCCCCCCCCCCATCACTCACCTGGAAGGCACAGCAGGACCTAGTTCAGTCCTCATGACGTTTAATGTGAGCTAGTGCAAAGTGATGTATGTGGGAAAGAGGAACCTGGATTATAGCTACATAATGCAAGGTTCCATGTTAGGAGTCACCAACCAGGAAAGGGATCTAGGCGTCATTGTTGATGATATGTTGAAACACTCTGCTCAGTGTGCGGTGGCGGCTAAGAAAATGAATAGAATGTTAGATATTATTAGGAAAGGAATGAAAAACAAAAATGAGGATGTTATAATGTCTTTGTATCACTTCATGGTGTGACTGCACCTTGAATATTGTATTCAATTCTGGTCGCCACATCTCAAAAAAAGATATAATTGGAATTAGAAAAGGTACAGAGAAGTGCGACGAAAATGATAAAGGGGATGGGATGACTTCCCTATGAGGAAAGGCTAAAGCGGTTAGGGCTCTTCAGATTGGAGAAAAGACGGCTGAGAGGAGATATGATAGAGGTCTATAAAATAATGAGTGGAGTGGAACGGGTAGACGTGAATCGCTTGTTTACTCTTTCCAAAAATACTAGGACTAGAGGGCACGCAATGAAGCTACAAGTAGTAAATTTAAAACAAATTGGTGACAATATTTCTTCACTCAACGTGTGATTAAACTCTGGAATTTGTTGCCAGATAATGTAGTAAAAGCAGTTAGCTTAGTGAGGTTTAAAAAAGGTTTGGAGAGCTTCCTAAAAGAAAAGTCCATTAGCCATTATTAAAATGAACTTAGGGAAAATCCACTGCTTTTTTCTAGGATAAGCAGCATAAAATGTATTGTACTGTTTTGGGATCTTGCCAGGTACTTGTAACCTGGATTGGCCACTATCGCAAACAGGATGCTGGGCTTGATGAACCTTCAGTCTGTCCCAGTATGGCAATACTTATGTTCTTATACAAACACACACCAACCATAATCATTCCCTCTTAACAAACTCACCAGTTATACCCTCATGTGCTCCCATTCATACAATCAGTCACTCAACCTCTCAAACCCACTGCCAAGGTGATAGATTCAAGTGAGCAACCTCATAGATAGGATGCTGTGGTATTTCACTGTATCAATAGCAGTAATAAAAATGATAGGTTTGTATAGCTAAAAGGCAAATTCTGCCAGTAGCTTTACCCATGACAGAAAGCCAAGCTATCATCCTTCTTAGTATTATTTGGGGTAGAGTTGCCCAAATATGCTCCAAAGCTGTTTGTAACACATCCATTCTACCTTACTTTTAAACTGATAAGTTTTCATCTCAAACAACACTTCATGCATTCTACTAAGCCAATTTTCATAGGGGGTGTCCTCTGTACTCACTCAAAATTGTAATATCACTTTTCTCATTAGTAATAGGGTGATATGTACAAATATGTATAAACCTCCTTTTTGCATTAGTTATTTTTTGGGCCCGGAGTACTGCATCATCCCCATGCAATAACAAACTATAATCCAACTCAATCATGTTTTCTGTAGTGGAATCTATAGAAATTATAACTTTCGGCCAAAATGTAATGCTGAGGCATTCAAGAAACACATGTAGTAGAATTTATTTGTGAATCTTCTATTTCGGATATAACTTCCCACCCCATAGCTCCAACCTGATTCCTTTACTGTTACTAGATATGACCCACAAAGGATTTTAAACTACATCTTATGCAGGTAGGTGCTGTAGTGACTGTGAATATGCCTATGACATACATGTCAAATTGGGTACTTCAACTATTTCATCCACATCCTCAGTCCATAACTGTGCCAACCTGGTCAATTAGCTTATCATATCTTTCCCTATTTTGAACCAAACAGTTTGTTGAAAGATGCAAGGAAATTACTCAACCTAATCAAGTGTAGGCCAATTACATAGCCCGTATCCCTTCACTGAACGAATTGTGTCCTTCCCACACCCAGAGGAAATTCTGAATTCCCACTAAATCACCAGAGGGGCAACCTGGTGTACCTTTTGTTCTAGTCCTCTCCACCATTTCCATGCTCTACAGAAATGTTAGAGAAATCTCATGCAGCCTTACATTCTTTCCCACCCATCGTGTGGACGTGTATGTATTAAACTGATAAACAATTATGGGGCCAGATTCTATTAATGGCACTCAAAATTAGGGGGCTCTTTTACTAAGCCATGTAGGCGCCTATGCACGCCCAACACGTGCCAAAATTGAGTTACCACCGGCTACCACGTGACCCTTGTGGTAATTTCATTTTTGGCATGTGTCTGCTACACACATCCAAAAAATATTTTTTTATTTTCTGTTGTGCATAGCGAATGTGTTTCAAGTGTCTTTCTACGTGTGTAGATCATTACTGCCTGGTTAACGCGTGAGACCTTACCGCTAAGTCAATGGCTGGTGGTAAGATCTCAGACCCAAAATGAACGTGCACCAATTCTGATTTTGCCGCACATCCAGTTTTGGCAAAAAATTTTAAAAAAGGCATTTTTTACAGGTGCGCTGAAAAATGAATCTGCGCGTACCCAAAACCTACTCCTACACTAGCGCAGGCCATTTTTCAATGCACCTTAGTAAAAGGACCCCTTGGTACCTTAAAAAATCAGTTCTAAGAGCTATTCTGTTAAGGGCATACTCTTTTTTATAGAATAGCGCTTAAGTGTAGATCTCTCGCCTAACTTTGGGCACCAAACTTTTCTAAGATCATATCTTTTTCTGCATAATACAGAACTCTAAATATAACCTGCCTGGGCTTTTGCATCCCCTCCCTTTGGGGGCCCTACTCAGTATGATCTTTCAATTTGTAATCCATTTGCAGAAAGGTTCAAACCTAGCTCCTTTGACAGCCATATTTATTAGTCCCCACAGCTCCTGGCCTTTACGTGATTCAGGGATGCCAAATAAGCTCTAGATTATTTCTATGTCCTCGATTCTCTTGATCTTCCACCCATTTTCAAAGTTGTTGATTTGGGTATACAAGAGCTCTCACATGTATCTTCGTGTTCTCTGTCTGATCTTCCTGTGGTCTTCAGTTTATTGCATGTGGTTAGCCTGATGCTCCATCCCTTCCTTATCTTCCTCCACAGTTGCATGAATCTGGGAGAGCTTGTCCTCTAAAACCATAATTAGGTTGTGTATGAATTCCCAGACTGCTGCTTTGTGAAATGTAACCACAGGTCCCAGTGTCTTGGTCACCATTTTAGTGGCTACTGCTCTTGCTTGCATATTAACCCTCTTGAGTGTCTTACTCAGCATAGTCTGAAATTCTTTGCTGTTCACTTACAGATCACCCCAGCTTGACTCTCAGATTAGTGGGAAATATGTCTGAGGAGTAGTAAAATGACTAAAAATAGTCATTTACCTAAAAAAGCTAGATCACATTCCAGGGCTGCCTCATCAGGCTGCAACCTAGCTTTCCATCATCACAAGAACCCCACCAAATATCTTTCTAGTAATGTGTTCTCCAACAAATCATTGACAAATTTTAGAAATTTTTTGCAACTTCAAGGTAGATTTTGCCTAAGTCTTAGGCAAAATCACAGGTAAGTCTTTCATCTACCTCAAAGTTGCAAAAAAATTCCTAAAATTTGTCAATGATTTGTTTCATCTTGTGTTTTTTTGTGATACAAGAAAACATGAATGTGGGGACAATTCTATAACTTGGTGCCAAAATGTAGACACCACAATGGGGTTCACTTAGCACCAATTCTATACTGGCTTTATGGCATGCCTAGGCCATATAGAGGGGCATTTCAATATGACGTCTAAGTTCAACTTTTGATGTTTTACTAAAAATGTCCAAAATTCAAGTGGGGAATATAGCTATTTTCAAAACAGAAAAACTTCTATCTTTTTTTTTGTTTTCCAAAAATGGCTATTTGCTAGATGTTTTTGTGCTCTGTGTTTATCTTTTTAGTCCATTAAAAAAACAAAAAACAAAAACCCAACCTATCCAAGTGAAAAACACATAATAAAATCAAGTCATTGGGATGTAGGAGGGACCATCAAGCCTAGTTCCTGTTTCTAATAGTGGCCAAATCAGGTCCCAAATATCTTGGGAGGAGTGGCCTAGTGGTTAGGGTGGTGGACTTTGGTCCTGAGGAACTGAGTTCAATTCCCACTTCAAGCACAGGCAGCTCCTTGTGACTCTGGGTAAGTCACTTAACCCTCCATTGCCCCATATAAGCTGCATTGAGCCTGCCATGAGTGGGAAAGCACAGGGTACAAATGTAACAAAAAAATAAAAGGTAGATAAATTTCATGCTGTTTATCCCATGGGCAAGCAGTGGATTCTACCTTAATAATAGCTTATAGACTTTTCCTCCCCAAACTGAAACTTTCTAAATTCCCAGCTACATGAACTGCTTTTACCACTTCCTCAGGCACTGAATTCCAGAGCTTAACCATGGGATCCTGTTACTAAAAGACATTAAGTAGTCTTTCACTGGGTGACCGGAGAATTGAATCATGGACGTGCTATAGACGTAATCTGCTTAGATTTCAGCAAAGCTTTTGACACGGTTCCCCACAGGAGGCTCTTAAATAAACTTGACAGGCTGAAGATAGGACCCAACGTGGTGAACTGGATTGGGAACTGGTTGACGGACAGACGCCAGAGGGTGGTGGTTAACGGAATTCGCTCGGATGAGGGAAAGGTGAGTAGTGGAGTGCCTCAGGGATCGGTGCTGGGGCCGATTCTGTTCAATATATTTGTGAGTGACATTGCCGAATGGTTAGAAGGTAAAGTTTGCCTTTTTGCGGATGATACTAAGATTTGTAACAGAGTGGATACCTGGAAGGGAGTGGAAAACAAGAAAAAGGATCTGCAGAAGCTAGAAGAGTGGACTAAGGTTTGGCAATTAAAATTCAATGCGAAGAAATGCAAAGTGATGCACTTATGGAGTACAAATCCACAGGAGACGTATGTGTTAGGCGGTAGAGTCTGATATGTACAGACGGGGAGAGGGATCTTGGGGTGATAATATCTGAGGATCAGAAGGCGATGAAAGTGTGACAAGGCAGTGGACGTAGCTAGAATGTTGCTAGGCTGTATAGAGAGAGGTGTGACCAGCAGAAGAAAGGAGGTGTTAATGCTCCCGTATAAATCGTTGGTGAGGCCCCACCTGGAGTATTGTGTTCAGTTTTGGAGGCCGTATCTTGCTAAGGATGTAAAAAGAATAGAAGCGGTGCAAAGAAAAGCTACAAGAATGGTATGGGATTTGCGTTACAAGACGTATGAGGAGAGACTTGCAGACCTGAACATGTATACTCTGGAGGAAAAGAGAAACAGGGGTGATATGATACAGACGTTCAAATATTTGAAAGGTATTAATCCGCAAACTAACCTTTTCCTAGATGGGAAAGTGGTAGAACTAGAGGACATGAAATGAGATTGAAGGGGGGCAGACTCAAGAAAAATGTCAGGAAGTATTTTTTTATGGAGAGAGTGGTGGATATTTGGAATGCCCTCCCGCGGGAGGTGGTGGAGACGAAAACGGTAACAGAATTCAAGCATGCATGGGATAAACATAAAGGAATCCTGTTCAGAAGGAATGGATCCTCAGAAGCTTAGTGGAGATTGGGTGGCAGAGCCGGTGGTGGGAGGCGGGGCTAGTGGTTGGGAGGCAGGGCTAGTGCTGGCCAGACTTCTACGGTCTGTGCCCTGAAAATGGCAGATGCAAATCAAGGTCAGGTATACACATAAAGTAGCACATATGAGTTTATCTTGTTGGGCAGACTGGATGGACTGTGCAGGTCTTTCTCTGCCGTCATCTACTATGTTACTATCCAGCTCATTTTCGAAAGAGAAGGACGCCCATCTTCCGACACAAATTGGGAGATGGGTGTCCTTTTCTCAAGGTCGGCCAAAGCGGCATAATCGAAAGCTAACTTGGCCGTTCCTCAACTGCTTTCCGTCGCAGGGACGACCAAAGTTCATGGGGGTGTGTTGACAGTATATCGAAGGCGGGACAGGGGCGTGGTTAACAGATGGGCGTCCTCGACCGATAATGGAAAAAAGAAGGGCGTGCATGACGAGCATTTGGCTGAGTTTACTTGGTCCAATTGTTTTTCACGTCCAAGCCTCAAAAAGGTGCCCAAACTGACCAGATGACCACCGGAGGGAATCGGGGATGACCTCTCCTTATTCCCCCAGTGATCACCAACCCCCTCCCACCCCAAAAAAAACAAATTAAAAAACTTTTTTCCAGCCTCTATGCCAGCCTCAAATGTCATACCCAGCTAAATGACAGCAGTATGCAGGTCCCTGGAGCAGTTTTAGTGGGTACTGCAGTGCACTTCAGGCAGGCAGATCCAGGCTCATCTCCCCCCCCCCCCCACACACACCTGTTACACTTGTGGTGGTAAATGGGAGCCCTCCAAAACCCAACCGAAACCCACTGTACCCACATGGAGGTGCCCCCTTTACCCTTTAAGGGCTATGGTACTGTTGTACAGTTGTGGGTAGTGGGTTTTGGGGGGGGGAGTTGGGGGGGGCTCAGCACCAAAGGTAAGGGAGCTATGCACCTGGGAGCAATTTGTGAAGTCCACTGCAGTGCCCCCTAGGGTGCCCAGTTGGTGTTCTGGCATGTGAGGGGGGATCAGTGCACTACGAATGCTGGCTCCTCCCATGACCAAATGGCTTGGATTTGGTCATTTTTGAGATGGGCGTCCTCGGTTTCCATTATCAGCGAAAACCGAGGTAGCCCATCTTTAAGGTCGGCGATCTCAACATTTAGGTCGACCATCTCTAAGGTTGACCTAAATATTGAGATTTGGGCATCCCTGACCGTATTATCAAACCGAAAGATGGACAACCATCTTTTTTCAATAATATGGGTTTCCTCGCCCCTTTGCCGAGCCGTCCTTACAGATGGGCGCCCTTAGAGATGGGCATCCCTGTTCGATTATGCCCCTCTATGTTACTATGTAATGCATGGTGAGTGCATACTAACAGACTACCGCAGAACACATTAAAGCATTTTGGGGTATTTTGCCTGTTTGCACATACTAACCCACAAATTACTGAATTTTAGAAATATTTTGTGGAGCAGGCAGTCCCTGATGAGAATTAAGAAATTCTATCAATTGCTCATGAACACTCTTTTCAATAATTTTTGAAATAAAATGCAAATTTGAAACAGGTCGATAATTACATTACATTAGGGCTGATATCCCACTAACACCTTTTCAGTTCTAAGCGGTTTACAAACTTTTGTAAGGAAAAGAGATAGAATATTCCTCTGAGAATTACAACTGTTGTTTTGGGGATGGGCAGAAATCTAGTTACAGTACATATTTCCTAAAAAAGGTTTTTAGCTTTTTCGGAACATGAGATAAGATTATGTAGGGGATTACATTCTGGCAATATCTTTCCAAAGTCTTGCAGCTTGAATGGCAAGAGATTTGTCAAACAGTGCTAGTCTCTTCTTGCCCTTAGATGAGGGTTAAGTGAAGAAATTGGCGTCTTTCTGTCTCCTTGATCTGGTTGACGTTGCAAACCAGAAATGAGTTATTTGATAAACTAGCATCTACAGAGGGATTCCTCAATAAAGCGCTTACAGCCACTCTTTTCAAAATATCGGGCATAATTCCTTCTGATAGTGGGGTGAATTCAATAAATGGAGCCCAAAGTTAGGCGCTGGGATGATCTGTGCTAAGCTAGTATTCTGTAAATGGCACTCTTTATAGAATACTAGCACAGCACAAATTTTGTGGCTAACTTTGGGTACAAGTATTTATGACAGACTTTGGCTGGCGTAAATGGTCACACCCTACTGATGGTAGTTAGGTGCACAAATGCAGATATTCTATAATATTGCATCTAATTTCTGGGAACTCCCCTGACACGCCCATGCCCCCCCCCCCCCCCCATGGTTATGCCCCCTTTGGTGTTGCATGCCATAAAATTTAGGCACATGTTGTATAGAATATAGCAAAGGGTTTAATATCTTTGTGTAAGTCCTAATTCTCCTGAACCTGGCCAAATCGGTATAATCGAAAGCCAATTTTGGCCGGCTTCAACTGCTTTCGTTGCGGAGCCAGCCAAACTTCAAGGGGGCGTTTCGGCAGGGTACAGAAGGCAGGACGGGGGCGTGGTTATGAGATGGCCGACTTTGCCCGATAATGGAAAAAATATGGCCGGCTCTGATGAGCATTTCGCCGACTTCACTTGGTCCATTTATTTTTACAACTAAGTCTCAAAAAGGTGCCCCAATTGACCAGATGACCACCGGAGGGAATCGAGGATCACCTCTCCTTACTCCTCCAGTGGTCACAACCACTTCCCACCCAAAAAAAAAAAAAAAAATTAAACATTTTTTACCAGCCTCTATGCCAGCCTCAAATGTCATACCCAGCTCCCTGACAGCAGTATGCAGGTACATGGAACAGTTTTTTGTGGGTGCAGTGCACTTCAGGCAGGTGGACCCAGGCCCCCCCCCCCCCCCCGATACACTTGTGGTGGTAAATGGGAGACCTCCAACCCCCCCACCAAACCCACTGTACCCACATGTAGGTGCCCCCCTTCACCCCTTAGGGCTATGGTAGTGGTGTAGAGTGGTGTGGAGTGGGTTTTGTGGCGATTTTTTTTTTTTGGGGGGGGGGCTCACAACCCAAGGTAAGGGAGCTATGCACCTGGGAGCAATTTTTAGTTTTTTTTTTATTTTTAGAAGTGCCCCTAGGATGCCCAGTTGGTGTCCTGGCATGTCAGGGGGACCAGTGCACTACAAATGCTGGCTCCTCCCATGACCAAATACCTTGCATTTCACTGGGTTTGAGATGGCCGGGCCCAGTTTCCATTATGGCCGAAAACCGAAGCCGGCCATCTCTAAACCCGGTGATCTCAACATTTGACCTAAATGTTCAGATTTAGCCGGCCCCAACTGTATTATCGAAAGAAAAGATGGCTGGCCATCTTTTTCGATAATACGGTTTGCTCCGCCCCTTTGCGGAGCCGGCCCCGAAGATGGCTGTCCATCTATTTGGCCAGTGCCGTTCGATTATGCCCCTCTTTGTGAACTAGAAGAGTAGTCTAGGAATTTGTTGTTTAATATTTATCCTCTTGAATTGAAAATACTTCTCTCTTTCTACTTTTATATATGCTCATTGCTTTGAAATTTCTATGGCATTTGTCCTTTTTCTAATTAGACATAATTACCATGTTAGATTTCAAAGCCACACTCTTTCAGGTGAAACAACCTCAACTTTCTACCCTTGCACATATGCATAATAAAAAAAAACATTTCAACTGTGAAAACGAAAACTAAATATATCATGATTTTAATCTGATTCTGGGTGATCTAATGCCATTGATGGCAGGAAGGCTGTGTCTTCGTTGTGTGTTGTGATATCTTATGCAAACATTGCTCTCATTTGCTTCATTAAATACTTTTCATGCAAAACTGTTGTAGAATGCATAATGCCATTTTAGTGCCTTTTCCTTAACATCTTGCATTAGCATAACACAATATTAATGTTCTGACACATATGGTAAAAGTGCCTGCAGGCTAAACCTGAGAGTATATAACATAGCCGAGTCTGCCTTAGTGAGCAGAAGTTGATTGATTTAAGGGGTCAAAAGAGGGGTTGGGGGTGGGAATTGTCTGGGAAAAAGAGGTGTAGCGGGTTGAATATATGTGATGTTGAGGCTTTTATCTGTTTGGAGTTGGGACATTGGGCATTAAGGGATTAAGTGAGATGTGGGGAGGGATTTGGGAGCTGTTTGGGTTAAGGTGATAAGGTAGTGAGGATGGAGGTGTGGGTGGGGTTGGGTCAAGGGGTTTTTGGAGTGGGTTTTTGAGCAGAAAGATATTTTTGTAATAAGGCAGGGGGTTAGTTGGAAGACAGTGAGGTGGTAGCATATCCCTGTGGTACTTGCCTGTGGCTTGGTTCCGTGGTCTGTTGTTGTCTGCATGCTGCACTGGGGGTGGCTGACTGGTGGTTTTGGGAGCATCCATGTTCTGTGGTGTATGGCAGGGTGATGTATGTGGCAGCCTGTGTTCAGTGATTGGGAGCTGTGCAGTCCAGTGTTGCTGCAGCGTCGCCATGTGTACTGACAGGTATGGACCCATATTGCTGCAGTTTCGCTGTACTGATAGGCAGGGTCCCATGTTGCTGCAGCATCATGGCTGCATGTTTTATGTCAGCCGGGGTGCTGCTGTGTAGAAACTGTCTCTGGTTGGGTCCTCTTGCTCAGGGTCCTTGTATGGTAAGGTTGTCTGTATCTGGGTCTAGGCTTGGGGTGAGTGTGGGATTTAATTCTGTTAGGGCTGCTGTGCTATTTAGCAGAGCTGTGTGATGGTGTTTTTTTTTTTTTCTTTTCTGTGTGCAGGATTCTTTTCATTAAAGAAACAATAAGACACAACAGCCAGAGACTTCAGAAGATATTTTAATTGTGGTGTGGTGCACAGAGGTAATTGCTGGGCTGTAGCTATTGTGGGCCATGGCACCCTAATGATCTGTGGATGTAACAAAGGGGAAGGGGTCTCCTAGAGAGTTGGGTGGTAAGAGTCAAGGTAGAGCACAGCTGACTGCCAAAATGTCCTAGGGTGTCCAGGGTAAGGCTGAGGTTGTTCAGCATAGGTAGCCTATTAGTGGATCCACTCCTGCAGGGATTTTGCCCTCTAGCTCTGCAGGGGGCCATGGCAAGAGTCCATGGGTGTCCTGCACCAGTGCCTGTTCTCAGAGAGATGAGGAGTCATCTACAGTCCCTGAGCCACATCCACAGCCTGATGCAGATGAGTTGTTGGGGGGAAAATTATAGACTGGTACGCCTGATGTGAGTGCTGGGCAAAATAGTTGAAACTGTTCTTAAGAATAAAATTACAGAACATGTAGACAAACATGGTTTAATGGGACAGAGTCAGCATGGGTTCAGCCGGGGGAAGTCTTGCTTCACCAGTTTGCTTCATTTCTTTGAAGGCCTGAATAAACTTGTGGATAAAGGTGAGCCATTTGATGTAGTGTATGTAGATTTTCAGAAAGCTTTTCATAAAGCTCCTCATGAGAGACTCCTTAGAAAAATAAAGAGACATGGGATTGGAGGCAATGTTCTGTGTGACTTAGGAATTGGATATTGGACAGAAAACAGAGGGTAGGGTTAAATGGTCATTTTTCTCAATGGAGGAGGGTGAACAGTGGAGTGCCACAGGGATCTGTATTGGGACTGGTACTATTTAACATATTTATAAATGATATGAAAGTCGGAATGACGAGTGAAGTGATTAAATTTGCAGATGATACAAAACTATTCAAGGTTGTTAAAACACGTGCAGACTGTGAAATATTTCAGGAAGACCTTAGAAAATTGGAAAACTGGGCGTCCAAATGCCAGATGAAATTTAATGTGGCCAAATGCAAGGTGATGCACATTCGTAAGAATAATCTGAATCATAGTTACCTGATGCTAGGGTCCACCTTGGGGGTCAGCGCTCAAGAAAAAGATCTGGGTGTCATTGTAGATAATACGCTGAAATCTTCTGCTCAGTGTATGGCGGCGGCCAAAAATGCAAACAGGATGCTAGGAATTATTAGGAAAGGGATGGTGAATATGAACGAAAATACTGTAATGCCTTTGTATCGCTCCATGGTGCATCCGCACCTTGAGTACTGCATTCAGTTTTGGTCGTCGTATCTCAAAAATGGTATAGCGGAATTAGAAAAGGTTCAAAGAAGAGCAACCAAAATGATAAAGGGGATGGAACTCCTTTCATAGGAGGAAAGGTGAAAGAAAAGAGACAGATGAGGGGAGATATGATTGAGGTCTACAAAATCCTGAGTGGTGTAGAACGAGTAGAAGTAAATCGATTTTTTATTTGTTCCAAAAGTACAAAGACTAGGGAACACTCGAAGTTACATGGAAATACTTTTAAAACAAATAGGAGGAAACATTTATTCGCTCAATGACTAGTTAAGCTCTATAACTCTTTGCTGGAGGATGTGGTAATAGTGGTTAGCGTATCTGGGTTAAAAAAAGGTTTGGACAAGTTCCTGGAGGAAAAGTCCATAGTCTGCTATTGAGACAAGCATGGGAAGCAACTGATTGCCCTGGGATTTGTAGTATGGAGTTTTGCCATGATTTGGGTTTCTGCCAGGTGCTTGTGACCTGGCTTGGGCACTGTTTGGAAAACAGGATACTGGGCTAGATGGACCATTGGTCTGACCCATTATGGCTACTCTTATGTTCTTATGGGATTTGGATGAATCCCATAAGAACATAAGGCAGGGGGGAGGAGTGGTACAAAGTTTTGCTTGGGGCGGTGCTTGTGAAAAAAAAATTCTTAAGGGCTTAAAACATGTAGTTAAGATCTTGGACTTAGAAAAATGGCAGCACAGGGTGGCAGGTGAGGACCCGATGCAGGTGTTACAAGTCTCATAGTGGTTGGGCTTGGCTCAGCTACGATGAACAGCTTTGCAAGGGGATAGCACGTGAGAAGTCTGATGCCTGGGGGTTTCATGATTTAGATTATGGCTCATGAAAATGACTTCATCCCATTAGTCATTTTTTGGGGCTGGACTCCCTCAGGGCTTGTTGCAACACTGGGGGAGGTGGTGGTGGTGGTGGTGGGAGGGGGCAGTGACAGGGAGCTATTCCCATGTCCAGGTTGGGGTGTCAGGGTACATTTACATTTTCTGGGGGCAGGGATCTACTTAGAGGCATCCCTTGGCAGTGTCCAAGCTCTGGAGTCCGGGTTTGCTTCCAGTTCAATGGAGGTAGGTGTGACCGCCCCTCCTGCTGGTTTCCTTATAGATGTAGCCAGTGCAATGAGGTGCACCCGGCCTTCTGCTGCACCACCATTTGGGGTTGGGCTCAGACCCTGACTGGAAGACCAGGGATTGCAGTTGCAGGCGGGTGCCTGAGCAAAGTGCTGTTCCCCATTAGACCTGATAATTTATTGGTGTGGTTGAGATATTACCTGGATTAAGCAGCTGCTCAGTTGTTGTTGGAGGAATTTTTGGCAAGTTTTGTGATTGTTTTTTTCACTACCTGCGTTTGGCCCCATCACTGTCAGAATCCACCCTCAATTGCAGTGCATTGTGGGGTGGTCTATGGAAAGCTGGAGAAGGAACTGGTGCTGGAGTATGTTGCTGGGCCTTTCCCCTAGCCTCTGTTTGTAGATTTTATGGTTTCACCACTGGGTGTGGTGCCTAAGAAGGATCCAGGTAAGTTCTGCCTGATTCATAATCTTTCCTATCCAGCTTGTATGAGTGTTAATTCATACATCGATCTGACTTTGTGCTCAGCGCAATACTTTTCATTTGACTGCACTGTAGAAATGTGTGGTGCTGAGGTGTGGTTCTTTGATGGCCAAGGCAGACATTAAGTCAGCGTTTTGTCTGCTCTTTGTCCATCCTGACTCTTTTCATTTGGTGGGCTTCCATTTTGAAGGTCAGTATTATGCTAATCACTGTATGCCCACAAGATATTCTGTCTCATACACTTATTGTGATATCTTTCCAACTTGTAATCATTGGGTAGTTCAGCATGTATCTACAGTGGGGGAAATAAGTATTTGATCCCTTGCTGATTTTGTAAGTTTGCCCACTGACAAAGACATGAGCAGCCCATAATTGAAGGGTAGGTTATTGGTAACAGTGAGAGATAGCACATCACAAATTAAATCCGGAAAATCACATTGTGGAAAGTATATGAATTTATTTGCATTCTGCAGAGGGAAATAAGTATTTGATCCCCCACCAACCAGTAAGAGATCTGGCCCCTACAGACCAGGTAGATGCTCCAAATCAACTCGTTACCTGCATGACAGACAGCTGTCGGCAATGGTCACCTGTATGAAAGACACCTGTCCACAGACTCAGTGAATCAGTCAGACTCTAACCTCTACAAAATGGCCAAGAGCAAGGAGCTGTCTAAGGATGTCAGGGACAAGATCATACACCTGCACAAGGCTGGAATGGGCTACAAAACCATCAGTAAGACGCTGGGCGAGAAGGAGACAACTGTTGGTGCCATAGTAAGAAAATGGAAGAAGTACAAAATGACTGTCAATCGACAAAGATCTGGGGCTCCACGCAAAATCTCACCTCGTGGGGTATCCTTGATCATGAGGAAGGTTAGAAATCAGCCTACAACTACAAGGGGGGAACTTGTCAATGATCTCAAGGCAGCTGGGACCACTGTCACCACGAAAACCATTGGTAACACATTACGACATAACGGATTGCAATCCTGCAGTGCCCGCAAGGTCCCCCTGCTCCGGAAGGCACATGTGACGGCCCGTCTGAAGTTTGCCAGTGAACACCTGGATGATGCCGAGAGTGATTGGGAGAAGGTGCTGTGGTCAGATGAGACAAAAATTGAGCTCTTTGGCATGAACTCAACTCGCCGTGTTTGGAGGAAGAGAAATGCTGCCTATGACCCAAAGAACACCGTCCCCACTGTCAAGCATGGAGGTGGAAATGTTATGTTTTGGGGGTGTTTCTCTGCTAAGGGCACAGGACTACTTCACCGCATCAATGGGAGAATGGATGGGGCCATGTACCGTACAATTCTGAGTGACAACCTCCTTCCCTCCGCCAGGGCCTTAAAAATGGGTCGTGGCTGGGTCTTCCAGCACGACAATGACCCAAAACATATAGCCAAGGCAACAAAGGAGTGGCTCAGGAAGAAGCACATTAGGGTCATGGAGTGGCCTAGCCAGTCACCAGACCTTAATCCCATTGAAAACTTATGGAGGGAGCTGAAGCTGCGAGTTGCCAAGCGACAGCCCAGAACTCTTAATGATTTAGAGATGATCTGCAAAGAGGAGTGGACCAAAATTCCTCCTGACATGTGTGCAAACCTCATCATCAACTACAGAAGACGTCTGACCGCTGTGCTTGCCAACAAGGGTTTTGCCACCAAGTATTAGGTCTTGTTTGCCAGAGGGATCAAATACTTATTTCCCTCTGCAGAATGCAAATAAATTCATATACTTTCCACAATGTGATTTTCCGGATTTAATTTGTGATGTGCTATCTCTCACTGTTACCAATAACCTACCCTTCAATTATGGGCTGCTCATGTCTTTGTCAGTGGGCAAACTTACAAAATCAGCAAGGGATCAAATACTTATTTCCCCCACTGTAGTTCTGGGGCTATAGTGCACTATTTGGATGACTTCCTCTTTGGGGGTCCTGCTGCCAGTTCTCAGTGTGTTGATGTGGGTGGCAGCTTTTCACTGTTTGGCTGGGATGCTGGGGATTCTGCTGGCTGAAGACAAATCTCAAGGTCCATGTTGTCATTTGGTCTTCTTGGGGATATAGTTGGATACTGTTCAAATGGAATCTCACCAGCCACTGGATAAGGTTTGTGATTTGCAGCAGGCTGTGGAGGCTACTTCCCAGTGGAAAAATTGAGTTTGCAGGAGATACAATCTTTAGTAGGGAAGTTTAATTTTGTTGCTTGGGTTATACCAATGGGGCGTATTTTTGCTCATTGCTTAGTCTTGCTTTTGCGGGGTTTGAAGAAGCATTTTCTAGTTTGTTTGACAAAAGGAGTTTGAGAAGATCTGGCTTTATGGAAGAGTTTTCTATCTGACTAATGGGGTCCAGGTTTGGCAACAGCTCCCAGTGTCTAATGCTGATTTGGAATTTTTTATGGATGCTGTGGGAGGTCTCGGGTTTGGTATTTATTTTCAGGAAGCCTGTGTGCATATGCTTGGCCAGATTGGTGGGTCTTCTTTGGTTGGTGCAAGAATATAGCTTTTCTTGAGCTTTTCTCTTTCTGGGTGGCCCTGATGCTGTGTTTATTCATTCTGCTAATGAAACGGTAATGACTGCTTCGAATAAGCAGGTCTATGCAATGCCCACTCTTAGTGGAATTGCTGTGTTTGATTGTTTTATGCTGCTTACATCTCAACGTAACATTGTCTGCTTTACATGTTCCGGGAGCATGAAATGAAATTGCTGATGCTCTCTCTCATTTGCAGTGGTTTTGGTTTCGGGCAGACCAAGCTCCTACAGAGATGCTATTGACCTTATGTGCCAGTTTCTGTCGGTCATTGGAATGTTGTTGAGCAGTGCTCTTGCTGAAAACACCTGGAAGGGATATTGTGCTGTCTGGAAGCGCTCTATGCAATTTTTGGACTTCTACTCTGATGGGTTTTCCTATACTGGAGTCACTGGTTGTGGATTTCATTTTATTCACTCATATCATGCAGCGGCCTCTGAGTGTGGTAGCTCATTTGCTAGCCAGTATTGCCTTCATTTCCAAGATTAATGGGTATTCTGATCCTGCAGCTTCTTTTTTGGTGCGTAAACTGATGACCGGCTATGCAAGACATTCTGCTGCGTTAGGTTCCAGGTCTGTTTGTTTGCCCTGCAGCATGACATTTTAGTTGAGCTTTTTTAGCACTGCATACTATTTGTTCCTCTGCTTTTGAGTCTTGTCTTTTTCAGCTGTTTTATTCTGTGGCCTTTTTTGCAGCACTGTGTGTTGGAGAATTGGTTGCCCCTGCGAAAAGGGCAGTTGGGTTTTCGAGTTTACTATTTCTTGATGTATTGTTGGCAGCTGATGATCTGCAATTGCATATTTGGTGGTCTAAAACAGACCAGATAGGAAGGGGTATGTAGGTCACTTTACAGGAAGCTACCCATTTATTGACTTCTCCTGTACACCACGTGGCTGCTTATGTGTGGTTATACCCTAACAGAGGACTTTACTGGTTAATCCATGAGAATGGTGTCCCTTGGACCAGATACCAATTTATTGCTGTATTTAAAAAAGATTTGTCATTTATAAGTTTGAATCCTAGAGCCTATGGTACCCATTCTTTTTGTATTGGGGCAGCATCCTTGGCAGCCATTAATGGGGAGTCTCCTTCCTTTATTAAAAACTGGGGGAAATGGCATTCTAACAGTTATTGGAGAATGCCATGCCTTAGTATTTAATTTTCTTTGTTAGTTTCTTTTGCAGATTGCCTGCCAGTTAATAACTGTGTATGGTTCTGTGGCTAATCTTTCATCTACTGGGCCAATATGAGGTCAGTGGAATCTCATTGGGGATCAAATCTGGGATTGGCTTCCTGGAGAGTAAGAATTTGATGGCTGGGCCTGTGTGGCATGTTGCAGGAGCAGTTCCTTCCTAAGTTTTTCCAAGCAAGGCACTTTTCTTTTCCACAGCTAATTATTGTTCATTTGAAGGATGATGATTTATGTTCTGTGAATGAGATTGATTTAATTCAACAATTTAAGCGGGTTTTTTTTTGTATTGCAGTTTGTTATTTTCCTGGGGTGTGTTTTGTGTGGCCTACCATCATTCCTCGGTTGGTGTGGAAAGGTGCGTTGAAGCTTAAGGTCATTGAGCACTTACAGAAATGAGTTAGTTCTGAAGTGTCTCATTTTGTAATTACGCTGTAGGGAACTGTGTTATCATATGACCTGACTAGGGATTGTCCGGGTCTGTATCATTCAGATGGTACTCATTTGTCGGAGATTGGGTTGGATATATTTTTGAATGATTTTCAGGAACTTTTGGAGGCTTGTTTTAGTGGTAAATAGGCCACTAGCTGTCACTGCATGTGGTGGAAGAGGCACTCTTGATAGGATAGGGGGTTGGATTGGGCAGTTGTGGGTAATTAATCCTTTAGAGATAGTAATTAATCCTTTGTTTTGGTCCCTAATGTGCAGTACCACAATGAATGTGTGCACGATCCTACAACATTATAACTAGTGCGATAGTAGGGTTGATGCTCAAAAGTCCCCATTAAAAACCGTGTCCATTTAGATCCAGGGTAGAATTTACCAATTTTGAAATAGCAAGCGATACTCAAAGGAAATTGCATGAAAATGAGATTCATGTTCATTTAGCAAGCAGCTTAGTAGGGAGAGCATCTAGCAGATGCACAAAACAGTCTCTCAGTAAGTGACCATGTTCTGCGCATGCAGAGGAATCCTGCTGCTGTACTCTCTCCTTTTCCCTACAGTACTTGCTAGCTCCACTTTCCCCCTGCAGTTCTCTTATTCTGGCTCCACCTTCCTCCTGCAGCTTACTTGCCTTCCCTCAGGCTGCCTCCAATGATTTTCGCTTGGAAATCTCCTCCTTGCTGAAAGCTCCCCTAGCTGACATCATAAGGGCTTTCCCCAGATGATTGGCTGTCTGCTTATTTCTCTGCGCCCCCCCCCCCCCAGGTGACATCATGACTGCAAAACTTACACTGAAAATCGGTGGATAGGTGGTTATATTGTGTGACATAACTGGCTATGTGCTAGCTGCTAACAGTGAGTTTTCAGAGAGTCATGGTTGGCAACTTAGCCCTCCATTGCCCAAGGTTTAGATTGTGAGACCAGTAGGGACAGAGAAAGTACCTGTTTAGAATAGGTAAATCACTTTGGTTGTACCACAGAAAAGCGGTATATCAAGTCATGACCCTTTACACCCATGGTGGAAGTGGTGGAGATGAAAACGGTAATGGAATTCAAACATGCGTGGGATGAACACAAAGGAATCCTGTTTAGAAGGAATGGATCCATGGAATCTTAGCGGAGATTGGGTGGCAACGCAGGTAACTGTGAAGCAAAGCCAATGCTTGGCAGATTTCTACGGTCTACGCCCTGATCGTGACTGAATAGATGTGGATGAGCTTGAGTGTAAATTTTAAGGGGCTTCGACGTTAGCTTCAGAACTTTTAGTACAAGAAGAGTGCTGGGCAGACTTCTACGGTCTGCGCCCTGAGAATGGCAAGGACAAATCAAACTCAGGTATACATATAAAGTATCACATACATGTAAAATGAGTTTATCTTGTTGGGCAGACAGGATGAACCATACAGGTCTTTATCTGCCATCATTTACTATCCTGCTTATTTTCGAAGGAAAAGGGCACCCATCTTCCGACACAAATCAGGAGATGGGTTTCCTTCTTCTAAGGTCGCCCAAATTGGCATAATCGAAAGCCGAATTTGGGCGTCCTCAACTGCTTTCCATCGCGGGGACGACCAAAGTTCAAGGGGTTGTGTCAGCAATGTACCGAAGGCGGGATGGGGGTGTGGTTAAGAGATGGGCGTCCTCGGCTGATAATGGAAAAAGAAGGGCGACCCTCATGAGCATTTGGCCGACTTTATTTTGTCCATTTTGTTTCACAACCAAGCATCAAAAAGGTGACCGAACTGACCAGATGACCACCGGAGTGAATTGGGGATGATCTCCCCTGACTTCCCCAGTGGTCATTAACCACCTCCCACCCCCAAAAAAACTTCAAAAACTTTTGTCTTTTTTTTTTTAGAGTATGTCCTTTGCTATGCCTTCCGTCCCTGCAATGGCAGTTGAGGATGTCCTTCCCTGTGATGGCAGTTGAGGATGACCAAAATGTGGATGTTTCTGTGAGAAGGACATCCATGCCTTTGCTTTGCCTCCAACACCCTCTTTATTTATTTATTTGGATTTTGGATCACAAGTAGCAGCAGTGGGTTTTGAACCAGCAATCTCTAGATTGCAAGACCAGTGCTCTAACCACTAGGCCACTCTGCCACTCCTCCACTCTATTCCACTCCCTTGAAATTTGGCCATCCCCGTGGGGGGCAGTTGAGAACACAGAAACATCCACATTTTGGACGTCCTCAACTGCTGCCCTCGCTTCCCCTCCTTAGGAAGGAAATTGTGTGCAAATGAGCTAACAGCGAGCAGCTCATTTGCATGCAATTTCCTTCATGCATGCCTGTTCCTTTCCGGATCGGTAAGGGAAGGGCTTTTTCCATTCAGTTAGTGGGACCAGTGCACTACAAATGCTGCTCATCCCATGACCAAATGGCTTGGATTTGGTCGTTTCTGAGATGGGCGTCCTTGGTTTCCATTATCGCCAAAAACCGGGGACGATCATCTCTACGGTCGACCTAAATTTCATGATTTGGGTGTCCCTGACCGTGTTATCGAAACGAAAGATGGACATCCATCTTGTTTTGATAATATGGGTTGTTCCATCCCTTAGTGATGAGCGCCCCCGTTCGATTATCCCCCTCCTTGATACTATGTTACACCCACCTGTCAAATATATGCATATATGACAGTATCCTATGTTACTACATTTTAAATAAAATTACCCCACTAGTGGCCTGGAGAAAAGAAAGTCCATGTGAAACACTGAAGGAGAAATCAGTACAAATACTAATCAATTCAACAATCACAGAAACATGTGTCATATTGAAATCAATGGAGCAAAAAGATCAGCAAAATCACTATTAAGAAAAAAACTCGAAAGGATTAAGTAACTTGTTAAACATATATGGAAGTAGCTTTCTAGTGCACATGACATGTCCTGATCGATTACACACTTCTGGTCTCTCCTCATTTCCATTTAATAGCAGGTCTCACTCCCGCTGATGTCACATCTGTCTCTCTTTGCAGCTATCAGCAGTTTTTCTCCTATGCTCTGCTACATCAATGGGCAGTGCAGCCAACTTTGATGAAATTCAAACAAACAAGAAAAAGCTTGCATAGCCCAAAGGAAGGCAGAATATCTTCTCTGGCATAACCAACAGACAGAGGGACACAACTTACCATCAGGCATTAATTTTTATGTCATTCCTCTGTAACTGTGGGGCCTGTTTACTAAAATAGAGTAAATTTGCACTGTGTGTTTTATCAGCAAAAAAAATAATGAGCAGTGAGTGCAAAGGCTGTGCAGTAACTTTTGGGGGCATGCTCAGCGTGTCTGCTGCAGTTACCACACAGAAAAGTTCTTTACCATGTATTCACAATTATTTATTTAGAATGGGTGTACGTACTGTCTCTCTTTAAGTGGGTGGCAAGTGTACCCCCACTATCTATACAAGTGACAAGTTAGTGCATGGTAAAGTACCCTGTGCTAGATCAATGCCTATGCTCATTCTCTGCCCATAATTCATCCAGTTCCCACCCCATAACACAGAATGCAATTAGCATGGTAATTTTTGCTGCCAAGGGCACTTTAGTAAACAGGCCCCCTTTCAATTAGAAGAAATAAAAACTGTACCATTTATAATTAGCTAGCTTGGTGTTCACAAAAAGAAGCAACTGCTATTGGGGTAAAAAAATAATAAAAAAATTCAAACCCCCCCCACACCATAGCAAAGGCCAACAAAGCAGATTGTTTTAAATAATACACAAAGACACCAAAGGAGGGCTTTATGGTGTGTTTGCAAGACACCCGATGCTCCTTGTAAATGAATGAAATGACTTTCACCATTCGATTTTCAGGGAAATGGTTCAGCTTTGAACTACCAGCTTATTCCCTGGGCTTAAATGGCTCATTATGCACCCTAAAATTCAATTTCAGGGACTCTTAGGAACCTTATAAACACATAAAATATGTCAGCAAACTTTCTGCTACTTTAAATGAAGCACTACATGCTGCAGAAGGTAATGTGTAATCTCTAACAAAGTAAATTATGTTTTTCCTAGATTATTTTGTAGAACATATTCGTGGTTGAAAGTATTAAACTATGGTTTAGATTTCATAACATTGATACGCCCACTACCTCTTCACGGCATCACCACAAAATCCAAAAAAATCCCTGCCCCAATGAATACACTAACATATCCAGGAGGTCATTGGAACACCTTTTGGGCTGCAACTTTATTGTGCAATATACATGTTAACAGGTAATCAGTACAAATACAAACTAGTTAACAAACATCACAACAGATTTTCCACCCCACCTTGTAGCTAGTCAGTGTTGAACTAGCCACCTATGAGAACTCAAAACCCTGGCACATTGTATTTGTAAGGGCCGATGCACAAAGCTTACCGTGCTAGGAACGTCTGATTTTCACAGGTCTAGCTTTCAGGATATCCACAGGGAATATGTATGAAATATATGTGCATATATATTTTACGTAGAGTAAATGATATCTTGACATGTTCTCTTAGGCTTCTGCAGTTGGTGTCATGATCATTGAGGGTGCCTGGGTTGTGCCATATCCTAGTAAGTGAAATCAATTTTTTAGCTATTGTACTGTGGCTTTCTTCAGGGACTTAACCAGGATGCTTTTAACTCTTAACCCCTCACTCGTTTGTTCAATACCTACGTTGTTGTAATCATTCTCATAATAAATGTAACTATCTAATCTCTTATTTGTCATCTTTGTCTGTCTTGAATAGATTGTAAACTCTGTCCAGAAGGGGCTGTCTTTTACATTTTTAAGTATAAAGCTAGTAAGTCTAGTATCACTATAAAACTGATAAGCAGTAATAGATGTATTAGTGGTAGTAGTAACAGTAGTAAAAATAGGGTAGGGGTAGTCCCGTTCTGCTCCTGCCCCAAAGCCACTGAGATTCAAAATGACAGCTATTACCCTACTGGTAATCTCACAGAAGGTTGACCCATAGCAGTAATGCCATCCCCTAGATTCTATGTAGGTGGCCCAAAGTTGGCCCTGCAAATTTGGGTGCACAGGGGAGATGCACATGCAAATTAATGAGTTAATAAGGTGTCAGCAATCAATAATTGGAGTAAATTTGCATCAGTTGGGATAAGTGTGTGCAGCTGATGCAGTCACTATTCTATAACATCCGTGCCTAAATTGTATAGCATACAACTCCAAAGGAGGTGTGGTCTTAGGAGAGGCATGAGCAGACCAGGGGTATCTGCATTCAGTTGGGCATGAGGATTTATATCAGGATTCTTCGTGCCCAAAGCTGGGCTCAGGAATCCCCTCTAAGAACTATTCTATAAAGGTCGCTTAGCGCTGTGACCTTTAAAGAATTATCGTTTAGCGTGGATCTTAATGACACTTAGTGTGGATGTCATTTACTGAATCCAACCTATGAAACTATTGCTAGGGGTCATAACCACCATTTTGAACCCTTGTGGCTATGGAGTGGGAGTGGTGGGGGCCTGATCGCACCCTGGTTCACTAGTCTACCAGGAAAATCCCTGGGTAAGTTTCAGAAGGCAAAGGGTAGGGGAAGATTAAGATATCATCTCTGGGGGAGTTTCTGTTTTGGAGGGGGGGCTGATCTTGGGGGTATTCTTGTTGGGGAAGATGTTCTCATAGTGGGGGCTAATCCAAAAAGGAGTGATCTTGGCGGGGGGGCTTGATCGGGGGTTGCAATGGTCTGAGAGAGGTAAACAGGAGGTCTTGATTGGGGCAGTTTGTGGGGGGGGATGCTTGGAGGGAGTTAACTTGCTGTGATATTTTGTTATTCATATGAGCAGCAGCTGCTTTGACTTGAGGTGGCATGACGTGCAGCAGCACTACTGGCAATAGTGAGATCTACCACAGTTCATAGTAGGCCACGCCTGATTGGAGTCCATGTTAAGATTTAAATGGTACAGTCAGTTTTTCTTGTAAATGCTCGCGGAAGAGTTTACATTTATTCCCACATAATCAGTGTTGGCTCCTATCCAGATATCAGCGTTGGATATATAGGTATTACACAGACTGCCATTGTTATCCAAATAACAGGAATATTCAGAGCCAGGATCTGGATAGCCATATGGAAAGTTCCTAGTTATCTTAATAACAGGTGTTGAATATCATTGGTGTCTGGATTAATTACATGATTTCTACCACTTTTGCTTAATTTGGATTTAGCTCTCACCTTTTTCATTAGTAGCTCAAGATAAGTCACATCCAGGTACACTAGGAATTTCCCTGTCCCTAGAGGGCTTAGAATCTGATTTGGTCCTTGAGGCAGAGGGTTAAGTGACTTGCCCAAAGATCAGCACTGGTATTTCACCCTGGTTTTGCTTGTTGTCAGCCTGATTCTCTAACCACTAGGTTATGCCTCCACTTCATAGTATTTACAGGTGCAAATCAAAAATGGGGCTTTTAAAGTAAGGACCTATGGGGGTTCTTTTACCAAGCTGTGGGAAAAAGGGCCCTGTGGTAGCAGCGGGGGCCATTTTCCTGCACGCCTTGGCCCTTTTTATTGCAGTGGGTAAAAAGCCCCTAAAAATATGGCTATGCAGTAAGATAACTCTTACTATGTGGCCATGCGGTAGGGAGAACTTGCCGCCACCCACTGAGGTAAGGGTTCTCTCTAGCGGCAACCAGGAAGCACTCAGCGATGCCCAATTACTGCTGGGTTACCGCTGTGCTAACCATTTCTAGGGTTTTTATTTTTTTCCCCTGGAAATGGCACACGCTTGACCCATAACTACCTCCGTTGGTCGCGTTGGGCCGATGGTAGTCCCGGCATAGCATGTAGTAAGCCCGCGTTGGGCTTACTGCCGCTTTATAAAAGGGCCCTTATATGACATAACTTCTTGTTAACTCAAATCCATGACTTTTTACCATTTCACAAAATAAATGTTAATATTTCCTTGAAATGCTTCATTGTTATTTTTCTTTTTAATTTTTCCCTATGTGTTATAAATTACAGTGTGATTGTCATCAAACTGTCAAACAATTCACCTTAGCCTGGGTGAGGTTTTGATTTGTGTTTCACATACAATTTGAATTATTCAGTCCAGTCCCTAGTGGACTTTTTTTTTCTATAGCCTAGAGAACCAGAACAAAATTGATAAGAACTGGCAGTGCTTACATACTGTAACTGTAACTTTTATAATTACCAAATGGGTTTTTAATTTAATGTTTGTTTTTCTTGGCATAAAGCTAAGGTACTTGAAGTGTGATAGGCAGAAAATGGAGTAAATAAAAATTAAGGCAAGATATGAATTAGTAAATAGTTGTTGGTTAAAGACTATAATGTTGAAAAATGAATGCACTTATGCCTGCTCTCATGGAAATTCTGTTTTACATACATCATGTCCTGAAAGCAAAACTGTTAATGATTCATCAAATGAGATTTGTTGTATAAAAAAATCATGCGGCATGACAATTCCTGATGAGTTGTAACTGGGGTAAGAATTATCCCTATTTTTCCAGATCCTTAACAGTTGCAAAACAGCAGACGCTCTCGGTCATCAACTTCAATTAGTTTCATGTTTGGGAAATCAACAAAATGTACCATATTCCTATTTTAAAGTTAACATTTTCAGAAGACAAATGCACTGATGCTTTCCATTTTCACAAGATTAATTTCTATATATCCATTTTGTTTTGTAGAAGCTAATCAAAAACATATTTGTCCAAAGTGATTATAATCAACATACAAAACTGAATGATACACAGCAATGACATTTAGGGCCGTAGTTATCAAGGTGCATTATGGCAAATAACATGGTTTATTTGTCCCTTTACATTTTGAAAGGCCACTAACATGCATCATATTACCATTTCTGACTTTTAGCGATAATGGAAAGCAAGGACGCCCATCTCAGAAATGACCAAATGCAAGCCCTTTGGTCGTGGGAGGAGTCAGCATTTGTAGTGCACTGGTCCCCCTGACATGCCAGGACACCAACTGGGCACCCTAGGGGGCACTGCAGTGGACTTCATAAAATGCTCCCAGGTACATAGCTCCTTTATCTTGTGTGCTGAGCCTCCCCAAACCCCACTCCCCACAACTGTACACCACTACCATAGCCCTTATGGATGAAGGGGCACCTATATATGGGTACAGTGGGTTTATGGTGGGTTTTGGAGAGCTCACTGTTTCCTCCACAAATGTAACAAGTAGGGGGGGTATGGGCCTGGGTCCACCTGTCTGAAGTATACTGCAGTACCCACTGCAACTGCTCCTGGGACCTTCATGCACTGTCATGGACCTGAGTATGACATCTGAGGCTGGCAAAAAATATTTTTAAAGATGTTTTTTGAGGGTAGGAAGGGGTTAGTGACCACTGGGGGATTAAAGGGAGGTCATCCCTGATTCCGTCCGGTGGTCATCTGGTCATTTCAGGCACCTTTTTGTGCCTTATTCATTGTAAAAACACATCCGGGTGAAAACGTCCAAGTGTTCATCAGGGACGTCCTTGCTTTTTTCGATTATGGGTCAAAGACGTCCAAGGGTTAGGCACGCCCAAGTCCCACCTTCGTTACACCTATGACACACCTCCTTGAAATTTGGACATCCTTGCGACGGACTGCAGTTGGAGGCGTCCAAAATTGGGTTTCAATTATACTGATTTGGACATCTCTGGGAGATGGACGTCCATCTTCCGATTTATCTCGAAAGATGGACGTCCTTCTCTTTTGAAAATGAGCCTGAAAGAATACCATAAAACTCCTCAAAGGTCTCTTTCAAAGCTAGGGCATGTGGACCAATGCTCCCTGAGGGGATACTATGCCCCCAGTAATTACTGTGGTCAGCATTTCCCAGTTTGGTTGACCCAGCAGGCAACCAGTTTGGTGACATATTCATATTCCCCAAATTCTATATATTGGCTTTAATTAGAATTTATGTGCACATCTTTCTAGACATATTCTATAATGTGGTGCACGTAAATTCTAATATGCACAGTCAAAAACGGGTGTTGTTATAGGCATAAAATGGGTGGGTTGTGGGTGTTTCAAAAAACTATGCACACCATTATAGAATACACCTGATCTGTGCCTAAATTAGGCACAGATATTTAGGCCTGGTTTTAGATGGCCTAAATGGGTGCATGTAAGGGGTTCTTTTACTAAAGGTTAGCTCGAATTATCTGCAGCAGGTCCCATTTTATTCCTATGGGCCATGCTGCAGATAACTCAAGCTAATTTTTGTAAAAGACCCCCTAAGTGACTTGCCTAGGGTCACACGGAGCTGCAGAGGGAATTGAACCTGGTTGCCCAGGGTCTCAACCAACTGCCAACCAGTGCCAATTTGTGCTGATAATTGTTTGATAATGGCCAATTATCGGTGCTGATTAGCTTGTTGTGCATACAACTTTGGTTGCTGTTTATAGAATGTGGGAAATTATTTTACTCCAGGTCAACATGGAACCTATAGTATTTACTAATAATGCCCGTTAACAATACTAGCATGCTAAAATGGAAGTGTACATTAGTAAGTTTAGCTGTAAATAAAATAACATATGCTACTACAAAATGAAATAAAATGATACAAATCCCTAAAGTGCCTTAAAGAGCTACTGTGATGAAGTGGCACAGATGGAATAAAATGTGCCATTTTTCACAAAAGGTGATTTGCATGTTAACCAGCCTAAAAATCACAGGCAAATTCACAAAAAATGTAAGGTAATACATAGAAAGAAAACAAAAAAAAAGTATAACTTTTAAATTCCTCCAACTTTTAAATTTGACTAACTTAATACATTCTAGCTTATTTTCAAAAGGGAAGGATGCCCATCTTCCTACACAAATCGGGAGATAGGCGTCCTTCTCTCGGGGTTGCCCATATTGGCATAATCGAAAACCGATTTTGGGTGTCCCCAACTGCTTCCTGTCACGGGGATGACCAAAGTTCCCGGGGGCGTGTTGGAGGTGTAGTAAAGGTGGGACTGGGGCATGCCTAACAGAGGGGCGTCCTCAAGCGATAATGGAAAAAAGAAGGGCGTCCCTGACGAACACTTGGCCGACTTTACTTAGTCTCTTTTTTATGACCAAAAGGGTTCTGAACAGCATCAAAAAGGTGGGCTTTTAGCTTAGATTTGAAGACGGCCAGAGATGGAGCTTGACGTACCGGCTCAGGAAGTCTATTCCAGGCATATAGTGCAGCAAGATAAAAGGAACGGAGTCTGGAGTTAGTAGTGGAGGAGAAGGGTGCAGATAAGAGAGTTTTACCCAGTGAACGGAGTTCCCGGGGAGGAATGTAGGGAGAGATAAGAGTGGAGAGGGACTGAGGAGCTGCAGAGTGAATGCACTTATAGGTCATTAAGAGGAGTTTAAACTGTATGCGGAAACGGATAGGAAGCCAGTGAAGTGACTTGAGGAGAGGGCTAATATGAGCATAACAACACTGGCGGAATATTAGTCGTGCAGCAGAATTTTGAACAGATTGAAGAGGAGAGAGATGGCTAAGTGGGAGACCTGTGAGAAGCAAGTTCCAATAGTCTAAGGAAGAGGTGATAAGAGTGTGGGTGAGGGTTCTGGTAGTGTGCTCAGAAAGGAAAGGGCGAATTTTGCTGATATTATAGAGAAAGAAACGACAGGTTTTAGCAGTCTGCTGAATATGTGCAGAGAAGGAGAGGGAGGAGTCGAAGATGACCCCTATTGTTTTAAAATATCCTTTTGGCATTCTCAGAATTCACAAAGAAAACAGGGAGAAACCTCTATGAAGAAACAAGATGCAATACAGAATATAGGGTGACTCATGACTCTCAAGACGGGAGTAGCAGATGAAAAGCCTTTATTATGGCACCAAACTAAGACTCAACATGGGGCTGTGTTTCAGCACACTAGGGTCACAGGACTTTTTTCTGGCCACTGCTCTGTATATGGTACCTAAAGTGATATGTGTGTGTATATATACACAGCAATAGGACTGCCAGCTTTGTGTGAATCAAAGAGTTCTTCGGCTCCCAAAGAACAGCATCCAAGTATAAACAGACGAGGGATCCTACTGATATAGTCTGCCTGAGCATATAGTTTTGAATGCTATAGCCAGTTAGTCATTTTACAGACTCTACACTTTCAGGGAATCAATTGTTCTGATCTGTATTAAGCACAAGCTTTCACTTGGGCAGTCTGTATTGGTAGGATCCCTCGTCGACTGTCCATCAACCTCACCATGAGAAAATCTCTTTAACATGGAGTCCGTAAGGAGTCCCTGGCTGTTTGTACTTAGATACTGTTCTTTGGGAGCACAATAACTTATGTACTTATGACATGGTCAGGAATGTGTGATATTCATGTACTGTAGCTATAGGAGGGAATTCTATAACTGGGTCTCTCTTTGTAAGTGCTCTGATGCCTCTCAGTGAGACCCTATTTGATTATCAGGCTTATTTTCAAAAGAGAAGGACGCCCATCTTCCGACACAAATCGGAAGATGGGTCTCTTTCTCACAGGGTCGCCCAAATCGGTATAATTGAAAGCCGATTTTGGGCGTCCCCAATTGCTTTCCATCGCGGGGGCGACCAAAGTTCCTGGGGGCATGTCAGAGGCGTAGTGAAGGCGGGACTTGGGCATGCCTAACACATTGGCATCCTCGACCCATAATGGGAAAAAAGGGCGTCCCTGATGAGCATTTGGACAATTTTACCTGGTTCTGTTTTTTCTTATGACCAAGGCACAGAAAGATGTCCAAACTGACCAGATGACCACAGGAGAGAATCAGGGATGACCTCCCTTACTCCCCCAGTCATCACCAACCCCCTCCCACCCTCAAAAAATAGCTTTAAAAATATTTTGTGCCAGCCTCAAATGTCATACTCAGATCAATCACAGCAGTTTGCAGGTCCCTGGAGCAGTTTTAGTGGTTGCAGTGCACTTCAGGCAGGCGTACCCAGGTCCATCCCCCCTACCCCTGTTACGTTTGTGGTGGTAAATGTGAGTCCTCCAAAACCCACCAGAAACCCACTGTACCTACATCTAGGTGCACCCCTTCACCCGTAAGGGCTATGGTACTGGTGTACAGTTGTGAGTAGTGGGTTTTGGGGGGCTCAACACACAAAGCTATGTACCTGGGAGCTTTTTATGAAGTCCACAGCAGTGCCCCCTAGGGTGCCCGGTTGGTGTCCTGGCATGTCAGGGGGACCAGGGCACTATGAATGCTGGCTCCTCCCACGACCAAAGGGCTTGCATTTAGTCATTTCTGAGATAGGCGTCCTTGCTTTCCATTATCGCTGAAAATCAGAAATGACTAAGTCTAGGGATGACCATCTCTAAGGACGACCTAAATGTCAAGATTTGTGCATCCCCAACCATATTATTGAAACAAAAGATGGGCGTCTATCTTGTTTCAATAATATGGGTTTTCCCCGCCCCTCCATCGGGACATTTTGCGAGGACGTCCTCAGCAAAATTTGGGCCTCCCTTTCAATTATGCCCCTCTATGTCATCTGGGTGCTCAGATTCCATATAGACTACTAGTATATCTTGGTAGTGGTGAGCCTAACATTTACATACCCACAGTTATACCAGCCATGGACTTGGCATAATGGTGGTGATGTAAATACAGCAAGCGTGCATGTAACTTAAAGCATTCTGTAAGTTTTGTGTGTAAGTAGAAGCCCTTCCCATTGCCTGCCCGTGCTCTGCCCATATGTGATCTTCCTTGCATTTATGTACTTTTGTGTGGTTTTATAGAATAGTGTACACTTATAGGGCTAGATTCTATATATGTTGCCTGAAAATTACATGCAGAAAAAAATATGCCTAGGTGTATTCTCTAAAGTACACCTACATTTTATAGAATAGTCTTAAATTTCCATGTGGTATACAGAATATGCCAAGCACCTCTCCATGCCACCAAACTTAGTGACAGCCGTTTATGTCACATTTTACTTGATCTAAATCCTGATGCCTAAATTTGGCGCAAAGCAGGTATATTCTATAACAACGCACATAGAGTTTAGAAACTCCCATGCCCTGCCCATGACCACACCCCCTTTTCAACCATGCAACTTCAAATTTACATGCACCATGTTACAGAATACACTTAGCGAGTTGTGCACATAAATTTTAATTAATGCCAATTAGTGTTGATAATTGCTTGTTATCATCCAATTGATAGCACTGATTACCTAGTTAACCAATTAAGTTATGTGCATAATTATAGAATAGGCTTCCATTTTCAAGTGGAAATTAAGGTGCAATATATAGAATCCAGCAGATAGTGTACTTATAGTGTAAATGTACACTTCCTTGCATACAAGCTAGTGTTCTGTAAATTCATGTTTGCAAGAGGCATGTAAATGCAGAAGCCCAGTTATAAAATCATGGGCTAGAACAAAATCTGTCAGTTGAAAGTGAGGGTTCATGGTTCCACAGCCCAGTAGAGATTAAAGGACAAGCTTAGTGATTATAGTACTGAGCTGAGAACCAGGGAAGGCAGGATTCAAATTCTGCTGCCACTTCTTATGACCTGGAAAAAGTCACATCATCCTCCATTGCCTCGGGTACAAACTGAAAGCTTGAGTTACTATCTTGCGCAAATGCCATTAATGTGTGCTATTTTAACACATGTCCCATTTTATATAATAATGTGCATTACCAGCATTACATTAACACAAGAGTCCACATTAGTAGCTCTCGCTGTTAGATTGTAAACCCTCTGGGGACAAAGAAGTACTTTATCAGTGTAACTCCCCTTGAGTTACTACTGGAAAGATGTGAACCAAATTTAAAAAAAAAATCTGATTTCAATTAAGCTGGAAGTCCGAAGCTGCAGGAGGAAATCGCTAGGTAAAAAAAAAAAAAAGATAATGTTCTTGAAATTCCTATATAAATATGGAGGTAAGATCATGCATTTTTTTTTTAAATAAAACTATTCTTAAAATGATCATCATATGAATATAATCTAAGCATAGGTCCTGCTGCCAAGGAGGAGAGAAAGGAATTTGTAACCCAAGCTAGAACTGATCAGTACTAGATCAAAGGTACCTGATGTACAAGGATTAAAGCTACCTGATGAGAAAGGATTATTCCTTTCATCTTCCCTCTTTCCATCCCAGCTTGGCATAAACAGAAAAACAATTTTTTTTTGTCAGAAAGATCTTTAGCTGCTGAACAGAATCAACTGGGCTCTGGTATTTAGAGCTAGAAAATACGAGACATAACATCAAGGAGCTTTGTGCCATTTTGTGAGACTGCCTTGCTCTGTTTTAATATCTGCAGCAGCGAGTGTACTGTTCTGAGCCTGGTGGTATGTGTGTGTGTGACTGAATTAGGACATGTTTGGGCTCCAGACACATTCCTGCATTGCCAATGCTTTAGTCCTGTCCTGTTTGCAAGACCTGTGGGTAGCTCCCTAGTCTCTTACTATCCTGAAGAGTCTGCAGCTCAGTAACAATGAGGAACTTTTTGCCATTTTGTGAGACTGTCTTCTTCTGTTTTACTATCTACAGCAGCAAGTGTACTTTTTTGAGCATTGTGTGAAGGTTTGTTTGCACAGACCTATGGATGGCTAATAGGAATATTCAAAAGGGTGTAACTGGGCAGGAGAGGCTCCTGCTCAAATACCTCACTGAGCTGGTTATTCCCAGCTATTTGGTGGCACTTAACCAGATAGTACCACTGACTATCCCCTCTGAACCAGATTCAATATAACAATTATTGGCTTTAATTGGCAACATTTTGGATGTACGCGTTCATCTTGCTATCTACTATTCTATAAAGATGTGCACATAAATATTTTAATGTACAACTGAAAAGGGGTGTGGCCATGGGAGCAGCATAGGTGGGTCAGGGGTGTTCACTAACGATGCATGCAGTATTATAGAATTGGGGGGATCTGTGCCTAATTTTCACATGAGGATTTAAACCAGGTTTCAGTTGGTGTAAATCCTCACACCCAAGAATCCCAGCACCACATGCTATTCTAAAAACAACACCCAACTCGCAGTGCTGTTTACAGATAGTGCTTAGCACTCATTTTTTTAACCTCTCAAATGTGGGCCTCATTAACAGAACTGGTCCTAACCAGCTAGATTAGAGGCAGTCATGGGATGAAGCCAGCACTTAAGCAGTTAGTTGAGTGGGTGAACAAAGTTAGGGCTGTTGAAATGCTGTCCTAGCCTCGTCTGCCAAGCTAACTACACACCAATCTGAATATCGGCCAGTATGCGGTTAGCTTAAAGGTTGCCATACTAACACAGATATAATTGCTAGAGGCTGGACATACCCCAGTATTGAATATATGGGGTTAACACACTTCACAGCTGTGAATGGCTTACAAACTGTTTGCCACAACAGGTTGAATATGGATTCCAATGTTTCATTTTTGCAATTTTCTCAATTTATCCCCAATCTTCTGGTGTTTTATTTGTTATTTTCAGATATTCATTTTAGCAACTTCTTTAGTACACATTTTTACTTCAATTCTTTGAAGGAGTAAACAAACATGTGGACAAAGGGGAGCCGGTTGATATTATGTATCTGGATTTTCAAAAGGCGTTTGACAAGGTACCTCATGAAAGGCTACAGAGGAAATTGGAGGGTCATGGGATAGGAGGAAATGTCCTATTGTGGATTAAAAACTGGTTAAAGGATAGGAAACAGAGAGTGGGGTTAAATGGGCAGTATTCACAATGGAGAAGGGTAGTTAGTGGGGTTCCTCAGGGGTCTGTGCTAGGACCGCTGCTTTTTAATATATTTATAAATGATTTAGAGATGGGAGTAACTAGCGAGGTAATTAAATTTGCTGATGACACAAAGTTATTCAAAGTCGTTAACTCGCGACAGGATTGTGAAAAATTACAAGTGGACCTTACGAGACTGGGAGACTGGGCGGCTAAATGGCAGATAACGTTTAATGTGAGCAAGTGCAAGGTGATGCATGTGGGGAAAAAAGAATCCGAATTATAGCTACGTCATGCAAGGTTCCACGTTAGGAGTTACGGACCAAGAAAGGGATCTGGGTGTCGTCGTCGATAACACACTGAAACCTTCTGCTCAGTGTGCTGCTGCGGCTAGGAAAGTGAATAGAATGTTGGGTATTATTAGGAAAGGTATGGAAAACAGGTGTGAGGATGTTATAATGCTGTTGTATCGCTCCATGGTGCGACCGCACCTTGAGTATTGTGTTCAATTCTGGTTGCCGCATCTCAAGAAAGATATAGTAGAATTGGAAAAGGTGCAGCGAAGGGCGACTGAAATGATAGCGGGGATGGGACGACTTCCCTATGAAGAAAGACTAAGGAGGCTGGGGCTATTCAGCTTGGAGAAGAGACGGCTGAGGGGAGACATGATAGAGGTATATAAAATAATGAGTGGAGTGGAACAGGTGGATGTGAAGCGTCTGTTCACGCTTTCCAAAAATACTAGGACTAGGGGGCATGCGATTAAACTACAGTGTAGTAAATTTAAAACAAATCGGAGAAAGTTTTTCTTCGCCCAACGTGTAATTAAACTCTGGAATTCATTGCCGGAAAATGTGGTGAAGGTGGTTAGCTTAGCAGAGTTTAAAAAGGGGTTGGACGGTTTCCTAAAGGACAAGTCCATAAACCGCTACTAAACGGACTTGGAAAAATCCAAAATTCCAGGAATAACATGTATAGAATGTTTGTACGTTTGGGAAGCTTGCCAGGTGCCCTTGGCCTGGATTGGCCGCTGTCATGGACAAGATGCTGGGCTCGATGGACCCTTGGTCTTTTCCCAGTATGGCATTACTTATGTACTTATGTACTTAACATGTTCAAATCGATTGTGCATAGGTGTATATGTACGCAATCGAGTTTATATGCACTAAAATTTTTAACGTGTCCAAATGAACTGAAAGTGTGCCAAGGAATGTAGTTCCTCATTGTCCACAGCTTCCCACAGCCCTTCTATGGTTAACATTGTATGGTTTAGATTGTAAGCTCTGTCGAGCAGGGACTGTCTCTTCATGTTCAAGTGTACAGCGCTGCGTATGTCTAGTAACGCTTTAGAAATTATAAGTGGTAGTAGTTACAGAGTATTTGTGAGACTGAAAAGTTCACCACTAGGTTAAGTGGAACAATATATACAGAAGGCAGTGCAAGCACAGTTCAGCCAATCATTATCATGCAGCAAATAAGAAGGATTCTTTGCTACTCTTTTTCAGCTACCAGCAAGAAAGCTAAATAACTTTTTACCACAGTGCACTGACTCATGGGAAAAGGTGTTGAAGGAGCGAGATTGGTTACCGTCTCAACTGTTAAGCTTTTGCAATTTGTTATTCAGAAAGAGCCTAGCACTTGAGAGTTACTAGTAAAATCCCCCAAATCAAGCTATTCTGCTTTCTGTTGTTCCCTCTGATTTTTGCTTGTCTTCTACTGAAACAGTAGATTGGGATTTTGAGCAGTTTGATTTAATGTTGTTATTTCCAACTAATTTTGAGAGTATAGTAAAGAGAATTAGACCTTTTCCAGACGTATGCCAAACCCATGCCATTCCTTAGTGCTGCATGATGAGTTCCAACAGCTTTGCCTTATAACCATCCAGTGCTCTTTGGAAGAGGGTATTTTGTCAATCTGGCCCTGACAACCTATTGTCACATGTTTATTTATTTATATTCCATCTAAATACTAGACCGATCCCATTAAAACATCCATAAAAATTTTACACCTACACAACAATAAAATTCAACATAAAACCAAACTGAAAAGCTGTCCCACTCTATGCCTGTGCTTTCATCATGCCAGAGGATATGCTAACAGAAACAAACAGGTCTTCAACAGCATCTTAAAATGGGGCACATTCATGGCCAAATGTAAATACCCTGGCAAACTATTCCACAAATGTGGTCCCCACAATAGAAAATGCAGCTGCTCTTGTCTTTGCATAATGCACTTTCCTCAGATTTATAATTTCTAAATATTTCATGTCCACTGAATGCAAAGTACACACCGGTTGAAACACCTTCAAAATCTGTAAAAAAAAAAATACCAGGGAGCTGTCTCATTAATAGCCTGGTATATGAGAGTCAACACTTTGAATGAAATCCTACTAGGCACCAGCAGCCAATGAAGTTGCTTCTCTATTAGAGTTATGTGCTGCAGCATTTTGAACAACCTGCAAAGCCTTACAACAAGCAGTAGAAACTCCCAGGTACAATGCATTGCAATAATCCAATTTACTAAGCACTATGCTCGGAACTAGTCCTAAAGTCATAACCTGCCAGCATTGGTTTCAATCTGCTCAACAGATAGAGCTGGTAAAAAGACAAACATATCATCTGTCCCGTATGTTCTTGCATATATAATCCTGAGTCCAATACCACTTGTTTGGACATAAAGATGTAGGGGCCCTTTACTAAGTCACGTAAGCACCTACGAGTACCCAACATGCGCCAATTCCAAGTTAACACCCGGCTACCGCATGGCCCTTGCGGTAATCTCATTTTTGGCCCACGCCCGCTATGTGCATCCGAAAAAGATTTTTTATATTCTGGTGTGTGTCAGCTACACGCGCCAAGTGGCATTTGATATGCGCAGGTCATTACCGCCAGGTTACTGCATGAGACATTACCGCTAGGTCAATGGCTGACGGTAAGGTCTCAGACCCAAAATGTACGCATGGCAATTTTCATTTTGCCACACATCCATTTTCGACAAAAATAAAAAAAGGCCTTTTTTACAGGTGCACTGAAAAATGATTCTGTATGCGCCCAAAATCCGCGCCTACAACTACCGCAATCAGTTTTCAGCGCATCATAGTAAAAGGACCCCACAGTGATTTAACTTCCTTTGACTGATTTCAAAACAGGGAGGATTGGGATGTCACCAAATGTTAAAGACTAGGGAGTGATTACAAATTCTGCCTGGACTTTGGAAGGTCAGGTTTTCCACATGGTTAATACAGCCAAGTAAGAAATCTGTGTCCATTCTTGAATTCCAGTTCATTTTGAACTGTGGTACAAGCCTTTGCTCTCTCTTTCTCTCTAATCTGGATTACTGAAAGTATCTTTGCATGACTCTTCCCCAGAACAGTCATGGACTTCAGATTGTCCAGAATGTTGAAGCAAGGATGACCTTGGATCGGCCTAGATTGGACCTGGATATTCCATAGTTATAAACAAGACGAAAAAGAAGAACCTCACTCATCAGAGCAGTAGGATTGTAAAGCATAAGTTTTACATTATGAGCCATGATGCAGGCATATGCCATAACACGGCCTTGTTGGTTCAATACAATAATAAATCTTCATTGTTCGATTCCTGTAGTGATCCCTTGTCATCTTTTGGCTGACTCTGCTCCTGTTGTACTCTATAACTAACCGATTTTCATTGATTGCCAGTTGCCACTAGGGCTAAACTTAATACCTTAACTCTTGTTTTTCATATTTTTATTTTTGTTACATTTGTACCCCGCGCTTTCCCACTCATGGCAGGCTCAATGCGGCAGGCAATGGAGGGTTAAGTGACTTGCCCAGAGTCACAAGGACCTGCCTGTGCCGGGAATCGAACTCAGTTCCTCAGGAACAAAGTCCATCACCCTAACCAAGGTATTTGAAGAAAACACTTTCTTGATATGAACGAGAGCAACAATTGTGGCATAGATAAGGGGCCTAGGTGTCAATACTTTTTTTGTTGTATGTACTGTGGAAACAAATGTTACAGAGCTTTCTTTTAATTGTCCTATACTGTGGAATACATAACCTGATGAGATTAGATTTGAAATTAATAATTTGCATTTCAAGAAACTGCTTGACACCGGTTTCCCTAGAGAATAATATTTTTTGGCTGGGTAACAGTCTATAAATTTGACAATAAATATATTAAAGAACCAACACTTGCTATATTTCTAGTAAAGTTGACATTAATGACCAATGGAATGTAGATGCACCTGTTATTATTAATCATTTAAAAATGAATTGTCAACATAATTCGATTCAGGTTTTTCCTTCTTTTTTGAAAGCCTGTAGTAATTTACTACTTTTATACGTCTTCCTTCACTTTAGCCCACATCTCTGTCCTGTCCATCTGGTCAGAAAGATTAAGGGCCCTTTTACTAAACCATGTAGGCGCCTACGCATGCCCAACGTGTGCCAATTCGGAGTTACTGCTCGGCTACCGCATGGCCCGTGCAGTAATTTCATTTTTTACGTGTGTCTGCTATGCGCGCCAGAAAATATATTTTATTTTCTGGTGCATGGCAAAAATTGGGCGGTAACTCCGGCTTGATGCACGTAGGCGATTACCACATGGTTAATACAAGAGATCTTACCACTAAGTCAATGGCTGGTGGTAAGGTCTCTGACCAAAATGGATATGTGCCAGTTTTTATTTTGCCACACGTCCATTTTCAGCAAAAATAAAAAAGGCATTTTTTTACAGGTACGCTGAAAAATGGATCTGCGCGTGCCCAAAACCCGTGCCTACACTACTGCAAGCCATTTTTCAGCATACCCTAGTAAAGGACCCCTTAAATTTTAAAGCAGTTCCCATGGGTAAAATAACATTTACAAATATATTTATGATTGTTGTTTTATATTACATATATAAGAAGAAAAAGGCTCTCTCTCTCTCCTCTCTGACTTACCACTAAATGATTCCTTGAACCAATGACGTAGCTACGTGGGGCCTGAGGGGGCCGGGGCCCCCGCAGATTCACCCCAGGACCCCCCTCCCGGCGAACCCACCCCCGCCGCCGCCTACCTTTACTTTTGCTGGCGGGGGATCCCACTCCCCGCCAGCCGACGTCTTTTCAGCCCTTCCTGCTCTTCAATTTGTTTGCTGACGTCCTGCACGTACAACGTGCAGACGTCAGCAAACAAATTGAAGAGCAGCAGGAAGCAACTGAGTAGAAGACGTCGACTGGCGGGGAGTGGGATCCCCCGCCAGTAAAAGTAAAGGTAGGCTGCGACGGCGGGTTCGCGGCGGGAGGGGGGGCGGCAATGTCGGCGGTGGGGGGGCGGCGCCGGGGGGAGGGCTAAAATGTGCCCCCTCCCCCCGGGCTCTGGCCCCCTCCCCCACGGAAGGCTGGCTACGCCCCTGCCTTGAACTACATATTCGTCACCTCTTTATGGTTTTCTTTATATAAACATAGCAGGCACCGTTCGACTTGTCTTAATCACTTATTATTTTGTATGATACAATAATACATTTTCGGTCCGAAGGTACCATTTTTGTAGTTGATCAATCAGATGCAGTTCTATCAATGACATCAACAAAGTATTGACGTGAATACAAGGACGATGTTCAAAGTTCAAGGACGTTTACTGTAGTCATAGCAATAACACATTACAGATCCGACATGGCCATGTTATGGCGTGTGAGCCTGTCTCAGGGGTCTTCAAACCTGTGAGCATATGTTGGCAGTAATACAGGTGACGTGTTTAAATAGAATATGGTCCTGTGCTAAATCAATTGCAGTGCCCATGTGTAAACCAGGCACTTCTGCTCTGCTATGCGTAAACAGCTCCGGAAAACTGGTGGCATGATGCATGTCACCTGTATTGCCACCAATATATGCTCACAGGTTTGATGACCCCTGAGGCAAGCTCACATGCTGAAATGCGGCAATGTTGGGTCTTTATTGTGTTGTTTCTGTGACTACAATAAAGACCCTTGAACTTTGAACATCCTCCTTGTATTTGCCTCACTACTTTGTCGATGTCTACGTGTCCATGAGGTTTTGGATCTTCTCCTTCTCTTTTGTTTTCTGGGTTGCATCAATGGCTACACTTAATAGGATTATAATGTAATCCAGACCCCCTGCTCTGAAGAGCCTGATCTAAAGCTTACAGGTGACTGAGCTCTCCCTGCACCTGTAGTCGAGCCAGGGAAACAAGTCACCCACTTCAGAGTAGAAAGGGTCAGGATACAGTTCACTAACCACGTCCCAAATCTGTACCAGAGATGGGAGGAAAGAAACTATTGTGTTGGATTCAGTCAGACTTAAAAGAAGCAAACTTTAATCTTTATAATAAATTTGATTTATTCCGATAATAATTAAACAAAACAGGAAAATGTAAAGTTTCGTATTAATATTACAGTATCAGATTTGTATCACTTAGCAAATTCAGATTCATTTAATTTAAACTTTTGTTTTGTTTTAACAGGTTAATCCTTTACTTCTTAACTGGAAAATATCAGATAAGTATTGAAAACAATTCTATTCCTCCTAACTTAATTGTATAGTAATGTTTCTCTCAATTTCTCAAAGTTTGTAAGAACTGATACTTCGTGTCAACTCTTTTTGTCTTTCAGGTTTACTTCATACTTTCCCGAAGGATTCAGGTAAGTACTCCCTGTCACCCTCTTTCCCTTTCCTCCCTTCCCAAAGTCACTTCCCTTTAGGTTTGCAGCTTAGTCTCTCTTCTCGCTTCACCGTCAAAGTCTTTTTTGCGTAGGGGCCCATTGCTTTCAGTTGCTGCGGCGTTCTCTGGATCTTCCTCCTACACTTATCTTAAGTAAATTAAACGGGAGCAAAACCCTAACTCCTTCTCTATGTTTCCAGACTCCTTTCTCCTGAGATCTAAAAGGTTTTCTTTATTTAAAAAGACTGGGGCTCATTCTAACTTCAAAAATAAAATAACTAAATTTCCCTACCTTTAATCTCCTAAACTATGTTCTTTGTGCCCTATTCTATGGAAGGAGAGCCGTGGATTATTCAGGAACCCAACCTCTACCCTCAATCACACGCTTATGCTAACTCCAGTTCAATCAAACACTATCCAATTAATTTATCACCACACAAATCAAATATTTATTTAGAACATTTAAAACATTCAACACACAAATTTCCCATTTAATCACCCACTCAAATAAATCTTAATAATCCTTACCTCAATAATTCTATTCCCAAATTCCCGGCCTAAACCTTAAATTTCCTAAAAATCCCTAAACCACAAAACAGTAACACAATCACCCTATTTTTCCTAAGTATCCTCTCATTGAACTCCCCTTTTTAATCAATCACCCCCTTCTCAATCCTATCTTAGCCTAACTACTCCTCTCTATCTCAATCAATATCCTCTCTCACAACACGCATCCGCTCTCTCCGCTGTCCTAACTCCTTCTGCCAACTGCCAGAAACTCCGTCTCCTAGGATACGGAACCTCCGGCAGCATTCTGGCCACCCCCCAGCCAATCAGTTACTTCCCTCAAAATTCTAAGCTTCACTGCTGACCAACGGAATGTTGGCCAGCAGTGCTAAATCTCCATTTTAAACAATGATTTTCCATAGGAAATAATAGGAAAATCATATAATTAAATAAAAACCCTACTAAACATTATCCAAACTACCCCAAAATTCCCATACACAATAAACCTTTTATCCCCTACCTGGCTATATTTTTAAAATTTAAATTTAACCCTTTAAAATACATGCCCCAACATCTTCCCCCAAAAACCCCTTTTAAAATTCCCCCAAAATTTCAAAACTCACCTCAAAAATTCAATCATGCCCCCTCTACCTACCACATCAAAATTAAAAATTTAAACCGCAATTAACCCCTTAAAACCAGCACACCTCCAAAAGACCCCTTAAAAATATTAAAATTTAAAATGTAACCCCCCACAAAAATAGACAAAAATACCCCGATCACAAATATGCAAAAATAATTTAAATCCAACAAACCCCTGATTTTTAAAAAATAAAAAAACACATTTTCACAATTTAAAAATAAATAAATTAAAATTCTGGGTCAAAAAAACCCCTTACCTTGTCGTTGATTTTCTCCTCACTTGACGACTATCATTGGTTCCGGTCCCAGACGTCCCAGTCCGAAAACGGAGCCAAAAATCGAAAAAACAAAAAAAACCTCGGAGCGCCTTCGAAAATTTAGTCCTCAGCTTGGGCCTAAATGGAGCTTTCTTCACGGATGCACGCCGCTGATTTGTGCATGTGGCGCGCACCCCATCGGGAGCGCGCCCGCATGTTTTCCCTACCCGCCGGCCATCTTCCTCAATCTTCAGGCCTCGGAACGGCCCTCCCACTCTTCGGCGTCCTGCTCCATCGCGGCAGACGCCCGAATTCCGCTCTCCCCTTCTACGGGACCTGCAGCATCCCAGACCCACCGCCACCGCCTCTTCATCCCAGTATCTCCCGAAACAGCGTCGCTGGGCCCGCATCGTCTCTCCTTCGCTGCCCCTCCTCCCCGACGCTCCTGATCACAAGAACGTGCCCGAAAAATGCTCTCCTCTTCTGCAGGCCCAAAACCACCACCGCAAACCCGAAAATGGGTCCAACAACACCGGCGCCCCTCCGATGCTGCTCTTCACTCCCGGAGACGTGCTCAATCGTCTCCGGGAGCTAAAAAAAACAAAATCCCGACGCCACAGCATTTCTCCCTCACCCTGTCCCCAAAAACCGATCAGGAGCACCGTCCCCCTCCTTCAGCGCTAAAACCTGCGCTCATCAGACCCTCTCAGGCCAGCCAAATCAGCCCTGAGACGGGTAAAAACTTTATTATTTTTTTTCCCACCGCAGGAAAACCCCTGCAGCTGTGCAGTGACCCCTACAACCTACCACTACAGTCTCCAGCACCGGAAACCCCCTCTCAGAAAAACAGCACCAGGAGCACCCATAGGATTCCAGGTAAGTATTTTTTCCCCCTTTTTCATTCTTAACCCTTAGGTTACAATAAGAAACACAAAAAAATATTTTAATGTGTTTGCTAACATGCTATTAATGCTACACTCCCAGGTAGATTGGCAGAATTAGATGTGAAAGATTTTGTTTTTATAGTTCCTTAATTTATACAGAGGAGTGTGGTAGCCGTGTTAGTCCACTCTTAAGGTTATCAATAGAAATCAAACAAAATAAAACATGGAAAAGAAAATAAGATGATACCTCACTCCCCCCCTGTGCCTCTCCCCCTGCCACCCTGCCACCTTATATACACTGTCAGCTAGCACATTTGCTTGTTTCCGATCTGACGAAGAAGGGCAACCTTCGAAAGCTAATCAAGAAATGTATTAAGTTATGTCCAATAAAAAAGGTATCATCTTATTTTCTTTTCCATGTTTTATTTGGTTTGATTTCTATTGATAACCTTAATTTATACAGCAACACAATAATTCCTTTTTGATCTCTGCTACAAGAAAAGAGCAGTTGAATTCAATAGGATTGGAACTTGTATGACCAAAGGTATGAAACTGTCAGGAATTGCTTTATGAGTCTTTACATAAAATATTCAGTAACCAGTAGCCAAACAACTGTCTGCTTCTCTAGCACTGCTCAATACTCTTGTGAGAGCTCCTCTACACACTGCAGATCATGGGATTTTCACAGTGCATTTGAAACCTGTACTGCCAAATTAGCAGCATCAAAAACAAGATATTAAAAGCACCATAACAGGCAAATTTTATATCATGTTAGAAAAAACAAGTTGTAAGATTCACTCCTTGTCAAGTGAAGCTACAGATGCAGCTCTGATATCTCTTTGCTATATATCTCAGTTAACACCTAAGCAAAAACATCTATAGCTGACACATTGAGAAAAGAGAGATAAGCAAGTCTGTAAGACTGTTAATATTACAATTGAACTTTAGCGAGGGTTCCCAACCCCAGCCAGCTCAAGCCTTCTCCAGCACTGGTCTCCTGCGCTACTGCATTGCCTGGCCTGGTCTCTCTTCCTCCTCACGTCCTGCATGCTCCTTTAAGTGAAACTGAGCATGCTCAATTTCACTAAAAGGGGCATGCAGGATGTGAGGGGGAGGAGACAGCAGGGCAGGCAATGCTTGATGCCAGAGACCGGCACTGGACAAGGCTTCAGCTGGTGGGGGTTGGGGACCCCGCCAGCAAACCAGGGGCCTGGAGGAAATTTTTTGGGGCCTAGGCCCCCATGGCCCCACATAGCTAAACCACTGCTTCACAGGCATGTGCCTTTGTCTAAAATGTGTCTGAAGTACCCTGCCACTCCAGTTTTGTGATTCCTCTATCCTTATATAGGACTCGAGAATGTTATCAAAGTAAAAACATAGGACCAGTTTTACTAAAATGTGCTAAGCACTTGTCCCCAAATTCTATAAAAAGTGCTAAACATTGCATGCACAAATTTGGGTGTGTGCCCCAATTGTGTGCACAATTTGATTGAATAACATGACAATTAGTGCTGATAAATTGAAATTTCACAAGCAATTATTGGTGCTAATTGGATTTAATTAAATTTTACATGCACAAATTTAGGTGCGAGATCTGCATGAAACTTTTACATGTGGGTCCATAAAGGGAGTGTGACCATGGGCAGGTCAGGGGTGGATCAGGGGCATTCCTTTAATTTATGCACATTGTTACAGAATAAAGAGAATCCATGCCTAATTTAGATGCGGAGATTTATACCAAGGTTTCATTGGTATAAATGGTTGTGCCTAAATGTAGTTGTGGTTCCCAACGCTAAGTGCTATTCTGTAAATTATGCCTAAATTTAAGCACCATTTATAGAATAGCAGTTACTGCTATTTTTTTCAGCACTGTTTTTTTAGGCACCATTTATACAGTTCTTAGTGCATGAAATAGCATGAGGTAACTGTTAGCTGATAAGTGCGGTAACTCTTACCATGCTGGCATGACATGCTAATTCAAATGCTTATTTATTTATTTATTTATTAGGATTTATTTACCACCTTTTTGAAGGAATCCACTCAAGGCGGTTTACAGTACGAATAGATCAAACATGAGCAATATGCAATTACAGCAGTAAAAATATTCAAATAACAATACAAAGTATGGCATGGTATACTACTTTAATTCTAATGTTGTATTACCATGTGGTGTTCAAAATATTCTGCTTCCCTGTTTAGGTATTTTTGTGGTTTAACACGTGGTATACTACTTACAATGTCAACATTCTAATTGACAGTAAAGGGTATAAGCAAAGATGGAGCATATAGATAGTAACAGAGTAAGAGGAGTTAGAAAATAAGGTGACTAATTTAACGAAAGGTGCACATGAGGTCAGAGAGATAGTTAAATCTTATCCCAGCTAGGGTAGGAATGGATAATTGCATGCGTTGGCATGGGAAATAGGCATAGACTGCGCATTGCAGTTAGCACATTTCACTTTACCACATCACTATCCCCCGTATTCTATATAGGTTGCCCAAAGTTGGGTGTTCAAATTTGGGTATGGACCCCAGAATTGCATCTCAATTAATTAGTCATTTGGGTGCTAACAACCAATTATTGAGATTAATTAGAGTTAGTCTGCACTTAAATGGCACTAATTTGGATTTACTCATTCATCTGCTACGCGCTCTCTCATAATGCCGCACACCTAAAATGGCTCACATGCAACTCAAAAGGAGGCATGGCCATGGGAGGGGCAGGGGTGAGTCAGGGGCATCCCATATATTTAGGCGCAGTGTTATAGAACACCGGGGTTTTGTGTCCAACTGGTCCTATGGCAGTAAGTGCACATGTGCTAATTGTTGATATCACATGGTAAGGAATTTTCTGTGTGGTAACTATAAAGAAACATGCTGAGGACAGTTATTAGGGCTTTGAACCTACTGTGCAGTAATCTAGACATCTATAATGCTATAAGTATGAAACTTTTACTACACTTTAGTAAAACGGCCACATGGTTTCAATCATTCTCACTGAGTCAAATCTGGCCAATTAAAAATATTGAAGAATCTCAAGATGAAAAAAAAAACGTAAAAGAATGAAAATCCAGGAAAGACATTAAAACTCCACAAGTTATATTTGCATTAAACCACGAGTTTAAAACAATATCTTAAAATTGTTTGTAACAAAGCAACAAAGTCAGTTTCTCTAAAGGCAGAAACTTTCTGAGTATAAAAATGAACAAAAAAATATTAATTTTTGTTTCACTTACCAGATCCAGCCTCCAGTGTACACCGGTCTTTGATGCACTATTGTATATATCTGTCACAGCATATACCATGGAGCTTCAGTGAGGAATAAACCCATCTGCAAACCTGAAGATAGAAATAAGAAGAACTTAAATGAGAAATCTGTGTGCATCTAAGATTCATAAACCTAACAAAGTATTCACATTTCCTCCTTCCCTCAGTCCCCATACCCAGTAAATAAAACTAATTGAGATGTTGTAGTGGCAAAACAAACTACAGTTTTAACAATTTCATCAAAAATTCACACAAATTCCCAAGTTAGTTTCCTATTTAGCCTCATAACTTTTCAAACCTCCCAAATGTCCTCTTTATCCACATTCCTCAGCTGCACTTGGCCAGTAAGTTGGTTGTGATCTGACCTTAATGAGATACCTGATGTACCTTGCAGATGGACTACACAAATCTCTATAACTTGTGGTAACAGCAGACGAGCCTAAACCAGTGGTGTCAAACATGGGTCCAGTCCTTATACTAATTAAAGCCTGCAAACTTCTTTCTTTCTATATAAATATAAATAACAATTATGGGAGACAGTAGACAGTAGCTCTCAAAAACCTCCACTTACAGCTATGACTCTCCCACCCTATCCCTCCAATTTTCCCTAAAGGCCATCTCACAATCTATATTTCAGTTAAATTCCCACCAAAACTGTTAGGGTCCCTTTTATTATGCCGCATATGTGCCTATGCGTGCCCAACGTGCACCAGTTTGGATTTACCGCCCAGCTACCGTGTGGTTTGTGCGGTAATTTCATTTTTTACGCGTGTCCGTTATGCGAATCAGAAAATATAGTTTATTTTCTGGTGCATGGTGAAAATCAGGCGGTAACTCCGACTTGACACGCGTAGGCAATTACCGTATGGTTAACGTGAGAGACCTAATGGCTGGCGGTAAGGTCTCAGACCCAAAATGGATGCATGCCAATTTTTATTTTGCTGCACGTCCATTTTCAGCAAAAATGTTAAAAAAGGTATTTTTTACAGGCACACTGAAAAATGGATCTGCGCGTGCCCCAAACCCATGCCTACACTACTGCAGGACATTTTTTCAGTGCACCTTAGTAAAAGGACCACTTAGCCTTCTTTACAAAACTGTGCTTCCTAGCGATTAGTGCTCAAAACACACTCAGCACAAGTCACCAGTGCTCCTTTTCTCGCCATACCCTGCCATTGGAAGTAACAGCCCCCATTATTATTATTATTAACATTTGTATAGCGCTACCAGACGCACGCAGCGCTGAACACCTGACACAAAGAGACAGTCCCTGCTCAATAGAGCTTACAATCTAAAATAATACAGACAGACAAGACAATTAAGGGCGAGGGAAGTACTGGTTGAGAAGGAACAAGGGGGGAGGCAGATGAGTAGTGGCTAGGAGCCAAAAGCTCAGTTAAGGCACCTTGGTAAGTCCAAAGGGCTTGCCTTAGTTATTCAGTGGTAGAAGTAATAGAGTTATGATATATGAGCACATTAGTGTGTTTACTACGATTTTTAAATATATTGTTGTTAGTTTTATAAAGTTCTTCCATGTATAAAGGGGGCTTATTTTTTAAACAGAAAAACTCCAAAAAGTGGCACAAAACAGCAGATGGACTGTTTTTTGACAAAATGTCCAAATCGCTATTATGAAACCCCGTTTTAAAGAGGTTTTTCTATGCAGTTTGTCTGCAGTGTATCCAAATCACAAGGGGGTGTTTCAGCGATGTGTTGGGTGTGGGATTTTGGCATTCCCAGAACTTTTACTTTTTTCTGCCATAATGGAAAAAAGCAAAATGTCCAGGTCTAAAAGTTTTGATCTAGACCAGTTTCAACCACAATTAAGTTGCAAAAAGGTGGCCTAAATGACCAGATGACCAATGCAGGAATTAAGACTTTACTGCCTCTTACTCTCCCAGTGGTCACTGACCCCTTTCTACTCCCATCCCCCCAAAGATGTGAAAGAAGCAGTATTTACCAGCCTTAATGACATATTCAATGTCCTACTAGAGCTAATTGGCTTGTTATTTAATTAAATTGTGCATGAAAATTGGGCACACCCAATTTTTGGCAACTTTTACAGAATTAGGGGGAAAATAAAAACATAAGAATAGCCATTCTGGGTCAAATCAATGTTCTATTTAGCCCAGTATCCTGCTTCCAGAAGTTTCCAATCCAGGTCACAAGTACCTGGCAGAAACCCAATTAGTAGCACCATTCCATGATACGAATCCCAGGGCAAGCAGTGGCTTCCCTCACATCCATCTCAATAATAGACTATGGACATTTCCTCCTGGAACTTGTCCAAAACTTTTTAAAAGCCAGATACTTTAACCGCTGTTACCGCATCCTCTGGCAATGAGTTTCAGAACTTAACTTTTCTTTGAGTGAAAAAATATTTCCTCCTATTTGTTGTAACAGTATTTCCATGCAATTTCATTCTGAGTGTCCCCTGGTCTTTGTACTTTTTGAATGACTGAAAAATTGATTCACCTCCACCTGCTCCACACCACTCAGGGTTTTGTAGACCTCAATCATATCTCCCCTAAGGCGTCTCTTTTCCAAGCTGAAGAGCCCTAACCTCTTTAGCCTTTCCTCATATGGGAGCAGTTCCAGCCCCTCTTATCATTTTTGTCACTCTTCTTTGAATCTTTTCTAATTCTCCTATATCTTTTTTGAGACACAGCAACCAGAATTGAACACAATGCTCAAGTTGAGGTCGCACCATGGAGCGATACAAAGGCATTATAATATTTGGGGTCTTATTTTGCACCCCTCTCCTAATAATTCCTAGCATCCTGTTTGCTTTTTTGGCTGCCGTCGCACACCAGAAGATTTGAGCGTATTTTATTTATTTATTTATTTGTGACATTTATATTCCACATTATCCCAAACAAGTTTGAGTTCAATGTGTCTTACAATAAACAGTATAGGATACATAACAAAGAATAATGCATAAGAAACTAATTTGTTGTGAGAATCCAATTTTATAATACAGTATCATAAACATACTGGGATATCTATGGATGTTTAATGTTTAGAAAATCTATTATGAATGAGAAATTGTACGTGAAGCAAAGAGAAAGTTAATGGTAAATAGAGTAATAACCAATTCAGGTAATAATTAATTGTTTGAGATATTGTTGTTCTTTGTGAGGGTTTGTTTGAATAGGAAAGATTTGAGGATTTTGCGGACTCTAGTATATTCTTGTATATTTCTTATTTTGGGTGGTAAAGAGTTCCACCATTTGGTTCCTAGGTAAGTGAAATGTGCAAGCCAATTATCAGCACTAATTAGCTCTAATTTATGTCCTCCTGGCTATGTGTCTATTTCTCACCTCCTGGATATAAAAGAGGAAGAGAAGGGGTGTCGTGTTCTCGAGGGCCTTGGCATTCTGTCAGGTCCTCGAGGCAGGACTGGAGTTCGTGAGCCCTTGGGCCACTGCCGAGGAGCGGTAGCGGCAGGCAAGACCACCTCGGGACTGGAAACACAGAAGAGCAGTACTGGAACTCTGGACTGGAGTAGTACAAGGCAGGCAACTAGAACAGATGAGACAGGAACAGCTTCACCTGCACCTAGCCACCGTTCCTCCGGAGTTGAGCTCCGAAGTGCAGGCGGCCGGCAGGACTCGCAGGATAAGGCAGGAACTGAAGATCCAGAGGACCCACCCTGGGTCTGGGATACACGAGGGCGACAGGGCACGGAACTAGACTCAGACAGTGTGCTGCTGCACAGCCACTAGCAAGACCCAGAAGACAGACCAAGGAACACAAGGCGTACAGAAGCTAGCAGGAGCAAGGACTAGGGCAGCAACACACTAGGCAGAACAGGGATCCGGGAATACCCACAGGGTAAACCCTCTAGCTAGTTGGAGACAGGATACAGGAATAACCACCCAGGAAATACACACTAGCTAGACAGATACAGGATTCAGGATATACACTCAGGATATACAAGCAGGGTAGGCACACAGGCTAGGCAAGGCAGGACTTAGGGTAAAGAGAGCAAACCAGGAAGAACAGGCCAGGGGTCTTGGGCTGGCAGCAGAGCAAACAGAGTAACCAGGAATAACAGGCCAAGGGTTTTTGGGGCAGACAGGAGAACAGTCAGAGAACAACCCGGACAAAGGCTTCACCCCAACCCAGAGTAAGCCAGGAACAGAGGCCTCACCCCAAACACAGGGTAAGCCTGGAGCAGAGGCTTCACTCCAAACACAGGGTAAGCCAGGAAGGACCTGCAGTCCACAGACAGAGGCTTCACCCCAACTCAGGGTAAGCCAGGAAAGACCAAAGTCCACAGACAGACAGTGGCAGGGAAGACCCCCCACGGAAGGACAACAGAGACACAGACACAGAAAGAAGCTGGGCTGGAACCCAGAGAGAGGCTAAGCAGTAGTGCAGCAGACACTTACTAACATGACCTGGCCTAAGAGCATAACACTTATGCAAAGGCCCAGAATGCCAGCACAGCACTTCCATATGAAGGCTCTCACTGATGAGGTCACCAGCAGCAGGACAGGAGCAGGAAGTACCTTGACCCCAAAGAGAGGCTTGACACACATAGGAAGTGAGCCGACAGGAAAGACAAGCAGGAGCCATCTTGGAAGCTGGCATAGAGCCGGTGGCAGCCATCTTAGATGCTGGCTCCCTAGAGAGGCATAGCAATCAGCCCAGAGACTAGAGACAAGACAAACACAAACACAGACAGAAGCCAGCAGAGCTGCTGACCCCCAGAAAGAAGGTAAGGCTGAGGGTGGTCACGGCCACAGACGTGACAAGGGGTTTTAATAATTTTCAAGGATAAGTGGTTGTTTAAAAAATTAGAAGTAATTTCTTATGGTCAATTTGTGTACTGTGCTGAAGGAATGGATCCTCAGGAGCTTAGTCAATATCGGGAGGCGGGGCTGGTGGTAGGGAGGCGGGGATAGTGCTGAGAAGACTTATACGGTCTGTGCCAGAGCCGGTGGTGGGAAGCGGGACTGGTGGTTGGGAGGCGGGGATAGTGCTGGGCAGACTTGTACGGTCTGTGCCAGAGCCGGTGGTTGGGAGGCGGGGCTGGTGGTTGGGAGGCAAGGATAGAGCTGGGCAGACTTATACGGTCTGTGCCAGAGCCAGTGGTTGGGAGGCGGGGCTGGTGGTTGGGAGGCGGGGATAGTGCTGGGCAGACTTATACGGTCTGTGCCCCGAAGAGCACAGGTACAAATCAAAGTAGGGTATACACAAAAAGTAGCACATATGAGTTATCTTGTTGGGCAGACTGGATGGACCGTGCAGGTCTTTTTCTGCCGTCATCTACTATGTTACTATGTTACTATTTGAATTATCAGATGTAAGGTTGTGTTTGCAATCTTTCTGGAATTGAATCTTTGAATGTGAACAATGCTACTAATCTTTGGAATGAGGCTTTGTAGAAGACTTTAGATTAAATAGCTCCTAGGCAAAATGGGCCTCTTAAGTGTAATCATGTTGCTCCTTGGTTTAATGATGATGTTAGGGCTAGTAAGAGAATACTGAAAATGAATGAAAGGGCTTGGAAGAAGCATCCTTCTAGACAAAAATTGGAGGATTATAATTTAAAGTTGCAGCAATGGAAGATGTGTTTTGAGGGCAAAAAATAGTATTTTTCAATTGAGAGTTCTTCAAGAACTAAAGAGCTGTTCTCTTTAGTTAAAAAGTTGACTTCATTAGATTTTGTGAAAGTTGATTCAGTTGCTGAAGAATTTTCTTCTGAGGTATATCCTGTTGAAACTGAATGTCCTTTAGAGAGGGAAGATCGGTGGCCTTCTTTTGCTGATCTTAATTTGTCCCAGTTAAAGCAGATACTGTCTGAAGCAGCTAATTCATATTGTCCTTTAGATGTTTGTCATCCATCAATTGTGAAGGGATGGGAGCAGTTTCTTTAAATACCATTCATAGTATAGTAGCACTCACCACCAGGATTCTTTATCAGTTCAGACAGAGAGGCAATAAACTAAATATTGTTTATTGTCTTTTAAAATTGAACAGTGGAACAAAATAGTGCAATCAGTAAACAAAAACAGGTAACTGAAATATGGATCAACACTAAGTAAACATTTGTTTACTTCCTAAAAAGTAGCTGGGAAGATCGGGACATATAGCTGTTTACCAGTTATCAAATATAACTGTTTTTTACAGGACTTCAGCAAAGACCTCTCTCTCTCTCTCTCTCTCTCTCTCTCTCTCTTCTCCCGGGCTGAAACTGAACCAACAGCCAGCAACTGCTGGGTAATTTCAAACTCCAGGCCAAGCAGAGCCCAGTGAACAAGTTTTAAAAGTATACTACTCACAGTACTGTAGATTCACTTTTTCCACTACTGATTGAGAACATTCATTTTTCTATAACAACTTTAACATAAAACATGCACCACCTCCTGGCCAAACTAGAGAAATGCACTTCAAGGTTTAATAAAGTCAATTTTACAGGTTTAAAACACACTGTTTTGTCACAGGATCCTTCTATTGTTTCTAACTATAGACCGATTTCCTCTTTACCATTTATTGCTATTGATTGAGTTTTTAGATTTCCATCAAATTTTAGACAATCATCAATATGAATTTTGTACTAAGCATGATACTGAAACTCTTTTATTTTTGATGTTTGATAAAATCAGAACTGATTTTGATTAAGGAGACTCTTCAAAGCACTAAGACTTACAAAATTCTAATAGTAACCTATTGAATTTTTGTAAGTCTAAGTGCTTTGAAAATGTGCTTCTCTTTCTTACTGGTTTTGCTAGATATATCTGCGGCCTTTGATTCAGTGAGTCATTTTATTTTAGAAAAGTGCTTGGAAGCTGTAGAGGAGCATTTTTGATATGATGTCTAAATCCAACTTTGGACGTTTTGCTGAAAACGTCCAAAAATCAAGTAGTAAATATGACCATTTTCAGACCAGAAAAATGTCTATCTTTTTTCTTTGAAAATGACCAGTATCTAGATGCTGTTATGCTTAGTATGTCTATCTTTTTGAACCATTTAAAGAAAGAAACATCCAAGTGAAAAACGCACAAAATCAAGCCATTGAGATATAGGAGGAGCCAGCTTTCCTAGTAGACTGGTACAGAGGTATCCCAGCAGAGCAGTCTGGCACCGTAGGGGGCACTGCAGTGGACGTCACATAAAATTGATTCTAGGTTCACATCTCACCATTACCCCCTTATATTGTATGGTGAGCCCTTGAAAACCCATGAAAAACCTACTGTACCCAACTGTACACCACTAAAATAGCCCTTATGTCTGCAGGTGTCATCTATAGGTGGGGACAGTAGGGTATTGTTTTTTTTGGGGGGGCGGGGGCTGACACTGTCCACCACAATTATAATAGAGTGGTTAATGTGCTTCGGCACCTCATCTATAGTGTACTGCACCAACCACTAGGCTATTCCAGGAACCGGCTTACTGCTCCAATAGGACTGACAATAACATCTGAAGCTGTCATAGAGGCTGATATGTACTATTTCATTTACATCTTTGCGGAGTGGGAGGGTGTCAGTGACCACTGAAGGAGTAAGAAGGTGTCATTCCTTTATTCCTATAGTGGTCATCTGGTCATTTAGGGCACTTTATAGTGGCTTATTCGTTAATAAAACATGTCTAGATGAAAATGTCCAACTTATAGCCCTGGATATTTTTGTTTTGTTCCATTATGGGAGAAAAACGTCCAAGTGTTAGGAATGCCCAGATCCCACCTTAACATACCTTTGGCATGCCCCATTGTGATTTGAATGCATTTCTGATGGACTTCATACAAAAATGTCTAAAAATTGGTTTTGAAAATAATAAATGCAGATTTATGCCACTTTTGGGATATTTTTCTCTTTTGAAAATGAGCCCCATAGGCTTAGATGGCATTGCTTTTTCGTGGTTCAATTCTTTTTTTATCTTCTTATTATTTTTGTGTCTTGAAAGAACAGGATCAGAAATGTGGTGTTCCACAAGGTTCTGCTTTATCTGTCAATTTATTTAATATTGTTAAGAAAACTTTGTTTATTTTTAGGTGGTTAGGAGTAGAATATAGAATTTACACTTATTCATTTTTTTAAACATGTGATGTTCATGAAGATATGTTGAAGTATCTTAATTTATATTTAAATGTGGTGAACCAATAGATGACAGCAAATAGGTTGAAATTAAACAAAGCAAAGACTCAAGTGATGTTTTTAACTAGCTCTTCAACTCCTAATTTTCCTTTTTATCTTTTCAGACTGATATGGTGATGATGTCTTTGGTAGATAAAATGCACTCACTTTCAGTGATTTTAGATCCAGTTTTGAATATGAGCGAGCATATTAAGAAAATGATTCAGATTACTTATCTAGACTTAGGGCCCTGTTTACTAAGGCGCATTAGCATTTTTAACATGCCTAAAATTAGCACGCACGTTAACTGTATAGATGCCTATAAGGATATTGTAGGCACGTACACAGTTAACGCGCGTTAAAGATGCTAACACGCCTATAACGTTCCTTAGTAAACAGGGCCCTTAGAGTAGTTTGATGATTGAAAGATTATCTGACAGCTCAGAATTTCTGTCCTGTAGTGTACAGCACGGTAATTCAGTGCTTTGATTAGTGTAACACATTGTTGATAGGTCTGCCAAAAACAGCTTGAAGTCTCTCCAAATACCACAGAATTCTGTGGCTCTTGTTTTGTGTGGATTGAATAGATTTGAGCATGTTTCTCCTGTGTTGATGCAGTTGCATTTGTTGTCTGTTGAATTTCTAATTTAGTAAAATATTTTATTGTTGGTTTTCAAAGTTTTGACTAACACCATTTCACCAATGAATGTCGCATCTTTGCACCTTCATCATCCAGTACGGTCTTTACAGTCATCAACTTTACAATCATGCCATCTTTCTGTGTGGTTAGACTTGATAAATTAAAGTAAAAAATTATTTATATAGCTATGCCTAAGGCTTGGAATGAACTGCCTTATCAAGTTTGCTTTTTGCAATCCATATATCAGTTTAAGACAGTGTTAAATACAGTTCTATTTCAGCAGGCCTTTAGTCTAGTATATTGAATAGTGCTTGGCCCGGTAAACTGAACAATGCTTTGCAAGTGAATCAGACATCTTTATCACAGCTAGGTTAGACTGTTTTCCTTTCTGTGCCATTTGGCTACCCTTTTAGCTTTGTGTTTTTTGCTACTAATAAAGCTGCCTCAGGTCATCTCCACTTGTGGTCCGGTCCAGTCCAGTTATTGGGAGTACTCTTAGGTCTGAGGGGACTCAGTCTACCCAGAGGTAGTTGAGTGATTCACATGACCACCTCTGGGCCAAGGGCTCACAAACGTCACACACAGATGAGTTATTATGAAGAGATTGTTAATGATTTTTTATGTGTGTTCACTCAGTGTTTTATGGTACATTAATTTTATTATGTATGTGAATTTGTTATCCGCCTAGGATTTTTGAGATATGCAGGCTATAAGAGCTTTTACAGTATACAATAAATTCAATTAAATTGCATGTGCAAATTCGGCACACATCCAAATTTGCACATGCTATTTTTAGCGACTTCTATACATTTGGGGGGATAATGTGTACATCGCTGCATATATCTAGTAGCGCTATAGAAATGATAAGTAGTAGTATTCTATAAAAGAGTGTTTCCCAGGTCTGGTCCTGGAGTGTCCCTTGCCAGTCAGGTTTTCAGGATATCTGAGCTTGTTGTTTTGATGTTGTTATTCTTTGCCAACTCCCCAAAGTTGCTGCCCTAGGTGGATGGATGCATTTTTTGCCTAATGGTTAAATCAGCCCTAATATTAAGGTACATTATAACTTAGGCTTCCAATTTGTCTTTGGGGCTCTCCCAACCATTCTGATTTTCAGAATATCCACAATGAATATATTGAGATAGATTGCCATAGAATGGAGACAGTGCATGCAGATCTGTCCCTGTCACATTCATTGTGGCTATCCTAAAACCTGATTGTTTGGATGTATTCCAAGTATCGGGTAGAGCAGAGGTTTTCAAGTCAACCCAGTCCTCGGGACACATCCAGCCAGTCAGGGTTTTCATGATATTCCCATTGAATTCAATGGATATATCCTGAAAATCCTGGCTGGGTAACCCCCAAGGACTGGGTTGAAAACCTCCAGGATAGAGAGTTGCTATTGTAAGACAGCAGGGGAAAATTTAGGGGGGGGGGGGGGGGGTTACCAGTGATAGCTACTGTTGTTATACTGTCAACCAGTTATTAGAAACTAGGTTTCATTGCATAGCATGGGACCTGTGCTAAAATTACACAAGTTAATTGTAAAATAACCTGTTTTAAACATTAGCTCATGTTGATTGCTACAAAAAAATTTGAATAATGACTTGAACTGATAAAATCTTCTAAGCGATAAGCTGAGGGCTCTGTCAGTTGTTTCAAATAGTTAGGAAAGTTAGGTGTTGAGCAAAGAGCAACGAGGGCTAACAGGATTTTCTCATGAGAAATCATATACCTATTGTGGAGATGGTGGTAGTGTCATCTTACTTTAACTTTTTTCTTTCATTCAGTTCTTTCAAATGTGATCTTGATATCAAATATGGACAATTTTTTTTTCTCTCATTTTAAATGTACTCTTCTTGTTTAATTCCATTCATTTTGTTATGGGAACTTGTCAATAAACTAATAGAAAAGCAGACTGGAAATTAGTCTCCATTTTTGTGTTTCACACATAAATGATCTCGTTTTAAATAGATAAAAGAAATATAGTATAGTTAAATAGAAAATATTCTGTGATAGCGTGGTTATGATTTCTGCAAGCTTTGAAGCCTTACCTATTATTCAAGTATGAATCCGTAGGCTTAGTCACGCACAGATATTTCACTATGCTTTTCATTCAGGGAAGGCAGCATATCCAGGTGAATTAAACTGTAAGGTGTTATGAAAATATATTCTAAAGCCAAAACAAATTCTTTCATGATCTAGTAAATTCCCTCATAAAATGAACTTTTTTTTTTCATGCAGACATTTACGACAGGAGTGATTATGGTTTTATTGCCAGTTTATCACAGTTTATGGCAGGATTGCTTTGGCAGAGCTCATGTCAGTGTGATCAATACTCATTGCTCCCTATGAGAACATTGTGTTCCTTTTATTTGGAGAAGGTGTGATATAATGCAATATTAAACATGCCAAAGAATTATATTTCTTCATGTCAGAAAGGTTGAGCCACTCAAGCAGATGAAGTATTGGCACTTATGTTAGACACAAGCCCACATCTAAATAGCAGCTTCGAAACATGTAGATCGCCTACACATGCAAATAGGGATTTTAGAAAGCCTCTGTTTACACAAGGGGGTCTACCCCATGGGGAGATTTGAAGGAGGCATGGTTAGGACATGGTAGGAAGTGGTTAGGGTATAGAAAAGGACTGATTTGGACAGGACAAAAATATAAACATGTATTTCTCATTTTAGAAGAGGAACATATATATGGATATAAAAAGAAATTGTACACATTGGCTTTTATACCAGCCCTGAGGCATGCATAAGTGGCAAATGGTAGGGACAGGCACAAAGGCTGATATCACCACCAACTTGAAAGAAAAAGAGGAAGATAACTATGAGGAAAAACCAGTTAATAGAATTCTCACAAGTGGATTATGGTAATGTGATCTACTTAAGTTGTTCTAGGTCTATTTTCAAAAAAATTACAGAGTGTAGCGGCTAGATTTGTTTTCAGTGTATAAGCTAGAATTAACTGCACCACTTTTTTTAAATTAAGTTACATTGGTTGCCAATCGAGGTGAGGGTAGAATTTAAAATGTGCATGATAATATTCAAAATCCTATATGGCCATTCTCCAGCCTATATTTATTTATTTATTTATTACATTTGTATCCCACATTTTCCCGCATAGCAGTAGGCTCAATGTGGCTTACAGGTTCCGGAGAGGAGAGTACCAACTCTGGGAATATATACAGAGTGGAAAATAGAGTAACGGTAGGTGCAAGGAAGCTGATATGGTTCCGGAAAAGAGAACACAACTCTGGGATGAATATATTGTAGCATATAGAGAAAAGTATTCCCAATGAGGCTGATAAGTCTCAGGGGATGGGACTACAGCTTCTAGTGAGCAATACAGAATAGGATAAGGGTAGAAGTACACTTAATTATAACTGGAGTGGTAAAATTTGTACAGTTTAAGTAATAGGATTATGTGGAAGGGGTATTGTTCATTTCTTAGATCCAAATATGTGATGCATTGTTCATGAATTAGTTCAGGTCTGCTGGGTAGGCTTTCTGGAACAGGTGAGCCTTGAGGTCTTTTTGAAAATTTAGATGGGTGTTCACAGTTCTAATGTTTCTAGGTAATGCGTTCCAGAGCTGGGTGCAAATGTAGGAAAAGCTGGATGCATATGTTGATTTGTATTTTAGTCCTTTACAGTTTGGGTAATGCAGGTTTAGAAACGTTCTTGATGATTCGATGATGTTTCTAGTTGGTAAGTCGATAAGTTCGGTCATGTAGGTTGGGGACAGACCATGAATTATTTTGTATGATGTCTTTTGTACAGATATTATCTGGGGGTGAGACATTGCCTTACACCCCCCTGTTTATTAAGCCGTGCTAGTGGCTGCCAGTGCACTGCCATCCAAACAAAAAGAGGGGTCCTCACAGTTTCCACAAGAAGTCAAACAAGCACAACACAGGTGAAAGTGAAGAAAGTTCCAAATAACCAAGGGAAACAATAAGTAATTTATTCAGCCAAAGTTACCTGACCCAAGGAGACCCTACATGGACCATGTTTCAGCTAAACGCCTTCCTCAGGGGTTGTAGCAGTCCTGATTAGTCAATATCAGAGAGTTTGTAAATGGAAAAAAAAGCTATTGAAGTGCTGGAACGATATACGCAGCGTGGTATGACATGTTAACTGTTAACATGGCCATTTGCTGGAGGTTGTTGTGCTCAATGCATCTATCTTTTGGACCACTTTAGAAAAAAAAATGTCCAAGTGAAAAATGCACAAAATCAAGCCATTGGGATGTAAAAGGGACCAGCATTCTTAGTAGACTGGCCACATAGACATCCTGTAAAGCAGTGGGGCACCTTAGGGGGTGCTACAATGGACTTCACATAAAAGGTTCCAGGTACACATTTCACTTATTATATTGTATGGAGACCCTCCAAACCCCACCAAAAACTTACTATGCCCACCATATACTACTACAATAGCCCTTATGCCTGCAAGTGTCACTGATATATTTGGATACAATAGGTTTTTGGTGGGTTTTGGAGGGATCACACTTTCCACTACAAGTATAACAGTTAGAGTAGGTTATGGGTCTAGGTCCCCTTCTCTACAGTGCACTGCATCAACCACTAGGCTATTCCAGGGACCTGTCAGTGGCTCTAATAGGACTAGCCATAAAATCTGAAGCTGTCATATATAGGGGGTGGAAGGGGGTCAGTGACCACTGGTGGAGTAAGGGGGGGGGGGTCATACCATAATCCCTCCAGTGGCCATTTGGGGCATCTTTTTGTGACTTAGTCATTATTAAAATAGGACTAGCCCAATTTTAGCCTTGGACATTTTTGCTTTGTTCCATTATGGCAAGAATGCCCAAATCCTGCCTCCAACACCCTCCCCCCTTCCGACATGCTCCCTTGTGATTTGGATGCCTTGTAGATGAACTGCAAAGAAAAACATCTAAAATGTGTTTGAAAAATAGCAATTTTGATGTTTTTTCCAAGAAAAGTGTCCATCTGCCAATTTGTGCCATTTTTTGGATGTTTTTCAGTTTCGAAAATAAGCCCCATAGTGAGTAATTCTATAATTTGAAAATATTTTAGCCTCAGTTATAGAAAGATGTATTTATTGTTGATAGCACTGTATTTCCTTAGAATTGTCCAAGTCTTATTTGTAATCAGAACAGAAACTGAGTAAGGACGTTGAGGACTATCCTATATAATAATTCTCAGCTCCAACGTTCTGTGCCTGGCTTGAAGCCACATTCTGAGGTGGTTTGTTAGGCTGTGTTAGCTCAGTGTCACACACAGACACACTCTCTCTCTCTCTCTCTCTCTCTCTCTCACTCACACACACACATACACACACACACAGTCTTTCACTCTCTGTGTGTCACTGTCACACACACTCTCTCAAACACACACACACACACACACACACACTGTCTCTCTGTCACATCCACATTCTCACACACACATACACTCTGTCTCACTGCACACCCCTGTGCTCCTGCAAGGGCTTGCCGGAAGGAGGAGGATATGGAGACGCGCACACACACACACACACACACATACTCTGTCACGCACACACACGCTCTCTCTCTCTTTCACACAGTCACTCTCACACACAAGCACACACACTCCCTCAAATATACACAGTACGAGCAAAATCTTCATGGTGCACATTTCATTTGTGAAATTACACACACAGGAACGCAATGCACAATGTGAAGATGCAAGAAATAAATTAACAGCAACACAACAAATTAACCAAAAAACAAACAAAAAAAAACTTACTGCACATGGGACAAGGATTACTGCACATGGTGGTACAACACGGCAACACATGATTTACACATTTAAAAAAAAAACAATTACACACTCATGGATCATCTTCTACATTATACAAACTACACAAATATTCCTTCTTATTATAACACTTTTCAAACAACTGTTTGGTTAAAAAAAAAACTTTCAAATAAAACCTTGCTAGCGCCCGTTTCCTTTAAAACAGAAACGGGCCTTTTTTACTAGTAAGAACTAATATGCATGTATGTATGTATATATGTATTTATATCTGATCATGCAGAGATCACAGTGGTATTAGAAATTGACCACCCCACCAGGGCCGCCGAGAGACTGGGCCGGGCCCGGGGCAAGGCCGCCCCCGGGGCCCCGCCGTCCTTGCCGCCCCGCCGCTCCCCCTTCCACCCCCCCCAAGGTCACCACCACGCCCCCTCAGAGATTGCCGCAGCCACTGCTCCCCCCTCCACCTCCCCGAGGTCGCCGTCGCTCCCTCCCGTCCGGGCTGAGCCCCCTGCATTGAAATCGCAGTCTCACCTCCATGAAAGCAGCGCTGCAGGCAGCAGAACGCCTCCCTTCGGCCCTTCTTTCCTCCTTGTGTCCCGCCCTCACGGAAGTTATGTCAGATGAGGGCGGGATACAGGGAGGGAAGGAGGGCCGAAGAGAGGCGTTCTGCTGCCTGCAGCACTGCGTTCACGGAGGTGAGACTGCGATTTCAATGCAGGGGGCAGAAAGTCGACGATGGAGGGCGGGTGGGACTTCAGCACCAGGCCCCCCTGACCCCCCTCTCGGCTGCTATGCCCCCCCCCCCCAGAAGAGGTTACTTCTTCATGAAGTTTTAATGCTAGTCTTCTAGGGGATGCAAATTTCACAAACCAAATGAATACATGGACCTATGATTACTATTAATGAAATTGAGTCCCTGCCTTATCATGTGATCTGGGATGCATATAAAGCATATCTCAGAGGAGAAATAATAAAGTATACTAAATTTAAAAATAAATTGCAAAAACAAACTCTTCACAATACAGGAAAAAGATATTAAAAGTCTGGAATATGACTACATTTATAGACCATCCCCATCCTTCAAGCTTCAATTGGAAAAACTCATGTTCAGATAAAATTCTACTAGCCGTTGAGCCTGTTAAAGTGGGCTACTATTGGAATGGGGGTTTTCCAAGGCCCCCCCCCCAAGGTCGCCGTTGCCCCCTCCCCCCAAGGTCGCTGCTACCGGTCCCCCCCCCCCTCCCGGAGTCGCCGCCACCCCTCCACCCGGCCCGGGCCCTCTGTTCGCTATTAATTCAACTTACATCGCCGCAGCACGCAGATGAGGTGAGCTCCCGTTGGCTTGGCCTTCCTTCTTTGGCTGTGTCCCGCCCTCGTGTGACGTACCGTTGGCAAGGGCAGGACACAGGTAGGGAAGGAAGGCCGACCGGAGCTCAGCTGATCTGCGTGCTGCAGTGATGTAAGTTGAATTAATTGCGATCAGAGGGCCCGGGCCGGGTGGAGGAGTGGCGGCGGCAACTCGGGGGGGGGGGGAGTTACCGGTGGCAGCGACCTCGGGGGGGGGAGCGCAGTTTCCCTCTCTGTCCCTCCCCCGTCATCACGTATTGATACGGGGGCGGGACAGAGAAGGAAGTCTCTACTGTGCATTTGCGAGTGAGTTCGGTCACTTGCCGTTTATATGTTTGATTCTAATTGAAAAAAGCAGGCAGGGATGGTATTAGACATTCAGGGGCCCAGAGCAGAAACTGGGGAGGGAGCCGCAAAGCTGATGTTCAGCCTATGCCTTCTTCAGCTTCCGACAGGTCTGGGGGCTTCCTGTAGTATGGGGGCCCAGGGCAATTGCCCTGTTTTCCACCCCCTAACACTGGCCCTGAAAACAGAACTAGCATTTCATCATGAAAGTGCCATTTTCTATGAAGGTCAGAATAGAGTAGGGCATATACTTGCAAACTATTTGAAACACAAAGCTTCTAAAATATATACTATTAGGGAGGGTAACACAAAGGGGCTCATTTTCAAAAGAGAAAAAAGTCCAAAAAGTGGCATAAATCTGCCTTTGGACATTTTTCTCACAAAAACGTCCAAATTAGTATTTTTGAAACCAATGTTTAGATGTTTTTCTATGAAGTCTAGCAGAAGTGCATTCAAATCACAAGGGGGCGTGTCAGGGGTGGGATCTGGGCATTCCTAGCACTGTCATAACGGAACAAAACAAAAACAACCAGGGCTATAAGTTGGATGTTTTGGTCTAGACCTGTTTTATTAATGAACTAGTAAAAAAGGCCCGTTTCCGAAACAAATGAAACGGGCGCTAGCATGTGGCTGGGTCGCGGGTAATCCTTCCAGCTGGGCCGCAGCTTGTCCTGTTCGCCCACGTCCCAGATGGTGACGGGCACGTTGTTTTCCGGCTCCTCTGACTCCATGTCAAGCGAACCCAAATATAGTCTGTGCTATTGGCCCTCTGGCAATTTAAAAATTTAAAAATTTCCCCCCCTCCCCCGGTCTATTTTTTCAGATATCCACAGCAGGAATATTCTTCTCTCGTTCCAGCGGTGGTTCTGTGCTCTCCGTGCTGCACAGATAATGAGCCATTCTGCTGGGGAATGCTCCTCCCTTATTGTCACGTAGTTTCCTCTGATTGGTCCGTCTTACGTTGCCTAGTGTTGCCTGGGAACGGTGTTGTGATGGTCCTTTGTGTTTCAGAATGTTGAGGGTGTTTTTTCTGATTGGTCCGTCATGCGAGGGCGGGGCAGAGAGACATGGTCAGTGTTGTGGCTTCACCACCATGAATCCATGAACCCTTCAGTGAGTGACTGAGTGACTTCAGAACGTTGTCTTCAGAATGTTGAGGGTGAGTTTTATTATAGTAGACTAGTAAAAAAGGCCCGTTTCCGAAACCAATGAAACGGGTGCTAGCATGTGGTTTTTTTGTGTGTGTGTGTGTGTGTGTGTGTGTATGTGTTACAGAGTTATTTTGTGTGTGTGTGTGTGTGTGTGTGAGTGTGTGAGGGTGTGGTGTGTGTGCAGGTTGTTGACGGCTGCAGGGGAATGCTGGAACATTTATGTGCTGCAGGAATCAGCACCGTCTTTTTCCAGGTGCTCGGGGAATCCCCGAGGTGGGAGACAGCTTGCCTGAGGCTGGGGAAGGTTGGGCACGTCCTTGGCCGCTTCGGCAAAAGGGGAAGAGGAAGGGGGTGGGGAGTTACCTGCAGCCGCCTGAGAAACCATGTATTCTTTGTTTGTTTTGTATTATTAGTTTGCATTTCTGTTGAAGAAAGAGTGGATGCCTTTCGAATGATGGAGGTGGTGCGTCGGTGTGCGGTTGTTTCGTTAGTTTGGCAGCCAGTCTCCAGCGATTCCTAGGCAGGGAAGGAGTACTCCTCCCCCTTCCTTGGTCGCTGTTTGCTGCTGGCTGGGTCGCGGGTAATCTTTCCAGCTGGGCTGCAGCTTGTCCTGTTCGCCCATGTCCCAGATGGTGACGAGCACGTTGTTTTCCGGCTCCTCTGACTCCATGTCAAGCGATCCCAAATATAGTCTTTGCCATAGGCCCTCTGGCACTCTTCAGTACTGGCATTAGGCATTTAAAAATTTCTCCCCCCCCCCCCCCCGGTCTATTTTTGCAGATACCCACAGCAGGAATATTCTTCTCTTGTTCCAGCGGTGGTTCTGTGCTCTCTGTGCTGCCCAGATAATGAGCCATTCTGCTGGGGAATGCTCCTCCCTTATTGTCACGTAGTTTCCTCTGATTGGTCCGTCTTACGTTGCCTAGTGTTGCCTGGGAACGGTGTTGTGATGGTCCTTTGTGTTTCAGAATGTTGAGTGTGTTTTTTCTGATTGGTCCGTCATGCGAGGGCGGGGCAGAGAGACATGGTCAGTGTGGTGGCTTCACCACCATGAATCCATGAACCCTTCAGTGAGTGACTGAGTGACTTCAGAACGTTGTCTTCAGAACGTTGAGGGTGAGTTTTATTATAGTAGATATGCCACAAAAAAGTGCCCTAAATGACCACTGGTGGGAATCAGGGACAACCTTCCTTTACTCCACCAGTGGTCAGTAACTCCTCCCACCCACCCCAAAATGTGATTAAAAACTTTACTTACCAGTCTCTATGCCAGCCTCAGATGTTATACTCAGGTCCATTAGAGCAGCATGCAGGTGCCTGCAGTATTCTAGTGGTGGGTGCAGTGCACTGCAGACAGGTTGACCCAGGCCCATACCTCCCCCTACCTGTTACACTTGTGTTTCTGAATCTGGCTTACTCATAACATGTTTGGTAGAAAGGGCAAGGTATATATATTACAATTATAAGTGATTAGTCAGTAACAGAAATTGAGACCTTGACAATAAGCACTACTATTCACAAGTTTTAAAGCTCTGTGAATTAACCTTTTTAATGTCAGCTACTTTTATTTTTATTATTATTATTATTATTGCACTTCTGTCTCCCCCCAAAGGTCAGCTTATTGATAATGATATTTGCAGAAACAACTCAGCCACTTACATACTGCTCTCAGAATGTGTTTGAACAGTGCATAAAGCCATATGCACCTTGGTCTTTTCTCCCATATTTTTGTGTATTTGAGGGAAACTGTTATGATTGGGGTCTGAACCCCTCTCAAACTTACCTCTTTCCTGGGGGTCAGCTTCTTAGCTGGCTTCTGTTTCTTTTCTCTGTCCTTTCTGAGCTGGCTCTGTCTCTCTGTGCTGGCAGCTTCCGGCAGCATGGCTCTAATTGTTTCACTATACTGCACCTGTGGGTGTGTTGCCTGAGTTGCTCTACCTCTCTTTGGATGTACTGGCTTCAAGTGCTTCACAGTGTTGCATTGGTGTGGGTTGGGCCTCTCTGGGTCAGTGTGCTTTTGCCTAGGTCTAGGGAGTGTGACATCATCAGGGAGGGCCTTGATAAGGAAGTGGTGGTGTTTCCCTCAGGGCCTTTGCAACGGTGGTGTTTGGTTTAGGTAGGGTGGTGCAGTGTGCACTTCTGACTTTGTGTCTAGTTTCCCTGCTTGCTTTTGCTAAGGTCCAGGTTAGTGTTAGTGCAGTGTGCACTGGTGTTTGTGTGTTTAGCTTTCCTGCTTTTCCCTTTTGGTTCCCCTGCTGTTCCCTCTGGGTTTTGGAAGCATTGCTGTGTGTAGGGCTTTGGAAGCTCTGGTGCTGATAGAAGTACTTCAGGGTTTGGTGTTGTTAGGAACACTGCAGAGTTTGCTGTTAGAAGTACTTCTGGTGTTTGTGCTATTGGGAGCATTGCAGTCTTTGCTGTTGGTGTTTGGTGATTTAGAATCACTTTTGGCTTATGTGTTAGCTTACCTGCTTTTTCCTTGTGGCTCCCCTGTCTTCCCTTTTAGTGCTAGGAGCTCTTCTGGTTGCTTGCCAGAGTAGTGCCTGGGAAGCACCTTGTTAGTTGTATCTAGCTTGCTAGAGCAGTGCTTAGGTAGCTTGTTAGTTTTGTGTTTAGCTTATTAGTGTAGAGCTCTGCTTGTAGCTTGGTGCTTAGTAGCACCTGTGTTAGCTTTGTGTTTAGTTCCCTGCTCTGTTAGTTTAGGGCTTAGGAAGTCCCTTTCTTGAGCAGGAATTAGGAGCTCCTGTTTAGTATAGGGCTTAGGAAGTCCTTTTGTCAGTTTACTGTTAGGAACACTCCTGCTGGTTTAGGGCTTGGGAGCACGTAGATCAGTTTAGGTTTAGGAGCACTTCTGTTTCCAGTCCTGGTCCCTATGTCATCCGGTATCCAGTAAGTCCTGTCGGCTACTCGAACCCAGGAGCTCAACTTCTGGGGGGCTTAGTAGCTAAGTGCAGGTGAAGCTGTGTGGACCAGTCCAGTGTGCTCCAGTCCCGTGTTCCAGTCCTGTGTCCTCCAGTCTGGTGGGTGTTCCAGTCTGGTGTGCTCCAGTCCAGTGTGTTCCGGTCCGGTGTGTGTTCCAGTCCGGGGGATTGCAGTCCAGTGTTCCAGTCCGGTGTCCTCCAGTCCGGGGGATTCCAGTCCATGTGTTCCGGTTCGCTGGGCAGTGCCTGCAGTCCCTGCCGGTGTGCTTACCCAGTGTTGGTTGGTGGGTTTTGCCTGCTGCTGTCGCTCCTCGTCAGCAGCCCAAGGGCTCACGTTTGCTCCAGAGCCCAGCCCTGCGGGCTCTGAACCTGAGAACCTGACAGAAACGCTTTTTCCATTTGGTCACTTGTCTCACTGTTTTGTTGTCAGATTATTTGTTTTTCAGCTACTAAAACATGGGGTCCAATAGAGTACCAAATAGTGCTGGTTCTGGTCTCTACTATGCTGAGTTATTACATGAGGTCCATTATACCTTTGCCATGTACTAGCCAGGGCTGGTTTAAGACATGTCAGGTGAGGCACTGGTTCAGGTCACCAAACTCAAGGGCGCTAGAAGCCTACCTCACCAACTCACCCTTCACAATGGTGACATCATGTTCCTTTCCTCTCAAAATAGTTGGCATAGGGCACCACAAACCCTTGAGGCAGTGGCATATTTATTCCAGGTGCATATGCTGCGTACACCCCCCCTGTTAGACTGCCCCCTTCTCCCCTCCACCCATGCCTTAAAATCATCTCCCTCTAGTCTTTGACCGGGCACTGGCATTCATAGGCTGCTTGGACCTGCACCGGGGCTTTCTCCGTAAACTATTCCGCTCCTTCTGACTCAACTTCCTGTTTTGTGAAGGGTGGGACGGTTCACAGAGAAAGCCCCGGTGCAGGCCACAGGCAGCCTATGAGTGTTGCTGCCTGGGCGAAGACTGGAGTGGAGCATGTGATTTTAAGGTACTCGGGGAGGGGTGTGGGAGGCCTGGGGGCACACCACCTATTAAAATTTCTGCCTATGCCAATGCCTTAAGGCAGCCCTGTATCTAGCAGATATGCTTCTCTTAATGTTTTGTCTTCTTTAGTTGAACTGCACAAGTCTCCAGAGGATTTGTTTTAAGGTTTGCAATCATATGGGAAGTTCAACAACTGTACTGCTAGGCAGGAGCCTTATCTATTTTTTTTTTAAGTACTGAGGTGCTCATTTAGAATACCAGGCAACAAATTCTGGTGCAATTGCTAATTAGCAATGCATTGCACTGCACCAGCCTCGGTATTTTATCATCAGATGAATTTATTATCCAGCATTAAAATGAAGAACCAGGCAATTTCTATCCCGATGTAAAATTTACCATGCCATAGCACTGGCTATAACCTCTGATAAATGTGTCCACAACGTATCAAAGGGAATAATCAGAAACAATTATCCAACAGAATCAAATGCAGTCACACAGCTCCGGATAATAAATACAAGTATTTTTAAAAAACTCTGTTTGCAATGCAGCACTGGGATTGCTAGCCTGGATGTGCATAACAAGAGAAGGTATTCTTTGCTCCAGGTCTCCTGATCTAATACATTTAGAAACCATTTAACTCATGAAACCCCCCTTTTCTGTGATATGTTTGATAAGATGGATCCTTAACCTTGACTGTCAGAATTTCTCATTGAATTTATGTTTTCATGGATAACAACATGTTTCTGATATATGAACATCAACTGACTTTTCGACTGGCACCTGCATCACCCAACAACTATCATTGCTCTAACAAAATAGAGTCTCTTCATCCTAGTTAATTAGTCACCATCTGCTGTTAAACTGAGGATTAATTTTAGAAAAGGCTTCTGAATCTGGATCCCTCTCTACAAAGGCTTAGATTTTTTTTCCCCCATGTTGTTATTGGGCTTTTTACTACACAAACATTAATTAATTAGTGGGTTGGTTAATGGGATAGGGATTCCAACTGAAAAGCATGTTTGAATGTTTAATGTTTAAGCATGTTGGACTGTCACTGAAATGCTTTGATGTTTCACTTATATACACTGTCATCTACCACATTTGCTTATTTCCGATCTGACGAAGAAGGGCAACCTTCGAAAGCTAATCAGGAAATGTATTAAGTTATGTCCAATAAAAAAGGTATCATCTTATTTTCTTTTCCATGTTTTATTTCTATTGATTACCTTTAAAAGTGGACTAACACGACTACCACACCTCTAAACTTAATCTTAAAAGAGATTCAGTTAAACTAAAAGGGCTACAGAATCTTTCCATTAACATTTAAAACCACTTTCTCCTCTGTGGATTCAGAGGTCCTTTTACAAAGGCGCACTAATGTTTTTAGCATGCTCTAAAAAATAAGTGTGCGCTAAATGCTAGAGATGCTCATATATTCCTATGGGCGTCTCTAGCGTTTAGCATGCGCTAATGATTAGTGTGTGCTAAAAACGCTAGTACGCCTTTGTTCTAATCTATTACCACCTAAAACGATACATTGTAAGCCACATTGAGCCTGCAAAGAGGTGGGAAAATGTGGGATACAAATGCAATAAATAAATAAATAAATAAATAAAAGGACTCTTGAATTTGTAAATATAACGTATCTTGCTGTACCTCTGACTTTCACTACTTTCACAGACTTTAGTGTGTGCTAAGTGCTGTGTGGACCATGGTGTGTGATATGCTTTAGCAAAAGGGTCCCTAAGATTGTAATTTCTCAGGGTTGGTGTTTATCATGGTGGGGCCCAGGGTAAAAATTTGGGATGGGGGCCAAAGCCCACCAGAAGACTGTAAGTGGCATTTTTGATATGGTGTCCAAATTTGCTAAATAATGATTTATAAAAAATGTTTAAAAACTGAAGTCCATAACGGAAGAAAAAACTAAATGTTTTCCAATATTTGAAAATATACACACATGTACGCATGCATGCGCGCTCATGTGCACTCACACACACACACACAGAAAATACGTTTTGAAAAAGGACGCACTGAAAATTTCCCAGATGTTTGGAGGTAAATGTTTCTGCCAATCGAAAATACTATACAAAAAATGCAACGCCAGTCATCAAAAAAACATTTACGGCAGTGGCAGGATGTTCCCTCCGCGTGCAAAATGTGTATATATACTTCTGCACGTGGAGGAACGTTCACCAAAGTGCCCAGCTGTGTCTCTGGGAAGGGAACCACATTTCTCTGTGGAGGAGACAGAGCTATTTGCCCTAATGAAACACCACAATCACCTGCACAAACACAATGTCTCCATGAGAGCATGGAGCAGCCTAGAAAGGTGAGTGTGAAGCATTCCCCCCATGATCACAGCACCATATGTAGGCAGGGTAACATGCACTGAAGTCCTAATACATATTATTGCTTTTTCATAAGAAAGAACTATAAACATTGCTGAAATCAGAATGTATAGAATACCCAGTGACAATTAATTATGAGGTCCCCCTCCACTAACCATGTAATACTAAAATGAGGGGCTGCACGTATCTGGACCCCCTAATCCTCCCCCTGCATCCTGGCCCACGCCTACATAGTGATGAGAATGTGAGCAGCATCTCAGCAAAGTACAACGAGCCACCCAAAGTAATATCTGCCCATCCCCACCTCCCAGCAATGGGCACATGTACCACAAAAAGGCCACCATACCACCCTCACCCAGCACCTGTGCCAGTGTAATGTATACCCCCTCAACCCCCCCCCCCTTCTAATTTGTCTGTCGCCATCTGTCACAGGCTATGTGATGAACACTGCACAATATGTTGTCAAAAATAATAATGTATGTGACACCAAGAAGGCCCATCATCTGAAACCTGTCTCCACCAACTTTGGAATACACTGGGACCTTGAATCACTTCAGCATGTGTGTCTGGCATGAAGATCCGGACCTAATCCTGTGCATGTGGGGGCACCTCAGACATAGCACCCATATATCAGCTCTGTTCCCGATCAAGGCCTGAGTATGCAGCTACCCTCCTTACAGTGTGCCTACAACCCCCATATCTACTAGAACAGTGTTTCTCAAGTCAGGTCCCGGAGTACCCCTTGCAAGTCAGGTTTTAAGGATATCTACAATGAATATGCATGAAAGAGATTTGCATATAATGGAGGCAGTGCATGCAGATCAAGTTCATGCATATTCATTGTGGATATCCTGAAAACCTGACTGGCGAGGGGTATTCCAAGACTGAATTTGGGAAACACTGTACTAGAATGTGCTTCAGCCAACCCCCAACCTATAAGATCACATGGAAAATAAGTGGGGAGGTAGAAGCCCTTTGGTCAGCATCCTTCAGTGACCAATACAAAAGTGCCCAGCATGTCACACATATCTACCTAGCACATTGCAGCCAATATGGCAGGGGAAATAAGAGTCACTCCAAACAAGCACAGTGGGGAATCAAACCCTCATCCTTTGCATTCATGGCATACAGCCGTAATCCCTGTGCCAAACACACATCTGACAAAGGAATGTTCAAGAAGAACAGTACACTGACCAGAGAGGGCTCTCCCAGCATCAGCCCCCCCCCCCCCTCCAAATGGATGGTCTTTCACGCCTCCTAACCCATACATTAGATATACCACAGACCGGTATGCTGCCCTGTGAGACATCCTTCAAGGACCAAGATGGGGGCCCCTGAAATCTCCACATTATAGTGGGCCCCCAACCCCTGCTATAGAAACTCCCACCTATATGTTATACTCCCCCCTCCGGGGCACCTCCAAAGTATGGGCATGAGTCTAAAGAGTAACAATTGAGGCACGGCAAGCATCTCCTCTGCAGTTAGTGTATGTTAAGACTGTTTGTAAATAGCATGGATGCACAATTGTCAGCATGTGCTAAGTACTGTATAATGTGCAGTCCATGCCCATTTGTCCAACTATAACCCTACCTTGTTCCTCCCTAAAAGAACATAGAGCTAACATGCGAATTAGCATATGCTGCCAAGTCGCCTCAGTAACAGTTATTGCACTCGTACCTTAACATTGTACCCTAATTTATGCATTAAGCCCTGGATTCTATATAGGACACCTAAATTTGGTGTTCAGGGCATATGTGTGCACAAATTAATGAGTTAACAATGTGTCAACAATCAATCATTGACGTTAATTGGCACTAAGTTGGATTTGCACGTGCATCTGCCCGTATGCCGTTCTATAACACCGCATGCCTAAATGGTCTTGTGCTCAACTAAAAATGAGATGCAGGTCAGAAGCATTCCCCAAATTAAGATGCAGGATTATAGAATACTAGGGTTACACACCCAACTTGTGTGCCTGGATTTACACCAGGTTTTAGCAGACATAAATTGGGCATGGGAATCCGCTCTAAGAGCTAGTCTATACAGGCTGTTCAGCCCGAAGTACCCTTTATGGAACAGCTCTTAGCACAGATTTTTCACGGCACCTAAATTTGAGTATCATTCATGCACTTTAGTAAAAGGACCCCAAAGACAAGAAAATGAAGCAAGTGATCTTAAACTGGAGGCATAATTTCTACTGGAAGACAATGAACAGTTTCAGCCATGTTAAGAAAAACGTTGTGAAACTTGATTTTGGCAACCTTAGGAGCCCACTTATTAGAACTGACATTTATACCTTTAAGTGCCTACAAACTATTTTATTTATTTAGATTTTGCTCACACCTTTTTCAGTAGTAGCTCAAGGGGAGTTACATTCAGGTACACTGGATATTTCTCTGTCCCAGGAGGGCTCACAACAGTGGCGTAGCTACGTGGGGCCTGAGGGGGCCAGGGCCCCCGTAGATTCCAGCCTGGACCCCCTCCCGGCGAACCTGCCCCCGCTGCCGCCTACCTTCACTTTTAGTGGCGGGGGACCCCACTCCCCGCCAGCCAACGTCCTCTCCATCCTGCTCCTGCTGTTGCATGCATTGCTGACGTCCTGCACGTACAACGTGCAGGATGTCAGCAATGCATGCAACAAGAGCAGGAGCAGGACGGAGAGGACGTTGGCTGGCGGGGAGTGGGGTCCCCCACCAGCAAAAGTGAAGGTAGGCGGCAGAGGGTTTGTGGCGGGAGGGGGGGTCGGAAATGGTGGCAGCACCAGGGGGAGGGCTTAAATGTGCCCCCTCCCCTTGGGCTTTGAACCCTCCTCCCAAGGAAGTCTGGCTACACCCCTGGCTCACAATCTAAGTTTGTACCTGAGCCAATGGAGAGTTAAGTGACTTGCCCAAGATCACAAGGAGCAGCAGTGGGATTTGAACTGGCCACCTCTGGATTGCAAGACCGATGTTCTAACCACTAGGCCACTCCTCCACTCTAGAGTTGCTAAACTAGAGTTACTCATGTTTACTACCAGGTAAACACCTTCATCTCTATCCTCCCATGTTTCAAACCTCCTCTCTACTGTGGTACCATCCACGTCTGTCAATGAGGCTGTTTCTTCTTACAACAATACTCTATCCTCTGCCTTAGACACTCTTGCACCTTTGATGACCCGCCCTATAAGGCGTACAAAACCCCAACCTTGGCTGACTTCTAATATCCGCTACCTACGTTCCTGTACCCGTTCCGCCGAATGCCTCTGGCGGAAATCTCGGACCCTTGCTGATTTCTTACACTTTAAGTTCATGCTGACCTCCTTCCATTCTGCTCTTTTACGCACCAAACAGGATTATTATATCCAACTGACCAACTCTCTTGGCTCTAACTCTCGACTTCTCTTCACCACATTGAACTCTCTCCTCAAGGTGCCCCCTCCCCCAACTCACCCTTCATTATCTCCTCAGACCCTTGCTGAATTCTTTCACGACAAGGTTCAAAAGATAAACCTTGAATTCTCTACCTCGCCACCTCTCCCTCCACTAATCCGTTCCCCTCTCTCTCCTTCCCCTTATTCTTTTTCCTCCTTTCCTGAAGTTACTATAGAGGAAACTACACTTCTCCTTTCTTCCTCAAAATGTACCACCTGTTCCTCTGATCCCATTCCCACCCACCTTCTTAATGCCATCTCACCTGCTCTTATTCCTTTTATCTGTCACATTCTCAACCTCTCACTTTCCACTGCGACTGTCCCTACTGCCTTTAAACATGCTGTGGTCACACCTCTCCTTAAGAAGCCTTCACTTGACCCTACTTGTCCCTCTAATTACCGACCCATCTCCGTCCTCCCTTTTCTCTCCAAATTACTTGAGCGTGCTGTTCACCGCCGCTGCCTTGATTTTCTCTCCTCACATGCTATTCTTGACCCACTACAATCTGGTTTTCGCCCTCTTCACTCAACCGAAACTGCGCTTACTAAAGTCTCCAATGACCTATTACTGGCTAAATCCAGAGGTCTTATTCCATCCTCATTCTTCTTGATTTTTCCGCAGCTTTTGACACTGTCGATCACAGCGTACTCCTCGATACCCTGTCCTCATTTGGATTCCAGGGCTCTGTCCTTTCCTGGTTCTCTTCCTATCCTACCTCTCCCTCCGCACCTTCAGTGTTCACTCTGGTGGATCCTCTTCTACTTCTATTCCTCTGCCTGTCGGCGTACCTCAGGGTTCTGTTCTTGGTCCCCTCCTCTTTTCTATCTACACTTCTTCCCTTGGTTCATTAATCTCATCCCATGGCTTTTTCTACCATCTCTATGCTGATGACTCCAAAATCTACCTTTCTACCCCTGATATCTCACCTTGCATCCAAAACAAAGTTTCAGCGTGCTTGTCTGACATTGCTGTCTGGATGTCTCAACGCCACCTGAAATTAAACATGACCAAAACCGAGCTTCTCATTTTTCCCCCCCAAACCCACCTCCCCGCTCCCCCCGTTTTCTATTTCTGTTGATGGCTCTCTCATTCTCCCTGTCTCTTCAGCTCAAAACCTTGGGGTCATCTTTGACTCTTCTCTCTCCTTCTCTGCTCATATCCAGCAGATCGCCAAGACCTGTCGTTTCTTTCTTTACAACATCCGTAAAATCCGCTCCTTTCTTTCTGAGCACTCTACCAAAACCCTCGTCCACACCCTTGTCACCTCTCGTTTAGACTACTGCAATCTGCTTCTTGCTGGCCTCCCACTTAGTCACCTCTCCCCTCTCCAATCAGTTCAAAACTCTGCTGCGCGTCTCGTCTTCCGCCAGGGTTGCTTTACTCATACTACCCCTCTCCTCAAGTTGCTTCACTGGCTCCCTATCCGTTTTCGCATCCTGTTCAAGCTTCTTCTACTAACCTATAAATGTACCCACTCTGCTGCTCCCCAGTATCTCTCCACACTCGTCCTTCCCTACACCCCTTACCGTGCACTCCGCTCCATGGATAAATCCTTCTTATCTGTTCCCTTCTCCACTACTGCCAACTCTAGACTTCGCGCCTTCTGTCTCACTGCACCCTATGCCTGGAATAAACTTCCTGAGCCCCTACATCTTGCCCCATCCTTGGCCACCTTTAAATCTAGCCTGAAAGCCCACCTCTTTAATATTGCTTTTGACTCATAACCACTTGTAACCACTCGCCTCCACCTACCCTCCTCTCCTCCTTCCTGTACACATTAATTGATTTGATTTTCTTACTTTATTTCTTGTCTATTAGATTGTAAGCTCTTTGAGCAGGGACTGTCTTTCTTCTATGTTTGTGCAGCGCTGCGTACGCCTTGTAGCGCTATAGAAATTCTAAATAGTAGTAGTAGTAGTAACATCAAACATATAAATGAGACGTGACCGACTCACCTGCAAATGTGCAGTAGAGTCTGAACGTTGAAAGAGCAACAGTCTAGAGGCGGGGCGACTCCGCCCCGAACACCCATCGAGTTCCACTCCCCCTCCCTCTGAACTTTACATGTTGTTACGTCATCCAGAGGTGGGGCGACTCCGCCCCGACCGCCCGTCGAGTTCCACTTCCCCTCCCTCAGAATTGTAACATCATCAAAATTACATCATCGGAGTTATGGCGGCAGGCGGCAGTGAAAATCGTGTGAGCTGCGAGCTGCTCGGCGATTGAGGAGCCTTCCCTTCCCTCTCTCAGCTGTGGTCCCACCCTCCCGGAAACAGGAAATGAGGGCGGGACCAGAACAGAGAGAGAGAAAGGAAGGCTCCTGAAGCACACAGCTCGCATGCGTTTCACTGATGCTGCCTGCTGCTGTAACCCGACGAGGTAAGATGACGTTTACAATACGGAGGGAGGGAGACTGGAACTCGGAGGGAGGTGGCCTTGGAGGGGGGAGGGAGGGGGGCCTTGGAGCTGGGAGAGAAGGATGGAGCAGGGAGACAGGGGGAGGGGGGGGGAGGGGGGCCTTGGAGCTGGGAGAGAGGAGGGAAGGAGGGGGGCCTCAGAGGGAGGGGGGATGGTCCTGTAGCTCGGAGGGGATGGCCCTGGAGCTCGGAGGGAGGGGTGGCCGGCCCTGGAGCTCAGAAGGAGCTCGGTGGGTGGAGCTTGGGTGTGGTGGGGCTAAGATGGGGTCCCATCAAATTGGTCTGCACTAATACATGCCCGTTTTATGGGCTTAATGGCTAGCTAGTTGTATAAGTTTCATTCTGTGCAAGGAGACCTAGTTACTAATAACACCTGTTAACAGTGTTAGCACCTGCTAATGTGATAGTGCATGTTATCTAGTTATATGTTAAATGACTTGTGCTGAGTTCCTAAGTTTCTTGGCTTGACCTGACCCCTGGCATAACCTACTTCATAGGATCCTACATTTTGGAACTTACTGAAAATAGGCATCCAAATTAAATAGTTCTCATGATGGAGGACTGGGAAATTTTCTTTTAGGAAGACGTGGATGCCTAACTTCAAAGTATTGCAAATACTGCTTTGTTTGTGATCTTGATGTAAGAGTTTTAAAATCTATCACACAAATGTAATCTGTAAAAATCACTGGAACTGCAGGTGTAGACATAGATTGATCCCTCTTACTGAGCTCAAGCAATGCATAATCAGTTAATCAGTACAACCTTAATGACCGTAGAGAGAGCGTGAGATAAGAAAGAGACCATAAAATTATATGTAATCAGATTTCATATCTGAAAATTTAACGTCATTTCCAAAGGAATGATAAACACTAAAAGGAATAAATTTCCTGGTAAGAAACTTGCATAGTTTATTCATGAATCCAAGCAACATACACAGCTCTTTTGAAAAGTGAAACGGATGGGCTAAGAAAAATGTCCTAAAGGATAGATCAAGAGTAGAGAATGACACAGGAACAAAATTTGTCACCATCCCCGCCCCCGTGGGTTCTGTCTCTATCCCCACCCCATCCCTACAGGTTCTGTCTCCGTCCCTGCAGGTTCTGTCCCTGTTCCCACCTCATCACTGTGGGCTCTGTCCCCAACTGCAAAAGCCTCGAGCGCTTATGATTTTATATTTACATTTTTTTATTAAAGTACAAAAAGAAACAATATGCTATGCAATTGTTATGTATAAATTGCAAATAGAAAATAATAATAACAAACTCCTTCACACCACCCTCTACCCTTCCAACCCCAATAATAGCTGATTTCTGCTACACCAAGGAATCCTAATTCGCACTGTTAAAACGTGCAGGGTTATAAAATACAACCCATTTTGTATGCCCTAGAGGGGAAAAATATGCCCTATGAAGCACTGTTATGGTTTTTAAATCTGTGGATGAATAAGAAGTTGTCAACAATCTCAGGATTCAGTCTAGCTCTCCTGTCTTCCATAGTCCTTCCTGCAATAGAAGATGTCTTCTTAGAAGATGTGCTGGTAGCAGGATGTACAGGATCCCTCATGCAAATTTTGCTACTTGTGGCCAGCATGTTTGCTTGTTTAAAAAAAATAAAAATAAAAATATTGTTGTAGGCATCACTCAAACATAACAGTCCAGTTCATTAACAGGCTTCAAAATAGAGAATGACATGGGGACAAAGTTTGTCCCTACCCCCGTGGGCTCAGTCCCCATCCCCGCCCCATCCCCATCCTGTTCCCACAGGATTTGTCCCCCGCAAGCTCTGTCCCCTTCCCCATCCCCGCGGTTACTGTGGGTACTTGTCCCCTTGTCATTCTCTAATCAAGAGGAAAAACTTAGGGCTCCTTTTACACGCTCATTGCAAAGAAGCATTCAATTCTCATGGGCTTCCTCACATTCAGCACACACTAACCAGTAGTGTCCCTTTATAAAAAGAGCCCTTAGCCTACATAAAAGATGCTGAGGACAAAGAAGGAAGGAAAAGTAGTTTTCAATGAAGAAGACCGAAGTGGAAAAAGAGAAATTAAGGGGTAGCACAGAAAGCAGGGTTACAAATCCTAAATATTTGATAGAAAAGAAAGACAAATAAAAAAAAATAAGTTTTGGAACCCTGATCTAAACATTTTTACAGTGCTTATCCATAGATAGCTGGCAAGTGCCCCAGAGGGAGAAAATAATGAGAAGTATATCGTTGACAAATTGTGAGAGTTGTAATGTGGTTTATGCTATCGTATGTCCCTGCGATTTGATATATATTGGCAGGAGTGCTCGATCTATTAAGATCCGTTTGAATGAGCACAAGTCGAGGATACAAACGCGGAATGTGCAGGCTCCTCTGGTTAATCATTGGTTGCAGAAATAGCATAGGACTGATGAGATTAGATGGAGGATTATTGAATGTTTAGATGTTCGGGAGGAGGGTGGGTCCATGAAGAAACTCTTAAACTTAACAAGTCTGCTCAGCAGTATTTCCTGCCTCCCAACCACCAGTCCCGCCTCCCCTCACCAGCTCTGGCACAGACCGTATAAGTCTGCCCTCCACTATCCTCGCCTCCCAACCACCAACCTCTCTTCCCCCACCTGCTCCGCCACCCAATTTTGGCTAAGCTTCTGAGGATCCATTCCTACTGCACAGGATTCCTTTATGCATATCCCACGCATGTTTGAATTCCGTTACCGTTTTCATCTCCACCACCTCCCGCGGGAGGGCATTCCAAGCATCCACCACCCTCTCCGTGAAAAAATACTTCCTGACATCTTTTTTTAGTCTGCCCCCCTTCAATCTCATTTCATGTCCTCTCGTTCTACTGCCTTCCCATCTCCGGAAAAGATTTTTTTGCGGATTAATACCTTTCAAGTATTTGAACGTCTGTATCATATCACCCCTGTTCCTCCTTTCCTCCAGGGTATATATGTTCAGGTCAGCAAGTCTTTGCTCATATGTCTTGGAACGTAAATCCCATACCATTCTCGTAGCTTTTCTTTACACCGCTTCCATTTTTTTAACATCCTTCGCAAGGTACGGCCTCCAAAACTGAACACAATACTGCAGGTGGGGCCTCACCAACGACTTGTACAGGGGCATCAACACTTCCTTTCTTCTGCTGATCACACCTCTCTCTATACAGCCTAGCAACCTTCTCGCTACGGCCACTGCCTTGTCACACTGTTTCGTCGCCTTCAGATCCTCGGATACTATCACCCCAAGATCCCTCTCCCCCTCAGTACCTATCAGACTCTCTCACCGCCTAACACATAAGTCTCTCGTGGGTTTCTACTCCCTAAATGCATCACTTTGCATTTCTTCGCATTGAATTTTAATTGCCAAACCTTAGACCATTCTTCTAGCTTCCTCAGATCCCTTTTCATGCTTTCCACTCCCTCCGGGGTGTCCACTCTGTTACAGATCTTAGTATCATCTGCAAATAGGCAAACTTTACCTTCTATCCCTTCGGCAAGGTCACTCACAAATATATTGAACAGAATCGGCCCCAGCACCGATCCTTGAGGCACTCCACTACTCACCTTTCCCTCCTCCGAGCTAACTCCATTCACCACCACCCTCTGTCGTCTGTCCGTCAACCAGTTCCTAATCCAGTTCACCACTTCAGGACCTATCTTCAGCCCATCTAGTTTATTTAAGAGCCTCCTGTGGGGAACCGTGTCAAAAGCTTTGCTAAAATCTAAGTAGATTACGTCTATAGCACGTCGATGATTCAATTCTCCAGTTACCCAATCAAAGAATTCAATGAGATTCATTTGGCATGATTTCCCTCTAGTAAAACCATGTTGTCTTGGATCTTGCAACTTGTTGGCTTCTAGGAAATTCACTATCCTTTCCTTCAGCATGGCTTCCATTACTTTTCCAATAACCGAAGTGAGGCTTACCGGCCTGTAGTTTCCAGCTTCTTCCCTATCACCACTTTTGTGAAGAGGTACCACCTCCGCCGTTCTCCAGTCCCTCGGAACCTCTCCCGTCTCCAAGGATTTATTAAACAAATCTTTAAGAGGACCCGCCAGAACCTCTCTGAGCTCCCTCAATATTCTGGGGTGGATCCCGTCTGGTCCCATGGCTTTGTCCACCTTTAGCTTTCCAAGTTGTTGATACACACTCTCTTCCGTGAACGGTGCTATATCCATTCCATTCTCAGGTGTACTTTTGCCAGTCCATGGCGGTCCTTCTCCAGGATTTTCTTCAGTGAAAACAGAACAAAAGTATCTATTTAGCAAATTGACTTTTTCTTCATCATTATCTACATAGTGGTTCGCTGTATCTTTTAGTCTCACAATTCCCTTTTTAGTTATTCTTCTTTCACTAATATACCTGAATAAATTTTTGTCACCCCTCCTTACATTTCTAGCCATTTGTTCTTCCGCTTGCGCCTTCGCCAGACGTACCTCTCTCTTGGCTTCTTTCAGTTTCCTCCTGTATTCCTCCCCGTGTTCCTCTTATTGAGATTTTCTATATTTCTGGAACGCTAACTCTTTAGCCTTTATTTTCTCAGCCACTTGCTTGGAGAACCATATCGGTTTCCTTTTTCTCTTGCTTTTATTGGTGAGATTGGTGAGAAGCTATTTTTCTGTGCAGTCCTAGAAGCTGCTTTAATTGTATCCAATTCTTGCATTACTTTACTGAGCTTTTGTTTAAAACTAGATAGCTGAAGACAGATAGGGCAAGCTTTAAGTCTCCAGATGATTGGCCTTGAAACTAAAGTACCACAATTATTGCGGAGAATAAAAGTCATCCTGATTGGTTGAAATGGGTATGAACAGGTGTACTTAGTTGGGGTTAACAGTCTGAAAGACTGCCTGTGTATGAGTGAGTAAAGTTAATGAGGTTTGGTTTGTCTATAAATGAGTGGAAAACCCTGGGGTGGGTGGGATTATAAGTCCCAATGGGTCAGCTAAATGCTGTTATCAAGGCAATTCTCTGGATGGGACCAGAATTGGTACAGTCTGGTCAAAGAATTTTCAAATGATATAACTTTCAAAATTGCCCTAGAATATAAAAATACTTTCCTTGTTGTAATATAAATCCAGATATTCCCAATAATTATATCAGTTTCAACAATGTAAAATGCACTTTAGGGCCTCAATACAATGCAATGCAGCCTCCCTCTCTATCAGAGCTTGGCAGGAAGAGAAAGAAAGAAAATAAGAGGTTTCACAGGGCAAAATTAATTAAGCAATAAGCATTAAATTAAAGAGAATATCAGGTATCTCACCTATAGCCAGAAAGTTGAGAAGTTTGGAATTTAAAAGGTCAGAATTTGCTTAACTTTGGAGGAGTTTGCTTCAGGTACAGACAGACAGGTCAGCACCTGAGGAGAATTACAAATCCATGTCCAGCAATTTTCCTCTGCCCTCCCCTCCCCTCCAGTTCATGTCCAGTGATTTTCCTCTGCCCTGCCCTCCCCTCCACTCCGTATCTCACGATTCTGCCCTCCCCTCCATGTCCAGCGATTCTCCCCTCCCATCCCGTCCAATCCATATCCAGCAATTCTCCTCTGCCCTGCCCTCCCTCCATGTTCCGTGATTCTCCCCTCCCCTCCCATCCATGTCCAGCGATTTTTCCCTTCCCTCCAAGGCCAGTGACTCTCCTCTCCTCTCCCCTCCCATCCATGTCCAGCAATTCTCCCCTCCTTTCTCCGGCCCTCTTCTCCTTCCTGCCGCCCTGCCTTTAAGCCGTTCATGTTACCTCAGGTTGCCGCCGCGGCAGGCTCGGCTCGTGTTGCCTCCAGCCTTCCCTTGCCTTCCCTCTCAGTGCCCCGCCCTTCTCTGATGTCATTTCGTCTTTCCGCGAGGGTGGGACACTGAGAGGGAAGGGAACGCTGAAGGCTAGCTGATGTCAGCTCATTTGCATGCTATTACGAACCCAGCCAGCCAGCCATCCAGGGAAGCAGAGTGACCAATTATTATATAGATAGTTGCTACATGCTTTAATTCAATACATGCTTATGGAGTTTCATCTTTAAAGACTCAGCTCACAAGATTTATACAAGAAACTGCAAAATCCATGCAAGACTATTATGCTTTATAGAATGTCCTAGTGGGAGATGTGATTTAAAATAAAAAGAAAGCCCTTTAATTTTTGGAGAGGACATTTTTCATTTTTTACTGAAACATAGTGGGATTTAATTATTTGGGTGATTTTAAAGGTACTTCAGGCTCTCAATATTTTTGGGCATGCTCAATTTCATCTCATTTGCTTTTTTATGGTAAGTCTCATAGTCATAGCCTTACTCTCTCTTTCACTGCTGACAGGGAGAGAGTTTGATTAAATCCCATGGTTTCAATAGTTTAAAACAATGAATAAAATGTTAGGCTCGATTCCAAAGAGTTTTATTGCTTGGAACACGTTTTATTGCTTGGAACACAGGTTGTTAATCTTTTTTTACCATACTGTACTTCACTGAACAATATCATCTCATATATAATTTTGTTCTAAGAAAAGGAATATTTTAAATAGGATCTCTTTACCAACTTTTCCTATAATTTTTATAATGAAAAGAACAGTTTTGACTAACACAGTTTACATAACTTTCAGTGAGAGCTAATAATCAGGGCAGCCACTAACACCAATTGTGCAATTGTGAAGGGGACATACACTTAGTGTTAGGAATGCCATAATCCCACCCCCAACATGCTCCCTTGTGATTTGGATGCACTGCAGATGAAATGCATAGATAAAAGTCTGCAAAATGGGTTTTGAAAATAGTAATTTGAATGTTTTGGCATGCAAAATGTCCAAATGCTGTTTTATGTCATTTTTCAGACCTTTTTGTTTCTTTTGAAAATGAGCCCCCCATGTTTTTCAAACACAGGGATGACTTGTTTCTAAGTTGCAAGGTCAGAATTTTTCTGGATGTTACTAAAGAAACTCATGAGTGATGTAGAGATTTCTTTTGCTACGGCCTGGAGTACTTCTGCTGTGGGCCTTTTTCTTAAAATCTTCTTGTAAATTTATACTAAAATCTAATCGAATATAGCCATTTATATTCCATTTAACCAAGTTTTATGACTCAAAGAGGATTACAGATTAGAAAGATGGTCTAAAAGCCCAAATTTACATATACAATTTAAATCAACACCCCCAAAATAGAAAGTTTACTCCATCAATAGATAATCAAACAGATATGCTTTCGATGAGCACCTAAATATATAGTAACAATCTGTTTTTCTTAAACTACGTTGTAATTTATTCCAGAAATCTAGTCCACAGTTTACAATTCATCTTGTCCAAGTGGAAGATTTCGACATTGAAGATTAGATAGAGTTGTCAGCCTGATTTCTTGAGAGGAGTGCAAAGACCTTTCAAATGCATACAGCAAGATCATTGAACATAAATAATCAGGTATTAAATCATATAAATTTTTAAAACAAATAACAGTTTAACATAGATACTTGCCTTCACCGGAAGTCAATCGATTTACCCCTTAAAACCAATTTTACTGCTGCATTCTATACTATTTGTAGTTTGCGAATTTGTGAATCAGGTAAGCCCAGCAACATAATGTTACAATACTCTAATTGATTCATATAAATCTACAAAGTATATATATATTATTATTATTTCTCCAACTCTTATCTGCTTTTTTTTAGCATCCAATTGTCAGGTGACCTCTATGGCTTCAGAGCCTCTTCTAGCTACACTTTGAGATATGAGTATATTGTGACCTGAGGTTCAGCAAATGCATGCTAGTACTTTTGATATATTTATTTCTTGTTAATTATATTATCTTCTTTCCCACTTTATTGTCGACTTGAGAGCATCGATATAATTATGCTTCTTGAGTTTTGATTATGTGTATTTGTAATTTTGTTTTTACCACTGCACTTTTCTGTACCAACATCTGTTTGATTATTGTTCTATAATATTTCCATAAAATAAATACATAAAAAAACAATGAGCACACCAGGCAACACTTGGCCAGTTGATGCTTAATGGCCTCAATTGGAAGGCACTTGTGCTGATGGCGACATAAACTCTCAACTCCTGACATGCAGCTTGAAATTTATAGCACCTCTGCATCTGATTTTGCTCATAGTGGTTACTAGTGTGTTTTTTTCTAGCAAAACAGGTTCCGGTACTCCAATGCTAGGCCAACCTTCAGGAGTGGGGTGATCACTGAGGGATCCACCCCATAATAGCCAGGCCCCCTGCAACCAGTCATAGAATCTATGACAAGACAGAATGTTGTGTAGAGCCTGAGCCCTATCATTAAAACTTGGATCAATTTTAGCAAACAATAGAAAAGGTGCCGGTACTCAGTACCCCCAAATACCCCCTCAAAAAATGCCCTGAGACTCACAGAACAGCATTCTGGAATGGGCATGGCGTGGCTTGACTGGAACAAGATTCTGGAACGGGCTTGACTGGGCTGGAACAGGATTCTGGAACGGGCTGGGCTGGAACAGGATTCTGGAACGGGCTTGGCTGGAACAGGGTTCTGGAATGGGACTTGGCTTGGCAGGGAACAGGGACAAAACTAGCTCAAACACAGAGCAGGGGCAGAACCTGGCTCAACACACAACAGGAACAGAACTTGGCTATGCCATATAGAACTCAAGGATAAGGGAAGCCACTCATGAGGGAACACTCTAAGTTGTACCATACATCACTCAGGGAAAAGGGAAGCCACTCAAAGGAATACTCAAGGGTGTGCCACTAGGCATTTAAGGAAAAAGGGAAACCACTCATAAGAATACACTAGGCTGTGCCACACATCACTCAAGGAAAAAGGGGAGCCAACTATAGGAATACACTCTAGGTTGTACCATACAGCACTCAGGGAAAAGGGGAATCCACTCGTAGGAACACTCTAGGCTGTACCTTACAGCACTCAGGGAAAAGGGGAAGCCACTCGTAGGAACACTCTAGGCTGTACCTTACAGCACTCAGGGAAAAGGGGAAGCCACTCGTAGGAACACTCTAGGCTGTACCTTACAGCACTCAGGGAAAAGGGGAAGCCACTCGTAGGAACACTCTAGGCTGTACCATACAGCACTCAGGGAAAAGGGGAAGCCACTCGTAGGAACACTCTAGGCTGTACCATACAGCACTCAGGGAAAAGGGGAAGCCACTCGTAGGAACACTCTAGGCTGTACCATACAGCACTCAGGGAAAAGGGGAAGCCACTCGTAGGAACACTCTAGGCTGTACCTTACAGCACTCAGGGAAAAGGGGAAGCCACTCGTAGGAACACTCTAGGCTGTACCTTACAGCACTCAGGGAAAAGGGGAAACCACTCGTAGGAACACTCTAGGCTGTACCTTACAGCACTCAGGGAAAAGGGGAAGCCACTAATAGGAATACTCTAGGCTGTACCTTACACCACTCAGGGAAAAGGGGAAGCCACTCATAGGAACACTCTAGGAAAGAGGAAGCCACTCATAAGAATACTCTAGGCTGTACCTTATAGCACTCAAGAAAAATGGGAAGCCACTCAAATAAAAATACTCTAGGCTGTAACCTACAGCATTTAGGGAAAGGGTAAAGGAAAACCACCTATAAGAATTCACAAGGCTGTGCCACAGAATCAAATAACAGACACTAGAAGCAAAGGGAAAATCAAGCAAATAGGGAAAGCTGCTTTTACATACACATCAGAAAGAAGCAGGGCTTATACTGCAGTTAAAGGTATAAAGCATACAAAGGGGAAAAAAACAAACAAACAATGTTCTTACCAGAACTCAGCCAGTACACACAGTGAGGTATGGAAGAGAAAGGCAGGCAAAGGGAGCATACCCAGCTGCACGGGAGCAAGGTAATCAATGAAAACAGCTAGGCTGTGAAGGCAAAGTAATCAAAAAATTCAGCTGAGCTGGCAACAACCAGCTCTCTGAACAGTGAAAGGTAACAAGGGAAACCACACAAGAAAACCAAACAGAACAGGACTTTGCTTAGAAGCAAAGTTAACAGGCTAGTAATCCATACAGGTTTAAGCAGAACAACAAACACAGAGAAACAGAAGAGGGATTTAAGCAGAAAAAAACACACAGAGAAACAGAAGAGGGCTTTGCTTGAGAGCAAACCTAACAGGGAAGTAGTCCATACAGACACAAGCCAAAACCACACACACAGGGCTGTGCCCAGAGATGCAGACTAACAAGAAGACCAATTCCCTGAGAATCAAACAACAGTACAACAAGAAAACGGAAAATAGACCTGTTGCAAAAGCAACGCAGGAAAGCTCCCAGGGTCCTTATAAAGGAGCAGGCTGATGATGTCACAAGTAGGAAATGAAGCAGACGCAGGGAGACCAAAACGAGGCTTGGCTTCAAAGACACCAAAGCAAGGCTTGGCTAACAGGAAGAACAACAACAAGGAAAAAGGCAGACTGGAGAGGTCACAGAGCTAGATACAGAGAAACAGTAAGTCTGAATATAAAGAAACGGCCACAACCGTGACAACATTAGCATTTAACTTTCAGAAAGAAGACTATGATAAAAAGAGAAGAATGGTAAAACAAACTTAGAGGAGCATCTGCAAAGGTCAAACATTTACATCAGGTGTAGATGCTGATCAAAAATACCATCCTGGAAGCCCAGACCAAACACATTCCATATATTAAAAAAGGAAGAAGGGAGGGCAAACAATAGGCTGCATGGTTAAAAAGTGAGGTGAAGGAAGTTATTATAGCTAAAAGAAAATCCTTCAGAAAATGGAAGAAGGATCTGACTGAAATTAATAGGAAACAACATAGGAAATGACAAGTCAAATGCAATGCACAGATAAGGAAAGCAAAGAAAGACTTTGAAAAGAAGATTGTGTTGTAGGCAAAAACTCAGAATAATAAGTTTTATAGGTATATTAGAAGCAAGAAGCCAGCAAAAGAATCAGTTGGAACACTAGATGACTGAGGGATAAAAGGGGAAATCAGTGAAGAACATTAGAATGTAAGAATAGCCATACTGGGTCAGACCAATGATCCATCTAGCCCAGGATCCCGTTTCCAACAGAGGCCAATCCAGGTCACAAGTACCTGGCAGAAACCTAACCAGTAGCACCATTCCATGCTACCAATCCTAGGGTAAGAAAAGGCCATAGTAGAGAGATTACATGAATTCTTGGCTTTGGCCTTCACCGAGGAAGATGTGGGACAGATACCGGTGCCAGAAATGGTATTCAATACTGGTGAGTCAGAGAAACTGAAAAACAAATCTCCGTAAACATGAAAGGTATAATGGAGCAATTTGACAAATCGAAGAGTAGTAAATCTCCTGGACCGGATGGTATACATGCCAGTGTACTGATAGAATTGAAAAATGAACTTGAAAAGCTAGTGTTAGTAAAATGTAAAATTACAGAGCATATACATAAACATGGATTAATGAGACAAAGCCAACATGGATTTAGTCAAGGGAATCTTGTCTCACCAACCTATTACATTTTCTTTGAAGGGGTGAATAAACATGTGGATAAAGGTGAGCTGGTCGATACTGTATATCTGGATTTTCAAAAGGCATTTGTCAAAGTACCTCATGAAAGACTCCTAAGGAAATTAGAAAGTCATAGGATAGAAGGCAATGTTTTATTGTGGATTAAAAACTGGTTAATAGATAGAAAACAGAGAGTAGGGTTAAATGGTCAGTATTCCCAAAGGAGAAGGGTAGATAGTTGGGGTTACCCAGGGGTCTGCACTTGGACCGCTGCTTTTTAATATATTTATAAATGATCTAGAGATGGGAATAACTAATGAGGTAATTAAATTTGCTGATGACACGTGGAGGGGCATTTTCGATATGACGTCTAAGTTTGACTTTGGACATTCTGCAAAAAACATCCAAAATCTGAATAGCAAAGAAGGTCATTTATAAAAAAGAAAAACATCTATATTTTGTTTTTGAAAATAGAAGGTTTTGTGATTTGGAAATCAAGCCATTGGGATGTAGGAGGAGCCATCATTTTTAGTAGACTGGTCCTCCTGACATCCCAGGAAAGCAATAGGGCACCCTAGGGGGCACTGCAGTGGACTTCAAAAAATGCTCCCAGGTACACATCTCACCATTGCTCCTTTATCTTGTCTGTTGAGCCCCCCCAAAACCCACTACTCCCAACTGTACACCACTACCATAGCTCTTCGGGTGAAGGGGGCACCTATATGTGGGTACAGTGGGTTTCTGGTGAGTTTCAGAGGGCTTACACTTTCCTCCACAAGTGTAACAGGTAAGGGGAGGTAGGAGCCTGGGTCCACCTCTCTGCAGTGCACTGCACCCACTACTAGACTACTCCAGAGACATGCATTCTATTCTGATGGACCTGAGTATAACATCTGAGGGTGGCACAGAGGCTGGCAAGAAATGCTTTTCATCATATTTTTGGGGGTGGAAGGGGGTTAGTGACCACTGGGGAATAAGGGGAGGTCATTCCTGATTCTCTCCTGTAGTCATCTGGTTATTTAGGGCAGTTTTTTGTGCCTTATTCATTATAAGCAGGTCTAGCTCAAAAAGTTTTAGTCCTGGACAGTTTGGTTTTGTTCCATTATGGTTGAAAAACGTCTAAGTCTTATGAATGCCCAAGTTCCATCCTGAACACACCCCTGGTTTGCCCCCTTGAGATTTGGATGCACTTCTGATGGGCTTCAGAGAAAAAAGTCTATAAATAGGTTGTGAAAATACTAATTTGGACGCTTTTGTGAGAAAAACATCTAAATGCAGACATGCCACTTTTTGGACATTTTTCTCTTTTGAAAATGAGCCCAAAAGTTATTCAAAATTGCAAGAGGACCTTATGAGACTGGGAGACTGAGCATTCAAATAGCAGATGACTTTTAATGTGAGCAAGTGCAAAGTGATGCATGTGGGAAAGTGGAACCCAAACCTTAGTTATGTGATGCAAAGTTCCACATTAGGAGTCACCACCCAGGAAAAAGATTTTGGTGTCATTGTTGATGATATGTTGAAATACTTCTCAATGTGTAGCGGCAGCTAAGAAAGCAAACAGAATGTTAGGAATTATTAGGAAAGGAATGGAAAACAAAACTGAGAATGCAATGCCTTTGTATTGCTCCATGGTGCGACTGTACGAATACTGTGTGCAGTTCTGGTTGCCAAATCTCAAAAAAGATATCGTGGAATAAGAAAAGGTACAGACAAGGGTGACAAAAATGATAAAGTGGATGGGACGACTTCCCTAGGAGGAAAGACTAAAGCGGCTAGGCCTCTTCAGTTTGCAGAAGAGATGGCTGAAGGGAGATATGATAAAGGTTTATAAAATACTGAGTGGAGTGGAACAGGTAGATGTGAATCGCTTGTTTACTCTTTCCAAAAATACTAGGTCTAGGGGGCATGCAAAGAACTAAATAGTAAATTTAAAATGAATTGGATAAAATATTTCTTCACTCAATGTGTAATTAAACTCTGGAATTTGTTGCCAGAGAATGTGGTGAAACCAGTTAGCTTAGCAGGGTTTTAAAAACAAAGATTTGGATAATTTCCTAAAAGAAAAGTCCGTAAGCCATTATTAAGATGAACTTGGGAAACTCCGCTGCATATTCTGGGATAAGCAGCATAAAATTTGTTTTGATATTCTGGTGTCTTGCCGGGTACTTGTGACCTGGATTGGCCACTGTTGGAAATAGGATTCTGGGCTTGATGAACCTTCGGTCTGTCCCAGTACAGCAGTGCTTATGCTTAACTGGTTAACAGCGGGTGAGGACAGAGGCATGGCAGGGACATCATTAAACTAAGTGGATAACACTGATGTTCAGAAAAAATTGTGTTTCTCAAGTAAACAGGATAAGTTAACCACTGAACTTTAGGCCACAGTACTTAGTGACTAAATTTGCTGAATCTCTCAGATAAAGTTAAGGAGATAATGTATTATGCTAACTTCTGAATTTTGGATTGTGCACATTTAAGAAACCTTTCAAAAGAACAGGTGATTCTTGTATCATCTGGCATTTTATTCAACCCTCTCAGATAGCTGAGCAACAGTACTCCCTTTTCAGTTCATACCCAACATACGCACCTATGTGTCCTTTTAAATTTTCAAAAGGCATGTGGAGGGGCATAATCGAACGGGGACGACCATCTCTAAGGGTGCCCATCTCTAAGGACGTCCTGGCGAAGGGACGGGGAAACCCGTTTTATCAAAACAAGATGGGCGTCCATCTTTCGTTTCGATAATACGGTCGGGGACGCCCAAACCTCAACATTTAGGTTGACCTTAGAGATGGTCGTCCCCGGTTTTTGGCCATAACGGAAACCGAGGACGCCCATCTCAAAAACGACCAAATCCAAGTCATTTGGTCATAGGAGTTGCCAGCATTCGTAGTGCACTGGTCCCCCTGACTTGCCAGGACAGCAACCGGGCACACTAGGGGGCACTGCAGTGGACTAACTGATGCACTAACTGAACGGAAAAAGCCCTTCCCTTACCGATCCCTTAGCGATTCGGAAAGAAATGGGCATGCATGAAGGAAATCGCATGCAAATGAGCTACTCGCTGTTAGCTCATTTGCACACAATTTCCTTCCTAAGGAGGGGAAGACAGTGCCAAAGACAGCTTCATACATGCAGACAAGTTGCTGGTATAATAGTTGTCTACAACCTTAAATAAATTGCCATCTACAACCTTAGAAAAATACAAGTCCAGGTGAAAACGTCCAAGTGGTCGTCAGGGATGTATTATTATTATTTTTTTTTTAGAGTATGGGTGAAGGACACTGCCAACAGGAAATACATTGTGATTTCCTGTTCAAAAATATGTGAGATGGACATCCATGTGCTGAGGATGTCCAGCATGAACAGCCGTTTTACAAATTGGAACATCCAACATCTGAAAGTCAAAAAGGCAAAGACAAGAAGATCTGGTTGGCAGCATTCTTAGAAGACGTTCCTGCAGAGCAGAAGACGTTCCTGCAGAGCAGAAGGGCAGCCTAGTGGTTAGTGCAATAGACTTGCACTAACCACTAGGCTGCCCTTCTGCTCTTGGTTTAAATGGACTTTAAACCAAGAGACCCAGGTTCAAATCCCACTTTTACTCTTGTATTTTGTAATTGTGAACCCTCCAGGAACAGAAAAATACCTACTGTACCTGAATATACTACACTTCAATAGCCTTCAGGCTTCCAGGTGGCTTATATATGTAACCCCCTCAGGGAAACCCTTGCTGGCTTCCAGGGTAAGGGGTGGGTTTCTCTGGGCTTACTAAATATGGGAATAGGCTCACTGCATCACTGGGGAATAGCCCAGTGATTTGGGGGGTGGGGGGGGGAGGAGCTGCAATTGATTTCAGTTCAGTAAATATTGTTATGGGAAAAGATGAGTGTCACGTATACACTGCAGGAACCTAGGTTTGGAGCCCTTGGGCCACTGCCGAGGAGCGGCAGCGGCAGGAGAATCACCCCAACACCAGATAAGGCAGACCGGAACTGGAACACAGTGGACTGGAGCAAGGCTTCACCTACACTTGGCCACCTTTCACCAAGAGTTGAGCTCTGGGCTTCAGGCGGCCGGTAGGACTTGCAGGACAAGGCAGGACACAGCAGCAGGCTGACAAATAACAGGAACACTAGAAACACGCTGGGTTCCAGGAAAAACAACAGGCAAATGAGCAATCCAGAAACAAGCCGGGTCAGGGCAGGCTGTAGACAGAAGAATAGTCCAATAAACAATCCGGGTCTGGGCAGGCGGCAGGCAGAAGAATAGTCCAAAAAACAAGCAGAGTAAAAGTCACCAACACGAAAAGCACAAAGGCACTGCAACAACTCACACCAAAGGAACGCCTCTGAAGAACACTGTTGCAAGGCAACTAGGAACCTTACCAGGTGGTTAATAAAGGCAGGTCACAAGGGAGTTCACCAGGTATGGGTGCTGCTTGGTTCCAAAAAAACTCCCAAAACAATCTGGAGAGCTGGAAGATCCAGACTGGACCGGACCAGCATATCTTCTGGAACATGGGAAACGGTAAACCATCACTTCACAGCATTCCCCAGGTCTAAACCCTGGGGACCGAGGTGACTGCGAGCCAGGGACCTGGGCACAACCGTGACAATGAGTAACAAGTATTATTAAATTGGAGGGGTGAGGTCTGGGTAATAAACAGGCTAGCTTGAATCTACATGTGGTCTTTTGTAGCCCAAATGCCTGCCGAGACTCAAGAAGCTAAGGGGTATCCTGAATCTGGCAAAATAAATGGGGGCTGGGGAGAGAAGTTTCAATGTATTCCTGCCCAGTAGTTGGGACACTGGGAGTAAAGTATTGACCTCCCTCTGGAAACCCAGATAGTCAGTGTTGCATCGGCCTGCTGATGTGGGAGGTAGGTGAGAACACAGTAACATAGTAAATGACGACAGATAAAGACCTGTACAGTCCATCCAGTCTGCCAACAAGATAAACTCATTTTACATGGTATGTGATACCATGAAGAAGAACCACATATGAAGAAATGAATGGATGGAGAGGGTCCGGTCCACGAGAAAGTCTAGTGGCTGGGAGGAGAGCCCAGTGAGACTTAGGGAGAAATAGCCAGGAGGCCATCCCCGGGTTGTTGTGCCAGGCAGGAAAGAACGGAACCCACCACGTGTGGGAAATGACAATAGATTGAATAAGAGATTTTGCCCATCATCACCTTGTTTTTCAAGTTTACCGTTTGCAGACTGCTTACATGATCTTGTTTCTGTTAAAAAAGTTGGACTGTTTTTATAAAATCTGGTGTGTGAGTGAAATTCTTGGAGGGGAAACTGTGACATACTGAGTAGTTGAGTGGTAGAAGTGAGCATCCCCTGCCCCCCACTTGGCCTACCGGGATTAAGCCTGGCCCCGGCCCACACCTTATCCCAACCTGATTTGTGTTTTTTTTTTGTCAATCCCAGTCTGGGTGCTTACGCCAAACATCATAGCTGGCATCCAGAGTGGGACCAGGGTTGCATATATTTTAACCTGGGTTCCTTGGTTTAAAGTCCACTGCACTAACCACTAAGCTACTCTTCAGACTTCTTTCCTTGCTAATAATGTTCATAATGTCCGAAGCTGTCATATAGCCTGGTATCCCCTTTCAGTTTCACTTTCAGGGAAGAGGGAAGAGAACAACAACCACTGGGGGTTAAGGAAGTGCCATAACTTAATCCCTCCAGTGGTCAGCTGCTCAATCAGAGCACCTTTTTGTACTCTGGATGTGACTGAAATAGGTCTAATTTAGGACATCCTTCTTTTTAGATTTGGACGTTTCTTCCCTTTCAGTAATCATAGTTGGACATCCTGATTTTGGGCCCTCCTTAGTTCTACCCAAAACATACACACACATACATACAATACACCCCTTGCCATTTTGATGTACTACAATGTTGGATGTCCCATTTCTGCCTTTGCAAAATCTAGATTTGGACATTTCAAGCACATGGATGCTCATATGGGCATTTTGAGACATCCCTATGCTTTGGAAATAAGCTCCTAAGTATCATAATAAACAACATGCACAGTCAAAATGTTAGTTTTGCATTATTTCCCATATTATTTTGTAGAATATTCATTTTAATCATTATCATTAGGCATTTTTTTTCACCTTGGGAGCAAAGTTGCTGATTGCGCATTCTTTCGAAAGAGGACAAATTATTTGGTAAAAGGACACACTCTTTGTGAAACAGTGCACACTTTTTTCCTAATAGCATTTGCATCTGCAGTGTTCACGCACGCAGCATGGTTTGTACATGTGCAATGGTGCACTCTCGGAAAAAAGAGTGTGCAGTGTTTCATAAAGAGTGTGCCCTTTTTCCAAATAGTGCTGCCTCTTTTGAAAGAGTGTGAACTATCAGCAAATGAAAAACACCAACTTTTGTGGGAGGTTTTTTTTTACCTGCTCATTTTCAGGTTTGAATGACATGTGATGACATAGCATATGTGATTGACATTTCTCATATCATTGCGAATGACATCTCATCCCTATTGCTGTCTTGCAGTTTTTCTACTTTTTTTTCACACATATACATCTGTACACCATTTTATAAAAGCCATTTTCTGCATGTAAGACATGCTTTACAAAAATAAAATGTTTTATCAAAATACCCCCTTACTTATCCATGTAAATTTACACCTGCTGTTTGGCTGTTGCTGTTTAGGTAATGCTAGTTATACCAAGAGTCACTGAATTGTGCTGCTCTCCGTTTTACTACAAACCTCGCCCTCAGTCTGCCCCCAACTAAGATCCATAAATTTGGGAAATTATCCTCTTATGCAACTGAATTGGTATCTGCTGTCAACCACAGAAGTGGTATTAAATGATGCTTCCCAGTTTTTACTTACTTGCAGCCTCTCAGACAGACCCAACTGCTAATTAATTCTATTATCACAGTCTCCCAGATGTAACTGGCTGTTTGCCTGATTTTCTGCTTAGTCTTTTAGTAAATATATAGACTATTATAATCTGTGTCTAAGCTGAGAATGTTTTATGTGTTATCAAAGAATGCGTGTTGGAGTGAAAAGAGAAAAACTCACCTTAAAATTGTCTATCATTCTCTTTTCTCTTCCTTCTATTTCTAGTGCAAACCCTGTCCTATAGCTTAAGATGCTGCTTACTAAGGAGCCTATTGATTAAAGACCATTAAGCACTTGCTTTAACACATTTTAATGTGCTTTAGCATCTCCCATGAATGTGGGATACACTGAAGAGCATTTCCAGTGTGCTTTTTCTGGGTTCCATTCATTAAAGGGGTAGCTAGCTCTGAGTTTGCCCTAGCACCAAAACCATCCAACCTGGATCAGACACCCTGACTATTTCTCTGCAGAGTGAAAAGCCCCACAAACCTATCTCCCCTTCCCTGCATACACTTCCTGTCCCCCCTCCCTATCTTATCAGAATCAGCTGTCCCATCTCATCTCAAAATCAAAATCCTGCCGCTATCTAAATATCAAAAAAGTATCCCCAATGTAGAGCCCTCTCTTACCTTCCTCCATCCCTTCAACCTGGATACCCATCACTTGTTCCAAAGCACCTCCAGATCTCAAATAAGACAGGACTGATCTTTCATAGTTCCTTTTCCAGTGGTACCATAATTCAAAATGGTACCAGCTGACCTATTGCCATCTTTTGCCCTAGACATGTGAAGTAAAGAGGAACCTCATAGCAGTAGCATCACGAAAGGATCACCAACTTTTACTGAATTCTTCACTTGTAGAAAGGGCCTTAACATAACAATTCAAGCATGCTTCTAATGATCTTTAGTAAGCAGAAAGTTAGAAAGATGATTAGAAAATCTTCTCTCATGACAACTTGTCTCTGATAAGATGTACAGAACACTTTCCTCATCGTTATTTGATAATGTGCTGAGGAAAAGGCTATTTTCCTTGTGTGGGCCAGAATTTGTCTCTGCTATTGGCAAGGTCCATGTGAGTGTTATTGACATTGCCCATTACTGTGACTTTAATTGCCAAATTTGGCATACCCTACCGATCCAACATAAATGCCTGATCTCTGCAACACAACAAAACTAAAGAACGTAATGGACATGACACAACTCTTCCATTGTACGATTCCTTAGTGTGGCTGTGCCACATGAACTTTATCTTACCACAACATCACTTTGTATTTGTTTACACTGGAGTCTGTAACGCCTCTCCGGTTCTATGTAAGTCACATTGAGCGTACAAATAGGTGGGAAAATGTGGGATATAAATGTAACAAATAAATAAAATAAATAAATAAATAAATAGATATTCACACTGCCTAGTAAAAGGTCCATAATGCCACTCCCCACCCTTTCCCGCAAGTAATGTCCTCCGGCCACACCCGTACCTGTAACCGTCAGAATTAGTTATTTCATTTAATTATGCTACTGAAATAAATTAGAGCTCCAATATATATACTACTGGGAAACTGGATAAAGATGGAGTGCTACAGATTCCTACACAAACACCACATGCCAGCAGAATCCTTCACCTCAGTTGCAGATGTAGAACATGGCTTTCACCTGATACAAAATAGGGAACCATAAAAAACATGCAGACAAAAACTAAAAGCAGAGATACCGGACTCTGCATGTTATGCAACACCAGGGAAATAAAAAGAAATGCATGTTCTCCTGTACAGTGCAAAATAAAGATGTAAATTCTCAACACCGACGTAATTCAATCACCAAACTGAAAATAAAATCATTTTTCCTGCCTTTGTAGTCTAGCAATTTTATCATTCCAATCATCTTGTTTGGTTCTGCTTTCCTCTGTGTGTGCTCTTAGCCATTTCCAGGGTTCCTTTTCTATTTACTATTTCCTTTGTCATCTCCTGCCCTATGTCTGATGCTGATCTTTCACGTTCAGATTTTTTCGATTTCTCTGCCTCCTTCTCAAATCTATCTTGTTTTCCATCTGTCTTCCCTTCATGTGCAGCCTGCCTCCCTCCTTCCCTTCATGTACAGCATGTCTCCCCTGTTCCCTTTCTTTCATATTCAGGCTGTCTCCCTTCCTTTCATGTACAACCTATCTCACTTCTTCCTTTCCCTTATGTGCAACCTGTCTCCCCTCTTTCTTTCCCTTATGTGCAACCTGTCTCCCCCCTTCCCTTATGAACATCCTGTCTCCCCTCTTCCCTTTCCTTCCCTTTATGCTCAGCCTGTCTCCCCTCTTCCCTTCCCTTTATGTGTAGCATGTCTCCCTTTTTCCCTGCCCTATATGTGCAACATTTTACTCATTTTCCTCTGTAGTATTGTCTTTCCTCTTCCTTCTTTCCCCACAGGTCCTGGCACCTCTTACCACCTCCCCCCCCCCCCCCCCCCCCACACACACACTAAGTCTAGCACTTCTTTCCCTCTCCACACTCCCTGTCTTCCTTGCCCACCTCATTGGATCTCTCTTCCCTAACTGACCTTCCTGTCCAGAACCGCTCTCCTTGCCCCCCCCCCATACAGCACCTCTATCCCATCTTGCTCTCCCTAATGCAGCACTTCTCTGCCTCCTTGCCCCACATGTAGAACTGCTCTCCCTTATTCTCATTCTCTCTTAGCCCCAGTCCAGCACCTATCCGTCATTTTCAAAACCCTCAGCATCTCCCTCTCTTTCTCAATCCCACAGCCCCAGCATTTCCCCCTCATTCTCAAACCCCCCAGCCCAACACTTCTCTCTCATTTTCAGCTCTCCAGCCCCAGCACCTCTCCCTCATTATCACATTCTCCCAGCCCTAGTCCAGCATCTCTCTTCATTCTCAAACTCTCCATCCCTGCACACCACCTTCCAACTTGCCTTTGATGTTTCCCATCACAGGTCCCACAGATTCCCTTCTCCAGCATCCTGCCCCCATTCTGATGCAATTTCCTTTTTGTGCCAGCAGGATGGAACATAGTTGAGGGAGAGAAGTTATCAGAGGAAGCAGGGTGCTGGAGAAGGAAAGCTATGGGGGACCTCAGTTATGATGAGTTTGAAGGTAGGATGAGGGATGGGAGTGCAGTTTGGGACTGAGAGGAGAGGTGTCGGATCGCAGACAGGGAGGAGAGGGGGAGATATACTGGACCGGTGAGAGTGTAAGAGATGGCAGACCACTGGTCCCTAAATGTGTGTGAAGGGTGCTCGGTATGTGAGGGCAGCCAAATGCGAGTTGACATGCCAGGTCCCGCTCCCACAGGAGGAGAACAGCACATCAGAAGGGGTGGGACCCAGTAGACAAGGACAGAGCAGGTCAGTCCCTACATGACAAAGCAGTACCAGCTGTCAAAAACAAAACTACACTCTGTTTTAAATGCTTTCAGTATCTGCGAAATCTGGAGGGTCCAAGAAATCCATGGTTTACCAGGGCCCCCCGCGGCACACTTGGGTAGTTGCCAAGTCACACCAATTTAAAAAATGTTGCTTTAGACTGCTGGTTCAATCCTTGGTTTTAACTCAGTTTGATTACAATTTCATCAATAGTGGGCATAGGAGCCAACTCTGTGGGTGCTTGAGCACCCCCAATATTGAGAACATTCCTTGTATGTGTCCAAGGAGGGGTTATTTCCATTGGGCTTAGCACCCCCCCAATAATTTTGAAAAGTTGGCTCCTATGATACTGGTTGTAAGGAGGGTGCAATAAAGGCTGCAAATGGCTCAAAATACAGCAACTAGGCTTGTCCTCAAGGTATTGCATTATGATAGAGCCGCTCCATTATTATGCAAGCTGCACTAGCTGCCCATTAAAGCCAGAGTTATTTTTAAATTATGTGTTTTTGTCTTTCAAATATTATACGGCATGACACCGAATTACATGCAGCCCTTAAGATCTATTCCCCTATGCAATATAACCTCTGGTTCTAAGCACTATCTTAGACTTCATCTTCCAGATTGCAAGAGATTGCATTACAAGTCAGTTCACTCTGCTAACTTTAGATACCAGGGTGCTAAGTGGTGGAATTCACTGCCAATGGCAATCAAGGGTCAGCCTAATTACTTCATATTTCACAAAAGACTGAAAACTTTCTTCTTTGAGAGGTTTCTGCTCATTGATGGAGTGTGTTAGATTGTAACTGGCCATCAGTAGTTCATTATTCAGCTTTTATTTGTATCTTATTTGTGCTACTGTTCTCTTGATATTTTGTTTATGGTATTTTAAACCTTGTCTGCTGTTTTTTTTTTAATTATAATTGTAAGCCACATTGAACTTGAGTATGTTCGGGATAATGTAGAGTATAACTGTCAAAATCAATCAATCAATCAATAAATAAATAAACAAACAAACTATTACAATCACAACACATAAGTAATAATGTTCTATAATGTGCACTTGCAATTCACTCCTAGCTTTAGGTGATCTGTTACAGAATGAGGGGGATAGTGGATTTCCTGTGCCACGAGTGGGCCTGGGTTTCACTTCAGGCCCACCCAGTGGTGATGCACATCATTAGTGTAGCTGGCGGGGATTCCCAGTCCCCGCCAGTTGAAGAGTCCTCTCTGGAGTCTTTCCCCCCCCCCCCCCCACCGGCAGTCTAATTCCCAGAGCAGTCAGCAACATATTTCCAGCTGCCAACACAGACATGACCCCTTCCTGTGCATGCTCTGTTTAATTGCACCTTTGCGCATGCATGCATGGGGGATGCTGATTGAACTGAGCATGTGGGGGGGGGCAGTGCTGGTGTTAGGGCTGAAAATGAGCTGCTGACTGCCACGAGTAAGAGACTGCTTGAGGGGGGGGACTCCAGAGAGGATTCTTCATGGGGATCCCCAGTGGCGTTCCTGGGGGGGCTGGCACCTGGGGCGGATCGCCGATGCGCGCCGCCCCCCGGGTGCACTGCCCCCCCCGATCAAAACTTGGACGTGCCTTTCAAAAATGCCCCTCATTGTGTCACCAATAATTTTGGTTAAATCACCCATTTCCAGTTATTCAGGATCATCTGGATGCCTATTGCAAGTAAAATATCTAACAATCTAGCATATTATAGCATATTTTCTAACTCCTCTTACTCTCTTACTTATCTGTGTTAACCATCTGTCTGACCTCATGTGCAACTTTCTTTAAATTAGTCACCTTACTCTCTAACTCTTCTTACTCTCTTACCTATCTATATATTCCATCTTTGCTTATAGCTTTTTCTGTCAATTAAAATGTTCTATTACGTATTGTGTTGTCATTGCAAGTAGTATACCATGCCATACTTTGTATTGTTATTTGAATATTTTTACTGCTGTAATTGCCTATTGCGCATGTTTGATTTATTCTTACTGTACACTGCCTTGAGTGAATTCCTTCAAAAAGGCGGTAAATAAATCCTAGTAAATAAATACAGTGGGGGAAATAAGTATTTGATCCCTTGCTGATTTTGTAAGTTTGCCCACTGACAAAGACATGAGCAGCCCATAATTGAAGGGTAGGTTATTGGTAACAGTGAGAGATAGCACATCACAAATTAAATCCGGAAAATCACATTGTGGAAAGTATATGAATTTATTTGCATTCTGCAGAGGGAAATAAGTATTTGATCCCCCACCAACCAGTAAGAGATCTGGCCCCTACAGACCAGGTAGATGCTCCAAATCAACTCGTTACCTGCATGACAGACAGCTGTCGGCAATGGTCACCTGTATGAAAGACACCTGTCCACAGACTCAGTGAATCAGTCAGACTCTAACCTCTACAAAATGGCCAAGAGCAAGGAGCTGTCTAAGGATGTCAGGGACAAGATCATACACCTGCACAAGGCTGGAATGGGCTACAAAACCATCAGTAAGACGCTGGGCGAGAAGGAGACAACTGTTGGTGCCATAGTAAGAAAATGGAAGAAGTACAAAATGACTGTCAATCGACAAAGATCTGGGGCTCCACGCAAAATCTCACCTCGTGGGGTATCCTTGATCATGAGGAAGGTTAGAAATCAGCCTACAACTACAAGGGGGGAACTTGTCAATGATCTCAAGGCAGCTGGGACCACTGTCACCACGAAAACCATTGGTAACACATTACGACATAACGGATTGCAATCCTGCAGTGCCCGCAAGGTCCCCCTGCTCCGGAAGGCACATGTGACTGCCCGTCTGAAGTTTGCCAGTGAACACCTGGATGATGCCGAGAGTGATTGGGAGAAGGTGCTGTGGTCAGATGAGACAAAAATTGAGCTCTTTGGCATGAACTCAACTCGCCGTGTTTGGAGGAAGAGAAATGCTGCCTATGACCCAAAGAACACCGTCCCCACTGTCAAGCATGGAGGTGGAAATGTTATGTTTTGGGGGTGTTTCTCTGCTAAGGGCACAGGACTACTTCACCGCATCAATGGGAGAATGGATGGGGCCATGTACCGTACAATTCTGAGTGACAACCTCCTTCCCTCCGCCAGGGCCTTAAAAATGGGTCGTGGCTGGGTCTTCCAGCACGACAATGACCCAAAACATACAGCCAAGGCAACAAAGGAGTGGCTCAGGAAGAAGCACATTAGGGTCATGGAGTGGCCTAGCCAGTCACCAGACCTTAATCCCATTGAAAACTTATGGAGGGAGCTGAAGCTGCGAGTTGCCAAGCGACAGCCCAGAACTCTTAATGATTTAGAGATGATCTGCAAAGAGGAGTGGACCAAAATTCCTCCTGACATGTGTGCAAACCTCATCATCAACTACAGAAGACGTCTGACCGCTGTGCTTGCCAACAAGGGTTTTGCCACCAAGTATTAGGTCTTGTTTGCCAGAGGGATTAAATACTTATTTCCCTCTGCAGAATGCAAATAAATTCATATACTTTCCACAATGTGATTTTCCGGATTTAATTTGTGATGTGCTATCTCTCACTGTTACCAATAACCTACCCTTCAATTATGGGCTGCTCATGTCTTTGTCAGTGGGCAAACTTACAAAATCAGCAAGGGATCAAATACTTATTTCCCCCACTGTAAATATAACAATTTATCATATAATACAGCATAGATTAGGATTAAGCTATTTCATTATGATGACTGTATTATCTAGTTTCACTGTACATTCCACAATCTTTCTGAATATGCTCCTAAGTTTCTTTACAACCCCCCCCCCCCCTAACTTTAAGACACTCACATAAGAGGTGGAGTAAGGTCCTTTCATAAAAATAAGCAATGCCAACATAAATTAGAATTTTCCAAATTTGCTTTCTTTTTCTTCCTCAGCATCCAAATGGTTCTGTGCATAACAAAATACAGAGATTGCATCATGCCAATGGCCAATAGTGGCCAATTAACCAAACTCCAAAATTTCTCCAAATCCACCTCTCATTTTCTTAGTTCTAGGTCATTCAACTACACTCTCCAAAATATTTGCCTCTGCATCACTCAATATGGAATAAAATAAGAAGATTACCTTCTCTTCTACAAGGGACTGCACATATCACAACTGTAAATCATTTATGCCATGCAATTCTCATATATCAATGTTAGTATGCTTAATATTGTGCATTAATTGCATCCACTGAAATATTTGGGAATTAAGTACTGGGTAACTCTGTATTAAAATCTTAAAGGGGAACAATGCCCCCTGCTCAATTACTTGACCTATTGTCCAAAGCTGTTCCTTCTGCCAAATTATTCAATAGTTTGATTGCATCCCCATTTTAAAGCTGAGGTTATGCCACAACAAGCTTGTTTAGTCTGTCCAGTGTTCGTGTTCATTGTGCATCTAATTCATTTAGTGCTTTTAATGTAGCTTGCATCAAAGAGTGTTTCTTGAACAATGCTGGTAACTCCATTGTACCCATTAAAAATTGGTATGTGTCCAAAAGCACTCTTTCAATAGGTAATCATCAAGACAAGAGACCAATTTATTTGTCATCTTTAATCCAGAAGCCCTGTACATTGGTAGAGCCGCAAGGTGGTATTTATAGAAATTCGGAAGGTTAACTGCATATTTACTGTTAACTGTACTCAACGTACATAGTGCAATGTGGGGAACTTTATTTCATCAGATAAAACTTGTCAATTTTATATCCACCTGCTTATAGAATGATTAAGGTTTCCAATCAGGCAGTGTTGAAAGTACATAATTAACTTAAGGGTGCTAAAACCATTTGATTATTTCAATTTTGCCCCATCAAGAGAGTGTAAGTGGAGGCCACTTACATATAGTATTATCCAATAAAGTCACAATCCTCTTCATTTGTTCAGTCTTTATTTACAAACATACCCAAGTATTTAATATGCAGAGGGGCCCATATTAAGGGGAAAGGGAAATGATACACTGCCTTTCTGTGGTATTTTACAACTACATTCAAGGCGGTTTACATGGTACTTATTTTGTACCTGGGGCAATGGAGGGTTGTGACTTGCCCACAGTCACAAGAAGCTGCAGTGGGAATTGAACCTAGTTCCCCAGGATCAAAGTCTGCTGCACTAACCACTAGGCTACTCCTCCACTACAATGTTCATCTCCTCTTGAACAACATATTCAAAGAAATGATAACCTGAGAACTGCAAGTAAGTCCTTACCAGATTCATTGTGAGTAAGAATTTTTTAGGAAAAGTAGCAAGATATCAGCATATGCAGACATTTTAACTACAAACGGGTTAATATTTAGATGGTGGCAGTCAGCATTTTAATAAACACTGGCAAAATTAGCCCCAGATATTCAATGCCAAGCCATGTCTGGGCACTGACATTGAATATCTGGGTCTGAGTACACTGCACCTAGATGCCATTAATAATGCAGGTCCTGGACCATAATCAGCCAGGACCTGCATAAGACACTTATGCAAGTCCTGGCTGAATATCGTCTAAGGGAAAGTGTCAGTTTGATGTGCCCAACCTGTCTACCCCCCTTTCTGGGTCCTCTCTGATCACTAAAGCATGGTCCTTTCTGACCCCCCCCCCCCCCTGATCCTTGAATCAAGTCCCTCTAAGATCCTCGACCCCTCCTAGGAGCAGGCCCTCCTCTGGTACTCAGCCCCCCCCCCCTTAAGCAAGCTCCTCTTCTGAACCTCAAACAACCTGATCCTATGCCCCGATCCTATCCCAAAACAGAAGCCCCCCCCTCCACAATCCAAACTCCCCTCCTTGAACCCCTCACACCTCTTTTCATCCCAAGAGTTACCTGGGGGAGACCTCTAGTGGCTAGAGCGGTTCACGTTCTGCTTTTGCCCTATGGGCTCCAGATGGCAAGATGGTGGGGCTGATCCCTTGTTATAGCATGCTTTATATGGAAGGCTGACCCTTGTGATACTACCACAAGACTGTTACTCAAGATGAGTGCTGCTATTTTGCCATCTGGAGCCAATAAAGCAAGATCAGAAAGGGGTCCGCTCTAGCCCTGTCCCAGTAGCCAATAGGGATCTCTATAGATAAATCTGGCAGGTGAAGAAAGATGTGGGGGGTGCCAGGAGGGGTGGGGTTTGAATTCTGGATAGGGCATCCATTTTGGGATTGGATCAGGGGGCATAGTATTGAGGGGATTGAGGGTTAGAGGGAAGCCTGCTTGGGGGAGATTGAGGATCCAAGGGATCCTGATTCTGAGAATGTTGAGAATCAAAGGTAGGGCCAGCTATGTGGGGCTGAGGAACAAAAAGAGGTTCTGCTTCAAGGATCAGGGGCACCAGAAAGGAGTAAGTGCACGATTCAGGGATGATAGAGGACCCAGAAAGAGGGGGGGGGGGGGGGAGACACTGACGTGGCAACCCAGAAGTTACTACTACTACTATTTAGCATTTTATAGCGCTACAATGCATATGCAGAGCTGCACAAACATAGAAGAAAGACAGTCCCTGCTCAAAGAGCTTACAATCTAATAGACAAAAAATAAAGTAAGCAAATATGGGTGCTAGCCAATATTCACTGCTGGGCAGCCACATAGCTAAATGACCAAAGTTAGGACTGCTATTTATGTGGTCCCTTTTGGTCACCTTGCTATCTAGGCACCAGAACTTAATATTGCCAGCACTTGCATAGCTCCTGGCTCCTTCCTGACTGCCTCTGGAATACCCTTCTCCTGCCAACTTTTCAAATGGCCAGTCAGAGCAGATATTTAGTGGCACTGTCCAGTTAAGTGCCGCTGAATATCAGCAGTCAGCTTTCTGAGTGCAATTTAAGCATGCAGCAACCTCTCCTTTGCATATCAACCCCACAATCTTTAATTCTCACCCCTTGGATAGCTATTGCTTGTCTTACTGTCAAGAATAAAAACTCCAGAGCCAAATTAAAAAGATCTATTGAGTTCCCTTACCTAATGGTACATAAAGTGCTCTGTGAGGATGCTAGAAATGCATATTATCAAAAGAAAATGAAAACATCATTGAAGAGGTCAAAATAACTTTTCCAGACTGTGCATTTTTTGATTAATGGTGCCAGTGATAATGTCTCCCAGGGCATGGCTCCACAAGCTTATGCCAAGTGGTTATACCAGAAATTTCATATCAACTCACAGGTTGGGAGTGTTAATTTTGATTTATTAATTTCTGAGGATGTGGTATCTGAAATTATATGGGGTGATTTTCAATTGGTAGGTAACTCAATTATAACAATGATTAAGGGTTTATCTCCCACCAGATCTCAGTTAGATCTCTGCTCTTCAGCACTGTTTCAGTTGATGCCTGATTGTGGTAACGTTACCTTTGATTAAAATTGTGACTACATCTTTGCATGATGGTTTGCTGTCTGATTCATTCAAGTAAGAAACTGTTACCATTACTAAAGAAACCATCTCTAGATGTTACAGTATTGCATAATTACAGACTGATCTACATTCTTCCATTTTTGGCTAAGGTGACTGAGAAAGCAGTGTTAAATCAACTGATGGATTTTGTGGATAAGAACCATTTGTTAGATGACCACTAACATGAATTTAGGAAATATCACAGTGCAGAATTTTTGTTGTCTATGATTGATGAGTTGAGAAATATTTTGGGTCAGAACCTCTGTTTCTGTATTGTTACATTAGATATTGCATCAGCATTTGATATGATTGATCATTTTCTCTTGATAAAAATTTTGTTCAAGTTTATTTATTTAGATTTTGCTCCCACCTTTTTCAGTAGTAGCTCAAGGTGAGTTACATTCAGGTGCACTGGATATTTCTTTGTCCCAGAAGAGCTCACAATTTAAGTTTGTACCTGAGGCAATGGAGGGTCAAGTGACTTGCCCAAGATCACAAGGAGCAGCAGTGGGATTTGAACCTGCCACCTCTGGATGGCAAGACTGGTGCTCTAACCACTAGGCCAGTTTAGTATTTGAGAAAAAGGGCCCAGTTACACCCATTAAAGGGGTACTGGGTGTTGGAATGTAATTGTATTTTACATGCATTGCCTGTCACCTATTATTTCTCTGTGATTACTCTGTGACCTCTGATGTGAATTACTTAGAGAGGTCACACAGCTATGCAACTTCCTGTGGGGGTTAGACACAGTAGATGCAGCACATGCAGCACATGGAGCACATGGAGCTCATGATCTCTCCTAACCTGAGAGGATCTATGGTGGTGTGAGCATCCATTACCATCTAAGCACATGGAAGGAGCTGATAATACAAATGTATAGTAATATGTATATATAAGCCTGTCTGATTATAATCTAACTACAAACTGTGAGTAAACAGATGTTTTGTTACTTCAACTTTAAAGTGACTCAGCAGTGAATTATTCAGGGGTGAATGAGAGAGAGATGAAGAAAGAAATTAACATTTCTAAAGCTGAAGCTGTGTGTACTAAAATCTGCTAATTATTTACTACAAATAATCCAACAAAAGGGTTATGGGCCCAGGCTCAGGAATTGAAAAAGAAGAGAAATATTACCAGGCAGAAAAAAAGGCCACATTTTTCTCTTAAGTTTTAAAGGAAAGATTCAGTCTGTCTCTCTCTCCCCCCACACAGCAGACAGAAGGCTAAGAAAATGGCTGAGGGAAGAAATTCACCATTTTTCTATTCTCTCAAGGTGCCTAAATTAACTGAGTTTAATTATCAGAAGTGGGAATTAAGATTCATATGTTTCCTTCGAGCAAAAAGATTAGATATATGCTTAGACCAAGACAGAACAGCTGAAAATATGGCTGAATGGGACAATGCAAACTATTATGTGAAGTGCATGCTTTTGGAAGCTCTCTCAGAGAAACAAGCCATATTAGTGGAGGGAAAAGATACACCAAAGGACATTTTATATAAACTGAGAACTATGTATGCAACTACATATGCAAAGCAGCAACCAATTTGGTTGGCAGAGTTGAATGAAACCAAATTAAGGGATAAAAGTAAATGTAATGATCACATTATGTATCTTATGTCTTCATTTCAAAAGCTAGAACTTTCTGGAATTCCCATGTGTGATGCATTGAAAAGAGCATTTCTTTTTACCTCACTATCAAAGAAGTTTGATGTTTTTAGGTCTGTAAATGAGGCCATTGAAGGGCAATCTTTTGAACAGGCAACATCAAAACTAAGGCAGGAATGCATAATAAATGATTCTGAGGAGATGTGTTCTCAAAGTCAGTCAGAGAGAAATGAAACAAATTTCTTGGCAAAGAACAGAGGAAGGCGGAGCTATGGGAAAACTCCACCCAAGGGCAAGCTGATTTGCTACTCATGTGGAAAGGAGGGACATGTATCTAAATGGTGTAAGGAAACACAAAACACTCCCTCTAGCTCACCTAAGCCAATGGAACTAAAGAATTTTCAAACCAGGAAATGTATGAAGGACAAAGATAAACACAAGGGCTTTCTAATGGCAGAAAAATCTTTGACTATGGTAAATAATAATTCAAATGAAAGTACTTGGATTTTGGATTCGGGGAGCACATGCCATTTAACCAATTGTAAGGATTTCTTTCAGGAAATGTGTCCAGAAGAAGGAATTCTTAAAACTGCAAACGCAGGGACTGCTAAGATCCAAGCAAAAGGTATTGGATTCTTAAAATGCAAAGTGTCTAATGAAGTTAAAGAAATTCCTGTAAGTGATGTCTTGTATATTCCCCAAGCAGTTTGCAATATGCTTAGTGTATCTACATTAGATAAGAAGGGATTTGTGATTCATTTTGAAAACAGTAAGTGCACAATCTCTAAAAATGATGAAGTGTATGCTGAAGCTTTTATGCATAATGATGTTTATAAACTGAGCATTTCAGGTGAAGCCTCACATCTGGCGCAAGTGGGGAAGAATGATGGTAAATGTAGTCTGGAAATCTGGCACCGCCGCCTGGGACATCGTGATTCTAAGGTGATCCAGGATCTTTACAGTAAGCAACTAGCCACTGGCATTCAGATAAGTGCAGATGCTGGTAAAATGGAGAAATGCATAGACTGTGTTACTCAAAAAGGTGTGAGACCCTCATTTCCTGCATACACAGGAAATAGGAGTAATAAAGTGCTGGACTTAATACACAGTGACTTATGTGGACCGTTTAATATCCCATCATTGGGAAATAACAGATTTGTGCTAATATTCTTGGATGATTTCTCTAGATATTGTGTGGCCTATTTGCTGAAAGAAAAAAGTCAAGTCACAGACATGCTGAAGAAATACGTAGCCATGGTGAGCAATAAATTTGAAAGAAAACCAAAGGTTCTTCAGACCGACAATGGTGGTGAGTTCACTTCACAAAGCATGCGCACATTTCTAGAACAAGAAGGCATTCAGCATATCACAACAGTAGCTTATACACCAGAGCAAAATTCTGTTGCAGAGAGAAAATTTAGGTCACTTGTGGAAATGACCAGATGTATGCTGTCAGATAGCAATCTCCCTAAAAGACTATGGGGGGAAGCCATTCTCACAGCAGTGTACCTACAAAACAGAATGCCAACTAAAGGCGCTGAGCGCACACCACATGAGACATGGCATGGTAGGAAGCCAAACCTGTCACACATAAGAACATTTGGAAGTACAGCATATGCTCATGTACCAAAGCAAAGAAGGCATAAGCTGGATTCCACAACAGAAAGGGGCATTTTAGTTGGCTATGCTCCAGGACACAAAGGATATAGAATTTTGAATCTGAAAACTGGCATTGTTGGCATAAGACATGTTACATATTTTGATGAAAACAAAAGGGTTGATAAAGGCTGGATTATCCCAGATGAGCCTTATCATCCAGAATATGAAACTAGAACCATAATAGACATGCCAGTGTATATAAATGCCATACCAAGGCAGATGTCTGAAAGCAACTCATCTGTATCTAACGAGGAACAGGCAGAGGAAACAGACACAGAAAGGATCATTGAAGAAGACAGTACAGTTGGAGAAGGGGAATCAATTGGAGAAGAACTCTCAGATTTAGAGGATGCGGAAAGGTCAGACCAACCTGTTGTCAGACGCTCATCCAGGGAAAACAAAGGTGTTCCACCCCCAAGACTGTCTTACCTAACAAAGTCAGCAGAAGCTCAAGAGCCCTTAACATGGGATGAGATTGAGAAAATGCCAGCAGAAGAAGCTGCTGAATGGCATAAAGCTGCACAAGAAGAAATTGATGCATTGGATAAAAATAATACTTGGATTCTTACAAAATTACCTCCTGGCAAGAAAGCTATAGGATGCAAATGGGTATTCAAGTTAAAAAGGAATGCACAAGGAAAAGTGGAAAGGTATAAAGCCAGATTAGTGGCAAAGGGATATCTTCAAAAATATGGAGAAGATTTTGATGAAGTGTTTGCACCTGTAGTGAAACACACGACAATAAGAACACTTCTGAGCATTGCAGTCTCAAAAGGCATGCAAGTCAACCACATTGATGTGAAAACAGCATTTCTTCATGGAGAAATAACTGAAGACTTGTACATGGAACAGCCAACAGGTTTCATAAATACAAAACAAAGACAGCTAGTGTGTAAATTAAACAAAGGTCTTTATGGATTAAAGCAAAGTGCAAAATGTTGGAATGAAAAATTGCATGAAATATTGACAAATTTAGGATTTAAGCAAGGTGAAGCAGATAAATGTTTGTACACTAGGTGCAGAAATGGACAATATGCATACATTTTAGCTTTTGTTGATGATCTGCTCATTGCAAGCGAAAGTGAGCAAGAGTACAAGGACATTGTAAAATGTTTAAACCACAATGTTGAGATAAAAGAACTTGGTAATGTGTCATACTATCTTGGTATAGAAATTGAGAAACAAAATGATGGTTCTTATCTTCTAAGCCAGAAGCAGAAAATAAATGAGCTTATTGAAAGTTTAGGTATGCAAGATGCCCAAGTTGTAAGCACTCCCATGATCACTGATTTTCTGAAGGATGAAACAGTAAGAGAACCTTTACCAGATAACATCCAATATAGATCAGCCATAGGTAAGCTTTTATATCTAGCTACCACATACAGGGCTGATATAGCAAATGCAGTAGGAATTTTGAGCAGAAGGGTCAGCTCACCTACCAAATCAGATTGGACTGCAGTTAAAAGGATGGTAAGGTATTTAAAGGGTACCATTGATTGTAAATTAAAGATTTCAGCCAATAGTAATCCAAAACTAATATGTTACTGTGATTCAGATTGGGCAGGGGATCATTCTAATTATAAATCCACAAGTGGATATGTGTTTATGTATGGAAATGTACACATTTCATGGGCCAGTCATAAACAAAGTATTGTGAGTTTGTCTTCTACAGAAGCTGAATATGTGGCCGTATCGGAAGCGTGCAGAGAACTGATGTGGATTGAAAAACTTTTGCTGGATTTTGGAATAGCTGAAAAGAGACCAATCCAGATAATGGAAGATAATCAGAGCTGCATCAGACTGTCACAGAATGACAAGGTTCAGTCACGCACCAAGCACATCGCAACGAAATACCACAACGTGCGAGAGTTGGCGAAAGAAGGGGTCATCAGTCTACACTATTGTCACACCAGTGAGATGACAGCTGACATCATGACCAAACCGTTACCCAGAGAACATTTTGTGAATCTGCGTATAAAGCTTGGACTTTGTATGAATAAATAATTGCATGACAGTTATGCATGAGAAGGGGTTTGTTGGAATGTAATTGTATTTTACATGCATTGCCTGTCACCTATTATTTCTCTGTGATTACTCTGTGACCTCTGATGTGAATTACTTAGAGAGGTCACACAGCTATGCAACTTCCTGTGGGGGTTAGACACAGTAGATGCAGCACATGCAGCACATGGAGCACATGGAGCTCATGATCTCTCCTAACCTGAGAGGATCTATGGTGGTGTGAGCATCCATTACCATCTAAGCACATGGAAGGAGCTGATAATACAAATGTATAGTAATATGTATATATAAGCCTGTCTGATTATAATCTAACTACAAACTGTGAGTAAACAGATGTTTTGTTACTTCAACTTTAAAGTGACTCAGCAGTGAATTATTCAGGGGTGAATGAGAGAGAGATGAAGAAAGAAATTAACATTTCTAAAGCTGAAGCTGTGTGTACTAAAATCTGCTAATTATTTACTACAAATAATCCAACACTGGGCACAACCGGCATCCTCAAACGGGATGCACCAGGACTCGACGGGGCTTGAAATTGCCACAAGCGACACACAGGCTGCTCAGACGGCAACCTGTGGGGCAGGCTACGCATGTGTAAGATGGGAAGCTGTGTACCCGCTATGTTAACAGGTGATAGGATGTTTTGTAACAATAAGGATGTTATGTATGTTATAATATTTGCGATGTGTAATGTAAAACGTTCCTGGCTGCGGCCAAATAAATCCAACTTTCTGCAAAATTCACTGTCAGTGTGATATGTAAGGGATGGAAGAGAGTGTCAGAGCGTGTGCTGAGTGCCCGAGTTGTGTGTTTTCATAGTTTAAATCGTATCTGCAAGGTAGAGTTTTCCATGTTCAAATACAGGATTCTTTCTCTGATAATTTCTCTATAACTTGTTGCCATTGCTTTCTAATTTGTTTATGACCTCTCTGGGAGCGATATTTCAAGAATGAAATGTCTCTTTTAGGATGTATGCAAATGATATACAGTTTTTTTTCCCACTTGAGCAAAATGCTTGTGATCCTAGCTGTAAGTTATCAGTATGTTACTACTACTACTATTTAGCATTTTATAGCGCTACAATGCATATGCAGAGCTGCACAAACATAGAAGAAAGACAGTCCCTGCTCAAAGAGCTTACAATCTAATAGACAAAAAATAAAGTAAGCAAATATGGGTGCTAGCCAATATTCACTGCTGGGCAGCCACATAGCTAAATGACCAAAGTTAGGACTGCTATTTATGTGGTCCCTTTTGGTCACCTTGCTATCTAGGCACCAGAACTTAATATTGCCAGCACTTGCATAGCTCCTGGCTCCTTCCTGACTGCCTCTGGAATACCCTTCTCCTGCCAACTTTTCAAATGGCCAGTCAGAGCAGATATTTAGTGTGATATGTAAGGGATGGAAGAGAGTGTCAGAGCGTGTGCTGAGTGCCCGAGTTGTGTGTTTTCATAGTTTAAATCGTATCTGCAAGGTAGAGTTTTCCATGTTCAAATACAGGATTCTTTCTCTGATAATTTCTCTATAACTTGTTGCCATTGCTTTCTAATTTGTTTATGACCTCTCTGGGAGCGATATTTCAAGAATGAAATGTCTCTTTTAGGATGTATGCAAATGATATACAGTTTTTTTTCCCACTTGAGCAAAATGCTTGTGATCCTAGCTGTAAGTTATCAGTATGTTTTTGATAAGATTATGGAATGGATGGTACAACATACGTTTTTATTTAATTTGGCTAAGACGGAAATTATGTATGTTGGAAGATCTATTGATCTGCTCTTACCGACAACCTTAGAATATCGGGGGGTTACATTTACTGTTAAATCCTGTATTTGAAATCTTGGGGTAATGTTGGATGTAAATCTAACTATGGATGTAAATCTAACTAAGTAAAAACAAGTTGATCAGGTTAGCTTTCTTTCAACTACAGATGTTGAGTAAGTTGAAAGGGATGGTGCCAGCATTATCACTTCGGACGATCATGCAGAGCCTGATATTAGCAAAAATTGATTACTGTCATTCACTTAATCTAGGTATCTCATCGGCTAAATTCCAGGCTCCGCAGATCATCCAGAATGCAGTGGCATGATTAATTACTAGAGTTTCGAGATCAGTACATGTTAATTAAAAAAAAAACTTCACTGGTTACTAGTAATGTATAGAGTAATGTTTAAAGTTTTGGTATTGATTCATCAATGTGTTTATGCTAAAGTGCCCATGTATTTTTGTAATGTTTTGAGTATGTATTATCTGAAACAATCTTTGAGATCAGGGACATCAAAACAACTTACCATCAATAATGGCATATCATTATGCTGAAATGTGGAAGCATACTTATTCTGTCATCAGACCTACACTGTAGGATGGCCCTCCTGGCCATTTGAGACTATATAATATTATCCAATAATTTAAACGATTCCTGAAGACTCACTGTTTTGTAAGAGTTTATTTGGAGGGATTAAGTGTATTGAATTCTGTCAGAGTTCAAGGCTATTTTTAAAACTAGTTAACTGTCTATGGCCGTATTCAGAGTTTGAGTTTGTCTGATTGTATTTATGTATATTTGGTTGTTACCCGATTTTGTTAAAGCAGGAAATAAATGTAAAAATAAATACATTATTATCCTGGGATGCATTGACCTGTGTTCTAGAAGTTGGTTGTAAATATAACATCCAGATCCAACTAATTAAACCTTCTTCTATGCCATAAGTACATACGCATAAGTACATAAGCCAAATCATACTAACATATAAAACAGGTATAATCACTCTACCTGTTTGAAAGCCTTTTCCATGTTTAATGCTATGGCCATGACTAAGGAGTTTGAGTGTTTAGCCAGATAATTGATATTGTGGAAAATCCATACATTATTTTCAACGTAGCTCTCCTTCATAAGTCCCTCTTGCTCTTTCCCTTGTCCATCACTTTCCTAAGTCTACCCTCTAAGATTCTGGCCAGAATTTTATAATGTGCATTCAGCAGAGAGATGGGCTTATAATTTTTAGTTTGTTGGGGGTACCTTCCAGACTTAGGAAGTAAGACTATTATAGCTTCTGCAAACCTACACTGCTCAGGAGAAACACTGGGGCCTTTTTTACTAAGTTGCAGTAAGTGCTGCCACGTACTGACCACAGCTTAAAATAGTGTATTGTGACACGCCCTCAGGCATCCTGCACTAACTGCCAAATTGTTGTATGCTAAAAATACTTTATATGTTATTAATAGGGGGAGGGCACAACAGGGAGTAGAGATTGGGCATTCCTGCACTAATCATTTAGGGGCTCTTTTACTAAGTGGTGGTAAGCCCACCGCAGGCTTACCACATGACAATCTGGACCTACTGCTGGCCCAAAGCCCACCCCCAATGCACATCATTTCCAGTGCTAGCCAAAATATTCAAAAAATATTTCTGCAGGAGGTTACTGCCAGGTTAGTGTGGGAGCCCTTACTGCCACTTCAGTTGGTGGTGATAAATGCTGCCCCCTGCATGGCCATGTGATAAGAACAATCTTACCACATGGCCATGTCTATTTTCAGACTTTTTACCTGCTGCAGTAAAAAGGGACTCAGCGCGCATGGCAAAAATGGCCCCCACTGCTAGTGCACGGCCCTTTTTACTGCAGTTTAGTAAAAGGTCCCCCTAGCATGGCTAGATTACCACGCACTAACTGATTAGTGCGGGATTACCACGTGAACTCTTACCACCTACAAAATAGGTGTCGGTAAGTGCTCACGTAGTAATTTTTAACAGCCATGTGCTAATAGCTAAAAGGACCACTTTGTGTGATATCTCATATAATAAGCACACCCAGAAAGTAAAAAACAATATCAATAACAATTTGCAATATGCATGCACATTATAAGGTAGATTACAAAGTGATATTGCATTAATGTTCATGGAAGATAGAGTGATATACATTATGCCGTAACGGCGGTCATCATTTTCGGATTTGAGAAATATAAGGTGGTATAGCATTGTTATTCATAGATGATAGCATAAATTACAAGGTGGTATTGCATTAAAGTTCATAAATGGTAGAGTAAAGTAAGGGTAGTTAGACAGTCAAATATAGAAAGTTCATTTACGGTATGGATAAAAAGGTGGTGGTGGTGCATAACGCGTTACACGTGTCCGAATAAGTGAGGTAGTCCAGTGTAGGGAGTTCGGCTTTGTTTAGTTTTGTTGATATTTTGTTGTCTGGTATTTAGGATGGATCATTGTGGTATGGCTTTTTGAACAGGCTGGTTTTCAGTAGTTTTCTGAAGATTGTTAGGTCATGCATTGTTTTTATGGCATTAGGCAATTCATTCCATAGTTGTGCACTTATGTAGGAGAAATTGGATGCATAGATTGATTTATATTTGAGTCTTTTGCAACTAGGGTAATGGAGGTTCAAAAATGTGCATGCTGACCGTTTTGCGTTCCTGGTTGGCAAATCTATGAGGTCTGACATGTAGATTGGGGCTTCACCGTGAACAATTTTGTGAACCAAGGTGTAGTCTTTGAACGCAATACGTTCTTTTAGTGGGAGCCAACATGTAAAATGACTTATTCCACTGTACATGTTGGCAAATAAAAGTGTGCTCCTTCACTTCCTTATATGTATTTTACAAAAGGCTTCTGGTTCAGAAGACCCTTTTGTAAAATGGATGCCTTAATTTCAATCTCAATGTTCTACTTAAAATGTTTTCACTTTCTTAGGCCTCTTAACATGAAGATGCCATTGATAATAAAATAAGAAACATGCATTAATTTGTTTTCCTAAAAGGCACATGCCAGTGTTAATTGAGAGATGCTTTAAAAATAAAATGTGACATACTTTATCCCTAAACAAATACTACATGTGCTGTATGTTTTAATCCCTGGTTTTACAATATTGCTTTATGAGGTTAAGATGATGAATGGTTATTGCTTTAAATCCTCATCATGATTTACGAGTCCCCAGCTATCCATTCCCCTGAGTCTCTTGAACAGTGTGATTGCTCTGCTTCCTGTTTAAATTAAGGAGACATCTGTAAAGTAAATTATGAGTTGTCCTGCCAGGGAGCTACTCTTCAGAATTATTTTGAAAATTATAACAGTGCTTTCATCATTTTCTTGTATTATTTTTTTGTATTTCTTTGTTGACAGTGTGAGTTATATGCTGGCATACTGAACTGTTATTATCCATGTCAGCTTTATTAGAAATCATATAAAATAGCTTTCAGAAAGAGTATTCCTGATTGTGTAGCTAAGCTCTTAAGAGCTATATGGAGTCTTGGAAGGGCTTGATGAAACCTCTCAGAGATGTGTAAATGGTTGGAAAATAGGTCTGCAAATTAATCTAACATGTACAAACTAACCTTTTCAGTCAGTGGATAGATCTGTGGGAGACTTATGTGGACCGTGGGCATACAGGTATCCTCTGTGTTGTTGACCTTATTAATTACATTGAAAATTCACACCTAAATCCTGATTTAGGTGTGTGTGTGTATATATATATATATATATATCCTGGCTTTGTAAAATCTCAAAAACATGCATATGCAAGAGATATTGTCAAGATGGGTTTGGGGCAGGATTAGGGTGGTGCTCATAAATAAACATGTAAACAATTAATTATTACCTGAATTGGTTATTTCTCTATTTATTATTAATTTTTTCTTTACTTCATGTACAATTTCTCACTCATAACATATTTTCTAAATGTTAAACATCCATAGCTATCCCAATATGTTTATGATACTGTATTGTAAAATTGGATTCTTACAACAAATTACTTTCTTATGCATTATTCTTAATTATGTATCCTATACTGTTCATTGTAAGGCACGTTGAACTCAAATTTGTTTGGGATAATGTGGGATATAAATGTCACAAATAAATAAATAAAACAAAAGAAGTTGAGTGCAGATCTATGTCTGAACAGATTGACAGGATTTAAACCTCTTACCTGAGATATCTAGATTTCAGAAAAGTGGTACTACTGATCCGTGCTCCAGTGGAGGGATTAGGGGAGCTCACTCCCTTAATCTTCTAGTAGTTTATGTCCCTCCTCTTTCCCAAAAACAAAACTGGTAACAGGTTGTGTGAGTTTCACAAAAAAAATACATGTGTATGTTTCAAAAACAAAATGGCATAAACGTGTATATTCTGACATGTACATGTGTATGTTGCTATTTCAGAACACCAAGGGGAAAATGTGTGGTACAAAACTAAGAAGTCCAAGAAGAGTAATAAACTTCTATTTATTGAAAACAATGATCAATGACAAAATCAACACACATAGTTGGAGAAGCATGACTCGACACGGCTGTGTTTCAGCAAAGGCGTCTGCATCAGAGTCCAATGAACTAACGTGTTCTGCATCACAGTTTAAACAGTTATGTTATTTTTATGCAATGTGGTGAGCTAACTCCTGGGATGTTGGTTAGTGATACATTGTTTTTTTTAATATATATTTTATGTTTATTTATTTTAAATTTTTACAAGCATAACACTTGAGTAAGAAAAACAGAATACATAATACCAAGAAATCAAATCATTAAGAGGAAAAAAAAAAGAAAAACAATTCTTTACAAGAAAAGAAAATATAGTCCCTTAATCTATCACACATTTCCTTTTTATCATATTTTGTATTAGACCACCAATTGGGGGGTTAGAGCCATTTAAACTCAGGAGATAAGATTATTTCAAAATAGAGCATTAAGTAAAGCTTAACACAATTATCCACCAAATTAATTTTAATTCATTAATCGTGGATCAATTTGTTTGGCTCCCGATAGCATTATAATATATTTTTTTTGCTCGATAAATAGCTTTAAATGCTCAGGCATAAAGAAAAGATATTAACACCCAAATATTTAACATTACACTTGCATGGATAGTTTAGATTAAATGTAGCTCCCAAAGCCAAAGTAGCAGTCCGTAATGCCAAAAAATCTTTTCTCCTTGCTTGGGTCTGTTTTGTTACGTCTGGGAATACCCAGATTTTTCCACCATAAAAGGGTACTTGTACGTTTAAAAAGCCATTTTCCGCACAGAATCAAGATCCTGCTGGAAAACAAATGATACCAATAAAGTTTGTCTTTCCACTACGGATGATGTTAGTGAAGTTTCCAGCAGTTCTGAAACATTCAGGTCTCCTTGTTTTTGTGTATGTATCTCTTCTCTTTCTTTCTTTGTTGGTAGAAAAAATATTTTATTTACAGGTGGAATATTTTCAGGGGAAAATTTTAAGTTCTCAATTAAATATCGTTTGAATAATTCAAACGGAGAATACACTGAAGTATAAGGAAAATTCAACAATCAAATGTTTAACCTTTGGTTGTAGTTTTCAAAGTGTTCCAGTCTATTGTGAATCAGTGTATTATCCTTTATAAGTTTCTTATAAATTTCCTTCAATTTTACATTTTCTTCATTCAAGGATATTATTTTTTCATTAATCTCCACTTTCATCGATGCAAATGAAACATCTAAGTCCTGAACATTACTTATTAAAGTTTCTATTTTGCTCGTGGAGCTCATCACAGCTTGATCCAAACGCTGGAGTGATTCCCATATAGCCTCCAGCATTACCTTCGCAGTTGTTCCCGGTCTTTGCGCCATAGCTAGACCGCCGGCCTCAGTTGTAAAAAGGGCCTTGGCTATTGGCTCAGCTACAGGGTTCAGACATACCGCCCTTTTCTCGTCTTTGCGGGATAGGGATCCGGTATCACCTCCGAGTATAGCCAGTTGCGGAGGTGGTATGAGTGTCAGAGGGGATAATGACGTGTCCAGCCCCAAGATCCCAGCTTCTCCTTGCACCGACAGATCAGCGGGGTTTCCGATCACTTCAGTAGTGGGTTGCCTCGTAATGAAACTCTCCAGCATTTGTTGGGTCAGCGTTGAAGTCAGAGCCGGCTGAACTCCAGCTCTAACGGTTCCTTTCCTCTTAGTATGAGGCATAACCTTTCCAGGTAAGAAGAAAAAGTTCAAAGACGAGGAAAAGAGGATAACACTAGCAAATTCAGGGGAGTCATTAACGAGGAGCTGTTAGTGCCGCCATCTTGCTCCACCCCCTTCGTGATATATTGTTTTACTCAACATGGATCCTCAATATTCAGTACTTCTTGTAAAAGGCCATTGAAAGAAGTAACAGAGAAGAGCCAACCAGTAATGCAGCCAGGCAGAAAATTTTGGGTGAGCCTAGGGGCAGAATGCATGGGCACAAAATGTCCTCTCCATCCCTACAACACCCACTTTTCATCTCCCCCCTGATCCTAGCACCCTCAAGTTACAACATAAATACTTGAGTTGGTGGGGGTTCCCAAGCCCTGCCAGCTGAAGATCTCCTCCAGCTTTCTGAAGCAGCAGCATCAGCAGCAATGAGCTCAGCAGAAGAGTTCTAGAGCATGGAATTTGCTGTCTGGCTGTGCAACTGAATGGCTGGCCCTCTACCAGAAGCTGTCAATGCTGAGGCTCCATGTTGAGCAAAACAATCTATCACTAGTTGCCATCCCAAGAGTGCTATCACTGAACCAACTGCAGAACAAGGGTGTAGCCAGACCTTACGGTGGGAGGGAGCCAGAGTCCGAGGTTGGGGGCATATTTTGAGTGCCTCCCCCCGCCACCATACCCACTGCCACGCCTCACTTCGTCTCACTTCCTCCCTACCACCTCGCCTCATGCCTCCTCGCACCCCCCTCGCCTCCTTGCACCACCCTCACCTCGCAAACAAATGCCTTTGCTGGTGGGGGTCCCCATAGCAGCTACCAATAATCTTATTCATATGTATTAGAAAGAGCTCATTAGTATTAAAATGAGCATTCCAAGTGATGCACAGAAAGGAGTGCCTACCTTCAACATCAAACATTTTACAGCATGTCTGGAGCTGTCATTTTATGGGGAGCAGTCTGATTGCACTATAAGTGCAAGCAGATGGACCCCCCCCCCCCATCCTCCTGCCCCCTAAAAATTCTGGACCCCCAACCTCCCTCCCCCAATCCCCCAGGACTAAAAAAATCCTTGGTGGTCCAGTGGACCCCCCTCTCAAGCTGCCCCCACAACCAAAAACCTTCCATGGTGATCTAGTGACCCCCCACTCCTCCACATACCTTGAGAGTTGGAGGCAGGAGGGCAGGAGCAATGCCTTTGGGCCTGCTCTTGTCAAAACGGTGGTTCCCAGCACCTGTGGTGCATCCTGGGATGCACTGGTAGGGATTAAGCACCATATAAGGAGTTTTCCCCAATATATGGTACATAGCCCAAACCAGTGAATCACAGGATGCCCTGGGCAGGGGGATGTGCACCAAGATTTTGACGAGGGTGGGTCAACAGGCAGGCAGGAGTAGGCATTGCTCCTGCCCTCCTGTCTCCAACTATCAAAGGTATGTGGAGGGGTGGGGGGGGCGGTCAATAGACCACCGTGGAGGTTTTGGGGTTGAGGGGGTCTCAGGAGGGATCCACTAGATCACCAGTAATTTTTTGATTCCTGGGAGGGGGTGGAGGGGGATGGGAGGGGCTCCACTGGACTACCAGGGATGTTTTAAAGCTTTTGGAGAGGTTGAGGGGCTCCACTGGACCACCAGGGATGTTTTGGTTGTAGGTTTGGTCATAAGGGGTGTGATCATCCCTGGAGAGATACATATGAGCTGTGCCTACCGCACAGCTCTTGTGGGCATGCACCAGGAATGCTCGGACACTTTTACCAACCAATGCTCCAAACTAACAGTTTGTATATAATTTGCATGGTGTTAGTGTTGAGCATTGGTTGGTAATTCTGATTCGCTGTTGAGCTGGTGTTCTTCTGGCGCTGCTCCCTACAGTGCCAGAATTTTGTGCATCTGGCCCTTAGTAGTTAGAGTATTGTGAACATAGGAAAAACAGTAAATGTGTTGATATATTCCTGACAGAAAAGATGATAAACTGTAATTAAGGTAGATCTGGGGAAAGCATTGCTTATCCCCAGGTTTAGGTGGCATAGAATTTTGCAACTTTTTGGGACTCTGCCATATATGTGTGACCTGAAGTGACCACGGTGGAAACAAGATACTGGGCTAGATGAATCCTTGGTCTGATCAAATAGGACAACTCTTGTGTTCTTATGTTCTATAAGATTAAATCTTACATCTTTCACTAATACTCATTATAAGGTCAAACAAGTCACTTCAAAGAGAATCCATGTGTATGGAGAACTCAAAAAATCCCTTTTGGCTGAAACACAATGTTGTGTTCAGTCACTTTGATTATCAATAAACACTGTTTTATTAAAGACTGCTCATGTTCCCATCTCTGGAAACCTTGGTCTCTATTCCCACTCTTCTCCCTTTCTTAAACAAGTCACCATTTATTGTCTCAGGTGCTACTTATTTTGTAAGTCATAAGAACATAAGAGTAGCCATACTAGGTCAGACCAATGGTCCATCTAGCCCAGTATCCTGTTTCCAACAGTGGCCAAGCCAAGTCAGAAGTGCCTGGCAGAAACCCAAATAGTAGCAACTTTCCATGATACTAATCCCAGGGCTTCCCCATATCTGATTCAATAGCAGACTATGGACTTTTCCTCCAGTAACTTGTCCAAACCTTTTTTAAACCCAGATATGCTAACTGCTGTTACTGCATCCTCCAGCAAATAATTCCAGAGCTTAACTATTCATTGAGTGACAAAATATTTCCTCCTATTTCTTTTAACAGTATTTTCATGTAACTTCTTTGAATGTCCCCTAGTCTTTGTACTTTTGGAACAAGTAAAAAAATTGATTTACGTCTACTCATTCTATACCACTCAGGTAAGAAAATAACTACTGTACTTGAATATAACTCACTTTGATCTCAGGTTTGGAAAAAGGCAAGTAATGAAATCTTAATCCAATTATTTTATCTGGTATTTAGCAGCACATTTATGCAGGCAAGTTCTATTAAGTATCCAGATAAAGTTATCTAATTTATTTCTCATTACCTTTTGCATACAGACATGCAGAATGTGGATGTACACTTTAACATGAAAATATATAACTAAAAAGAAAACAAAACAAGTTTAAACATTCACAGTAGAAACTAGATGCATGCTTAAGGCTCATACATACAAGCCATTATTATTATCTTTATTTTCCAAGCAGTAGAGGGGGTGTATAATAATTGCATTAAAAAAACAAACAGGGAGGAACATGATAATGAAGAAAATGGCAAGTGAACCTGGGGTAAATTTTTCCAAATGCTGCCATATATTTTTTGTCAGCTGCAGTGTCACTTTGTAATTACAGTGTATGTCATACAAACCAAGTTTCACCAGTAATGAGCATCCAAGGAAGTAATGTGCTTCCAATTAGATATGACTAGGATAGTGAGAGGTCAGACTCTTTATTGTCTTTGTCAAGAAGAGATGATAACATGATGGTGGTGGATCTTAATATAGCCATAGTATATGATAATTAAAAAAAAATAGAGACAGTAATACACGCAGCCAGCAATGAAATAATAGGGGAGCTCTCATATATTCAGGATTGTTTTTTCCTTGGGATAGTTTTGTCCCAAACAAAGGTGCTATCAAATACTAATAACGCATACGTTCTGGAGTACCAACAGCAAAATGTTGCATCTCAAGCATAGATTAGTATTGTACTTTGCTTATTTATTAGGATTTATTTACAGCCTTTTTGAGAGAATTCACTCAAGGTGATGTACAGTAAGGGATAAGTCAAACATATAAAAATACAAAGTATGGCATTACAGTGTCAACACTATATGTAACAAAACATTTTAATAGACAGCATACGGTATAAGCAAATATGGAACATATAGATAGAAAAGATAGAATAACACGATTTAGAAGATATTGGGACTCATTTAAAGTTGTACATGAATTCAGAAAGGTGCTTGAATATTAGGGCTGGCATTAGGGGGTGGTAAATAGGGCAATTGCCCTGGACCCCTATACTACAGGGGGCCGTCAAACCTGCCTCAACCTGAAGAAGGCATAGACTAAAGACCAGAGTTAGGGACCTCGCCTCAGTTTCTGCCCGTGGACCCTGATGGGCCCTTTTACTGAGCTGCATAGGTGTCCACGCGTGCCCTCCGCTTGTCAATTTTGAGTTACTGCCAGGATACCGCGTGGCCCTTGCGGTAATTTCAGTTTTTACGCATGTCCGCTACACACATCGGAAAATATTTTTATTTTCTGGCACGTGGGCGGTAATCAGGCAGTAATTGGCATTTTATACGCATAGACCATTACCGCTCGGTTGCCGCGTGAAATCTTACCGGTAGGTCAATGGCTGGCGGTAAGGTGTCAGACCCAAAAGGGACACGCAGCAATTTTCATTTTGCCGCATGTCCATTTTCAGAAAAAATTTTAAAACAGGCATTTTTTACAGGTGCGCTGAAAAATGATTCTGCACGCGCACAAAACACGCGTCTACATTTCCGCTGGTCATTTTTCAGTGCGCCTTTGTAAAAGGGCCCCTGAATGTCTAAGACCAGCCTGGGTAGGAATGGATAAACATGACCTAATATAGTATCCTGCTTATAATCGAACGAGAAAAATGCCCAAGTTCCGACCTAAATCGGGAGATGGACATTTATCTCACAAAAACGAATAACGCGGTATAATCGAAAGCCGAACTTGGACGTTTTCAACTGCACTCCATCGCGGAAGCGTACAAAGTTCATGGGGGCGTGTCGGAGGCGTGGTGAAGGCGGGACTGGGGCATGGTTATCACCCGAACAGAGATGGGCGCCTTTCGCCGATAATGGAAAAAAAGTATGCGTTTTTAGCTAGAATTTAGGGCACTTTTCCTGGACCCTGTTTTTTCATGAATAAGGCCCCAAAAAGTGCCCTAAATGACCAGATTACCACCAGAGGGAATCGGGGATGACCTCCCCTGACTCCCCCAGTGGTCACTAACCGCCTCCCACCACAAAAAAAAGATGTTTCACAACTATTTATTTTCACCCTCAAATGTCATACCCACCTCCCTGGCAGCAGTATGCAGGTCCCTGGAGCAGTTGTTAGGGGGTGCAGTGACTTCAGGCAGGTGGACCCAGGCCCATCCCCCCCACCTGGTACGATTGTGCTGCTTAATGCTTAGTCGTCCAACCCCCCCAAACCCACTGTACCCACATGTAGGTGCCCCCCTTCACCCCTTAGGGCTATAGTAATGGTGTAGACTTGTGGGCAGTGGGTTTTGAGGGGGATTTGGGGGGCTCAACACACAAGGGAAGGGTGCTATGCACCTGGGAGCTCTTTTACCTTTTTTTTGTTTTTGTAAAAGTGCCCCCTAGGGTGCCTGGTTGGTGTCCTGGCATGTGAGGGGGACCAGTGCACTACAAATCCGGGCCCCTCCCACGAACAAATGCCTTGGATTTATTTGTTTTTGAGCTGGGCGCTTTCATTTTCCATTATCGCTGAAAAACAAAAACGCCCAGCTCACAAATTGTCGAATAAAACATGGACGTCTATGTTTTTCGAAAATACGGTTCGGTCCGCCCCTTCACGGACCCGTTCTAGGAGATAAACGCCCATGGAGATAGACATTTTCATTCAATTATGCCCCTCGATGTGTCCCTTCCAGATTTTATTGGGGTCTATAGTGTTTTAGGGGGTAATTCTATAACAGTGCACCTATATATAGGCGCATATTCTAAAAAGGAAAGTAGGCTCCTATCTTCCTTTATAGAACACTAGTGTAACTGGGTATATATGTGAATATGGGCATAGATGTGAGCACTTACAGCATCTATAGGGCTGTTGGTTACATGCATAAAAGTATGTCCCACCCTTGCTCTGCTCAGAGTCAGTCCATGCGCACTCCCACCTGTAAAATCTGTACGATTTACAGAATAGCACATAGCGGCAAATCTAGCATGTATGTATGCATCTGCTAGCATTGTGAACATTTACATACATAACTGGTGCATAAAAGCTGGTGCCTGTTTTTAGAATTAGTCTATGAGGGGCATTTTCAATATAAAAGAACCAAAAAAACAGCAAAGATGACCAAAAAATATATAAAATATAAAATAGACGACGCTTCAGTTAAAAATCCAATGAAATATTTTAATAAACAAAAATGAAGTTGAAATAAAATACAATAAAATGGTCGGTGAGCAAGACTCGACACAGCTGTGTTTCGGCCTATCTGGCCTGCATCATGAGTCTATCAGGAAACAAACATATAAATACTTTGAAAAATATATCGTATAAAACCATATAGAACAACAAAATAAAATCATTTAAAAAAATTGTTAAAAAATGTTGACAGTAAGCAAACTTAACGTCTCCATATATAAGGGAACAATAAATTTCAAAATTGTTAAGTAAATGGAACATATAAACAAATTGTATACATATACGTACGGGTCAGGCATGTATAAATTATATTCTATTAAATAGAGATAGGCTAGGAAATTCATAATCATACATTAAAAATCATGAACAAAAGACATGAATAAAATTTAGATAATAGAAACAATAATATTGAGAACAAATGATCACACAGAAATAACTATGATCGTTAACATCAAGCATATATATGAAGTCATGATCAATTATGACATCTGAGTAAGCATCCCATCATTGATTTTGGTGCAAATATTACAATAAAAGATTTTTTAGGAAATAACTGATAAATAAAACATACAAAGGACTCTTTAAATACTGGAATATACATAAATAACTATAAAACGTAGTAGACACTAATGAAATATGTTACAAACATAAAAATTATTTTATGTTTTACCTTTTTGCCATCCAAAAGGTCACTTTTTTGATCTTTCACTGTATAATGTGATAAAATTTCTTGGAATATAAGTGTATAAAAACATGTAAAGACGGAGACTGTGCTGGTCTAATACATTTAGAGTTCATAGTGTATTGTAACCCAAAACGGGTTTTATTGGGAACAAAAAACTATTCTATATAGATCACTAATCTAAAATAATTGGATAGATTATTTAAAGTTTATACTTCTGGCACTGTGGAAAAATATTTGAAGGATCAACTCACTCGTCTTCTTAAGCTTGAGCTTATAGTTGTGCTTTAGCGTCGCTGAGAGCAACTTCTTGGATTTTTTTTTATAGGGGACCAACCTAAAATATAGAAATGTATGGTAGAAATAGAGAATAGTAATAATGAGTTAAACAATTGAAAAATTGAATTGTAATATTGTTTTCTTAAAAAACTTTGTTATGAAGATGGGATTTGAGCATCTTAAAAACAGAGTTGAATAACTCAGTGTACTTTCATAAAAGACCAGTTCAAAAAGGGAAGCTATCTAATAACGGGCATGTAGTCACAGAAAGGGGAAAGGGAAATAGAACTTGATATACTGCCTTTCTGAGGTTTTTGCAACTACATTCAAAGTGGTTTACATATATTCAGGTACTTATTTTGTACCAGGGGCAATGGAGGGTTAAGTGACTTACCCAGAGTCACAAGGAGCTGTAGTGGGAATCACACTCAGTTCCCCAGAATCAAAGTCCACTGCATTAACCACTAGGCTACTCCTATCAAGTCTAGTTCTGCATTTAAACCTAAAGGGGAAACAGTGTTAAAATTAAAAATAAAACGCTGTTCTTCTTTCAATAAAATGTTCCCTGTGCCCCTCCTCTCCATCTTGGTTTTATCTGTTTGATCACAAAAAACTTGAGGTCATCTATAGTGTGGTGTGCCTCATACCAATGTTGTACCAAGGGTGCAGACTGGATATTCCTGCTGATACATGATCTATGTTCTATAATCCTTGTTTTTATTTTCCTTTTAGTCTTTCCTATGTATTTATTTATTTATTTATTTATTGCATTTGTATCCCACATATTTGCAGGATCAATGTGGCTTAACATAGTACCGTATTGGTGATCGCCAGTTCCGTTATAAAAATTACAAAGTGAATAATGGTATAATAACGTTCATATGTACAAGACATAATAGTGGATCATAGACAGGGGGAGTGTGTTTTGACCATATGCTCCTAGGTTTCGATTGTGTTGCAGGTTTAGATATTTAGGTTGCGTCGGATAAATAACTACATAAACCACTTAGGTGGAATCACAGTTTGTGGAATGTCTTAAATCATAAGTTTTGTATGTGTTTGGATGTGTGAATGTCTTAAATGTAAGACCGTGTTTACAGACTGTACATTTCCCACATATGGTATGTCCATGGAAAGTCTCATTTGAATCATTCTTTGGGTAATGTTGATGGAATGAGGCATTCTCTTAGATTTTTGTTCCGAGAGTATGCAATAACGGGACGTGTATTTTGAAAACATTTGTGGGTCTCTAAAATGTGCCAATATTTTACTATAGTGTCAAGGAGTTGATTTGAAAATTTGGAAAATTTCAGAGTGCAGATAAGGTCAGGTTTTTCTTTATTGTTTTTTTTTTGGACAGTAGCTGTTCTCTGTCTTGTTTCTGTGCATTATTAATGCTTTTTTCAATGCACTTCTTAGGGTATCCCCTTTTTTCAAATCGTTCTGACATATCTTGTGCTTGAATTTCAAAGTCTTCAAAATTTGTACAAAGACGGCGAAGTCTCAAAAATTGTGAGTACGGAAGGTTAGTTTTCAAACTGCGGTTGTGGTAGCTCTGAAAATGCAAATAGGTGTTCTTGTCCGTAGGCTTCTTATATACTTTAGTTATGAGCCTATATGGAGTTGATGAGAATATCGAGGTATGAGATTTGTTGTTTTTCATATTGTATTTTGAAATGTAAGTTTGGGTCTAATCTGTTAAACCATTCAAAAATTTCTAAAAGTTTTTTTTCATCTCCTTTCCATAGGATGAAATGTCATCGATGCACCTCCTATAAAACACTATTTCTGATTTATAAGGATGATCTTTGAGAATTTTCTTCAAAATATGCAACATATAAATTTGCTACATCTGGATCTATAGTTGAACCCATTGTGGTTCCACGTATTTGCTGGTAAATGTTTTTTGAAACTCAAAAACGTTTTGTGTAAGGGCATAGGTGGCAAAAGTGATGATGAGAAAATTAGGGATCTGACATAAGATTTTCCTATTCTTTAGTATATTTTAAATAATGGCTAGACTCTCTATTTGCAGTAAATTGGTATACGTGAACGTCTATTTCTAGTGTAACTAGTATCACGTCTTCTAAATCTCTGTCAAACTCTTCTAACATTGTGATGATATGTGAGGAATCCCTTACATATGAGGGCATCAAGGGTATATAGGGGTGGAGAAAAAAAGTCAACAAACTGAGAGAGTGGTTCAAGGAGGGATCCATTTCTTGAGATGATCGGACGTCCTGGTGGGTTAGTGGCCGATTTGTGTATTTTTGGCAGGATATAGAATGTAGGAACTACCGGGTTTTCTACTAAAAGAAAATCTTTCTCTTTCCCTGTCAGATATCCTGCTTCATGTGCTAGGAGCACAATTTCTTTAATTTCTTCTTGTAGTTTTCCTGTAGGATCTTCTTCTAGACTTATGTAGTAATTCTCATCTTTAATTTGTCTTTCCACCTCTAAAATATAGTCTGCTCTGTTCATGACAACAATACCTCCCCCTTATCTGCTGGTTTTATTACAAGATTGGTATTTTTGGACAGTGCTTGAAGTTCATCAAATTCTTCTTGACTAAGGTTATGAATTTTTTTCTGTTTAGAGCTTGTTTCTATTTTTTCTATCTCTTTAAGAATACATTTGTAAAATGTGGAGATTATGGGGTCAGAGAGACCTGGTGGGGTCCACCTTGTCTTACATCTCAATATGGATGAGTCTGAAGAAGATGTTTTGTCTTGAAAATAATGAGTGATCTGTAGTTTCCTATAAAATCGAAAAAGGTCAATGCGAGTTTGTAATGGGTCATAACAAGGAGTAGGAACGAATGAAAGACCTTTCTGTAGAATATGTATTTCGGTGTCTGTTAAATGAAAACCTGATATGTTGAAAATGGGTATCTCTTTTTGTGTGGTTGTAAACCTTTCTAATGCCAACCGTCTCGTCTGTACGTGCCTCGTGCTCTGCCTCTCCCTCTTTCTCTGCCTCTGTTGGGGAAGAAGGGTCTGTTGTATTGATTCATGTGAGGAGTGTAGTTGTTGTAGGATGGAATCCGTTCTCTGTGTGTTTGTGCAAATTGTCTGGCAGGTATTATATGTTGTAAAAAATCTTCTGCTGTTTCTTCCCTGACTGCAATTGTTGGGCTTGTAAGTGGAGAGGTGAAGAGTTCACCTGAATCACTTCGAATTCTTTTTCTATTTCTACTGTGGGAGTTGGATGTAGTGGGGAGAACTGGTGGATTGTCAATTTGTAGATCTGTTCCATTTCTTTGACGGGATATGGAGCGTTGATTTTTCTTATTTCTCTGAAAAACCTTTGGTTTGGACCAGGGATATATCGATCCTCTTTTGTAGTAATTTTCATCCCTTTGAAGTTTATTGATTTTGATTTTTTTTATGTCCCTTTTGAAGTTTTCTAGGCGTTTTTTTGACACCTAGGATAACTATATCGAACACACTGCCTTCTTTTTTGAGAGTATTTCATTTTTCTTCAACCACTGGACGGAGTGCCTCATTTTTCTTCTTAGATGTCTCAACTATAAGAATCATTAAATCTAAGGCACATTTGTTAAGAATGGCACACCAGTAGTTGAGGAATTCTGGGTCATCTAGAAAGAGATGAGGCTCTTTCATAATATGTAGACCTCTGGGAATGCACTGGTTCTGTAAATATTGAAGAATAGTAATATAATGTAATTCATTTAAAATTATATTTTTATTCAAATTAATAGTCTCTATCCATTTTCTTCTAAATGTTGTGCATCTGATTTACTGTAAAACGAGAAATGGATATTCACATATACTGTACATACACACACACACACACACACACACATATATATATATTTTATTCAGTAGACGGAAGGCTTATATATTTTTATATATATTTCTTTATATTTTTCATTTTTATTGTTTTTTATTTTTGTACTTATAGCGCAACACAGAACGATAGGTGCCGATCACATTATTTTTCAGTTCTAAGTTTTTTTATTATTTTTTGTATATTGTTACACAATTTTTCCCAAAAGACCCGCATGTAACTTTCTAGTTATCGAGTCATCACAACAATTTTGTTCACTTAGCAATCTTGTATACCATTAATATAGTTAACAACAGACATCAACAATGAACTTTTAACTCCATTGTCTTATTCTTGTCTTTTATTTTTAAATTTTTTTCAACAATTTTTGAATATGTTTTTTTCGGTATGGCTTTTCTCCCATTAACATTGAAAACTCATTAAGATTAATCACTGACATTATTTCTGGTTCCTTATTGTTTACATAAACACAATCTTTTAAATTTGATTACAATCATTTGTTTGTTCAATGCATCCTCTCAACTACAATCAATATTTTTTAATAACATTTTTTCATCCTTGTTGGCCACTTGCTCCAAATTAAGTAATATATATTTCCTTGGACAATTCTGACGTCAATGGTGACCATTGGTTTTGGCGCCAACATATATATATATATATATACGCCAGATAAGAGGTAAGATTAGACGCTACAGAAGAGCTAATTTTCCTTTTCTGTTCTTTCTAAAGAACTTATCGTAGTCCGAGGTCCTTAAACTTTAATTTCAACTTTAACTAAAACGATAAAAGATACTCTTTGTATAGCGAAGTCGCAGCACTGCTATTTAAAAGCCGGCAGCAGACACAAAAGCCAACAGTAGATGCACAACATAGCTATCTCAAGTATGTGTCTAACTCAAATTTTTACCAAATAATAGATTAGAAAGTAATAATTATACAGATTAGAAAGTAATAATTATACAATACAGCCCATTGAGTAGCCATTTTTATTTGCCTGAATCACAATTATCTATATAAATATTATTTTTTACACATACTTCTCTGTTTAGAAATCCAAGAAATTGCTCTCAGCGACGCTACAGCACAACTATAAGCTCAACCTTAAGAAGACAAGTGAGTTGATCCTTCATATTTTTTTCCACAGAGCCAGAAGTATAAACTTTAAATAATCTATCCAATTATTTTAGATTACTGATCTATATAGAATAGTTTTTCTTTCCCAATAAAACCCATTTTGTGTTACAAAACCCGTTTTGGGTTACAATGCACTATGAACTCTAAATTTATTAGACCGGCACAGTCTCCATCTTTACATGTTTTTATACACTTATATTCCGGAGAAAAATTTATCACATTATACGGTGAAAGATCAAAAAAGTGACCTTTTGGATGGCAAAAAGGTAAAACATATTTCATTAGTGTCTACTACGTTTTATAGTTATTTATGTATATTCCAGTGTTTAAAGAGTCCTTTGTATGTTGGGATGCTTACTCAGATGTCAAAATTGATCATGACTTCATATATATGCTTGATAGCCAGATAGACCGAAACATAGCTGTGTCGAGTCTTGCTCACTGACCATTTCATTGTATTTTATTTCAACTTCATTTTTGTTTATTAAAATAGTTTATTGGATTTTTAACGGAAGCGTCGTCTATTTTATATTTTATATATATTTTTGGTCATCTTCGCTGTTTTTTTGGTTCTGTTTACGTTTTTGCAAAGACTGGTTTCCTCTGTTTTTTGCATTTTCAATATGACATCCAAATCCAATTTTGGACTTTTGGTGGAAAATGTCCAAAAATCCAGTAGTGAACATGGCCATTTTCAAATCAGAAAAAAAATCCAACTTTTTGTATTGAAAATGACCATTTTACTATCAAGCTCATTTTCAAAGCACTTAGCCTCCCAAAGTTCCATAGAAACCTATGGAACTTAGCCTCCCAAAGTGCTTTGAAAATATGCCTCTAGATGTTTCTGTAGTCAGTGCATCTATCTTTTAGGACCATTTTTGAACAAAATGTTCAAGAGAAAAGCACACAAAAGCAAGCCATTGGGATGTATGGGGTGGTGGTGGTGGGGGCAGCATGTTTTGTAGACTGGCCACACGGATATCTTAATAGAGCAGTAGACTTCACATAAAAGGTCCCAGGTACACATCTCACCCTTATCCCCTTATATTGTATGGCGAGCCCTCCAGAAATAGCAAAAAAATGTACTGTAATTAACTGTACACCACTACAATTGCTGTTATGCCTGCAGGTGTCACCTATATGTAGGTACACTAGGTTTTTGGTGGGATTTGGAGGGCTCACGCGTTCCACCACTAGTGTAATAGTTAGAGTGGAATATGGGACTGGGTCCCCTTCTCACAGTCCACTGCATTACCACTAGACTATTCCAGGGACCAGCTTGCTACTCTAATAGGACTGGCCATAACATCTGAAGCTGTCATAGAGGCTGGTATACACTGTCTCCTTCCCATCTTTGGGGGGGGGAGGGGTCAGTGACCACTGGGGGAGTAAGGAGGAGGGGTGATGCCGCACCTTTATTGACTTGGTCATGACTGAAACAGTTCTAGATCAAAATATTTTACTTTAAGCCCCAGATGTTTTTTCTGTGCTCTATTATGGCAGAAAAGCATCTAAGTTTTGGGAACCTCTAAGCCCAGGGCTTTTTTTGAGGGGGTACCTGGGGGTACTGAGTACCGGCACCTTTTCCATTGTCTGCTAAAATTGACCCATGGTCCCCAAGTTTTAATGAAACAGCTCAGACTTTACACATCAATTTTGCCTTGTCATAGATTCTGTGACTGGTTGCAGGGGGACTGGCTATTGTGGGGTGGGTTTGTCAGTGATCACCCCACCTCTGAAAGGTGGACTGGCATTTGAGTACCAGCACCTTTTTGCTAGAAAAAAATTGCACTGCCCAAACCATGCCCCCAACATTCCCCCTTGTGATTTGCATGGAAAACCATCTTAAAAATGGGCTTTGAAACTAGCAATTTAGATGTTATGGCAAACTTAAAACCCATTGACCTGCTGGTTTGTGCTGCTTTTTGGACATTTTTCTGTTTTGAAAATTAGCCACATTTGTGCCACAAAATAAAAGAATTGCAAAACTGGTGTGAAAGCTGAGAAACTATTTGTATTTTATTTGAAATGCTGCCCATTTAGATTTTCTTAAATAGCAGGCTATTGGGTTCATTTTCGAAAGAGAAGGACGCCCATCTTTCGACACAAATCGGAAGATGGATGTCCTTCTCACAGAAATGTCCAAATCGGTATAATAGAAAGCCGATTTTGGACGTCCCAAACTACACTCTGTTGCAGGGATGGCCAAAGTTCAAGGGGGCGTGTCGGAGATGTAGTGAAGGTGGGACTTAGGCGTGCTTAACACTTGGATGTCCTTGACCCATAATTGAAAAAAAAGAAGGACATCCCTGACGAGCACTTGGACGTTTTCACCCAGACCTGTTTTTCTTACGACTAAGACACAAAAAAGTGCCCAAAATGACCAGATGACCTCCTGTTACTCCCCCAGTGGTCACTAACCCCCTCCCACCCTCAAAAAACATCTTCCAAAATATTTGTGCCAGCCTCAGATGTCATACTCAGGTCCGTGACAGCAGTATGCAGATCCCTGGAGCAGTTTTAGTGGGTGCAGTACACTTCAGACAGGCGGACCCAGCCCCCCCCCCCACCTGTTACATTTGTGGAGGAAACAGCGAGCCCTCCAAAACCCATCACAAACCCACTGTACCCACATCTAGGTGCCCCCTTCACCCGTAAGGGCTATGGTAGTAGTGAAGAGTTGGGGTAGTGAGTTTGTTTTTGGGGGGGGGGTTGGGGGGCTCAGCACACAAGGTAAGGGAGTTATGTTCCTGGGAGCAATTTATGAAGTCCACTGCAGTGCTCCCTAGGGTGCCCGGTTGGTGTCCTGGTTTGTCAGGGGGACCAGTGCACTACAAATGCTGGCTCCTTCAATGACCAAATGGCTTGCATTTGATCATTTCTGAGATTGACTTCCTTGGTTTCCATTACCGGCGAAAATCAGAAACGTCCATGTCTAGGGATGACCAAATTTAAGGATTTGGACATCCCTGACAGTATTTTCGAAACGAAAGATGGATGTCCATCTTGTTTTAAAAATATGGGTTTCTCCGCCCCTGGATCAAGACGTTTTGCGAAGACGTCCAAATCAAAACATGAACATCCCTTTCGAAAATGCCCCTCTGTGTGTCAACTCAACATTTCTTTTTTTTTTTTTTTTAATATTTCAGAGAGGAATTCAATATATTTCAGATTCTCTATAATAGGAAACCAAAAGACTGTTAACACTTCTTACAGAATCTGCTAATTATGAAGAAAACAATTTCACAAGGTAGTAGAAAGAAATTATACAGTTTAAGTTGCAAGCTCTAAGGATGCAATTCTTTAAGTAGGTGATTTCATTTAGAAGCCCCATGACCATGCAGTAGGAGTTTAATCTATAATGGAACCTGGGTGCCAAAGGTTTGTAGAATACTAGTGTAACCCAGTATAGGCATGGCTAACATTTAGGTGAAAGCAGTTACACCAGCCATAGAGCTGGTATAAGTACAAGTACCTAAATTCAATAGGGACACACATAACTTACAGTATTCTTAAAGTGACAGGAGTATGTGGGAGCTATGCTCATCCCCTCCCATGCTCCATCCATGTGTATACCCCCTTACAAATACATAGTTTAAAGTTTATTAACATTGAATATGCCACTCAAACTAACTGGCAGACCTGAGCGATTTACATAAAATGATATACAAGAATGAGCAAAGTAAGGAGACAAGATGGCAGCCCGAAGGGAGCACTGCAAAGTTGCTCCAGGACTTCTACTGGCTCCAAAATAATTTAAATCATCTTTTTCCTACTACCTGCCATATACGGAGGGGCAGACAACGACCAGGCCCCGCGGTACCTGTCTTGCCGATAGTCGGGCCCATGGATCGATTCGCCATCCCAGGAACATCGGGTTGCTGTGAGTCTTCGCTGCCAGTGGGAATGGAGAGAGGTGAACCATTCCCACAGCCTGAAGCTGACATCTCCTTCAGCCCTGAGATAAGGGATCCGCCGCCTATGCCTGCAGTCAAGCAAAGTTCTTCTGTACAGGGATTCCTGCAAGCCGAAAGAGCAGTAGAGTTCCCAGCATCGGGGTCAAACCCGAGCAATCAACTGCCAAACACCCCTGCGAGTTTGGGAGTGATTCAACATGGTGACGGCATTTCTGTTGTAACACCTACGGAGATGGAGCCCAATCTTTCTGAAGATTCCAAAATCTTATCAGTTTCACTAACAGGCTTATTTTTGAAAGAGAAGGGCGCCCATCTTTTGACACAAATCGGGAGATGGGCATCCTTCTTTCAGGGTCGCCCAAATCGGCATAATTGAAAGCTGATTTTGGGCGTCCCCAACTGCTTCCCATCGCAGGGAAGACCAAAGTTCCCGGGGGCATGTCGGAGGCATAGCGAAGGCGGGACTTGGACTACCTAACAGATGGGCATCCTCGAGCAATAATGGAAAAAGAAGGGCGTCCCTGAGGAGCACTTGAGCGACTTGGTCCATTTTTTCTTACGACCAAGCCTCAAAAAGGTGCCCAAACTGACCAGATGACCACCGGAGGGAATCGGGGATGACCTCCTCTGACTCTCCCAGTGGTCACTAACCCCCTCCCACCCTGAAAAAAACAACTTTAAAAACTTTTTTTGCCAGCCTGAAATGTCATACTCAGGTCCATCACAGCAGTATGCAGGTCCCTGGGGGGGGGGGGGGGGGGGGAGGTATGTGTGTGTCAGCGGAGGCATAGCAAAGACATGGACATCCTTCTTGCAAACATTTTGGATGTCCTGAACTGCCCCTCCCACAGGGACAGCAAAGGAGTGGAGGAGTGGCCTAGTGGTTAGAGCACTGGTCTTGCAATCCAGAGGTGGCCGGTTCAAATCCCACTGCTACTACTAGTGATCCAAAATCCAAATAAATAAAGGGGATGTTGGAAGCATAGCAAAGGTATCCTTTTCACAGAAACATCCACATTTTGTACGGCAGGGACGTTTTCACCTGGATTTGTGTTTTTCAAAGGTTGTAGACGGCTATTATACACTTAGCTTGTCTGCATATATGAACCATCTTTGGCATGCGCAGAGCAGCCACACATAATGCTTGACTGCTCTGCACTGGCTTCCCCTCCTTAGGAAGGAAATCATGTGCAAATGAGCTAACAGCAAGCAGCTCATTTGCATGCAATTTCCTTCATGCATGCCCGTTCCTTTCCGAATCGTTAAGGGATCGGTAAGGGAAGGGCTTTTTCCATTCAGTTAGTGCATCTGGCTGAAAGTAAGGGAGCTATGTACCTGGGACCAATTTGTGAAGTCCACTGCAGTGCCCCCTAGGGTGCCCAGTTGATGTCCTGGCATGTCAGGGGGACCAGTGCACTACGAATGCTGGTTCCTCCAACCAAATGGCTTGGATTTGGTCGTTTTTGAGATAAGCGTCCTCACTTTCCATTATCGCTAAAAATCAGAAACGACCAAGTCCCCTGGGGACCACCATGTCTGTGGGGACGACCATCTCTAAGGTCGACCTAAATTTGCTGATTTCGGCGTCCCCAACCATATTATCGAAATGAAAGATGGCCATCCATTTTGTTTCGATAATACGGGTTTCCCCGCCCCTTGCTGGAGCTGTTCTGCGAGGATGTCCCCAGGAAAACTTGGGCATCCCTTTCGATTATGCTCCTCCACGTAAGTCATTTATTTCCTCTAAACCACCAACTATAACATTGTAAACTATATGGGAAGCTCTTTTAACTTTAGAGTTATCGTTTTCACAAAAGTTGGTGTTGGAGGGGAATAATCGAACTGCGCCGGTGAAATACATGGCCGGCGATGTATTTTGGCGGCATTGCAAACAACTGGCCAGACCCGTATTTTTGAAAATTATCTTTTGTTTCGATAATATGGTTCCGGCCAGCCAAATGCATTGGATTTGGCTGGAGTTTGAGATGGCCGGTTTCGTTTTTTAGAGATAATGGAAAGTTATGTCGGCCATCTCAAACCCCGGCCAAATTCAAGGCATTTGGCCATGGGAGGAGCCAGCATTTTTAGTACACTGGCCCCCCTGACATGGCAGGACACCAACCGGGCTCCCTAGGGGTCACTGCGGTGGACTTCAGAAAAGCTCCCACATGCATAGCTCCCTTACTTTGGGAGCTAAGCCCCCCAACCCCCCCCCCAAACCCCCTACCCACAAATGTACTGCACCCACTAAAACTGCTTCAGGGACCTGCATACAGCCTCTAGGACTTATTGCTGCTGTATAACTTTGGCACAGCAGTTCACACCTGAAGACTAATCTCTCTGAAAAAGTCCTTTCTTGAAATAACCGCGTTTACTCACAGTTAACTGCAGATCAGAGGTTGTGCCCCACTGGCAGGGCACAATGGTGTACAATGCCTTCTTTCAGCACCATTCAAGGTAAGAACTAGTTTCTCTGTGGGTAACACAGGAAAGGGATCTAAAACTGTCTTACAAAAATGGCCACTACCGCATGGACTACAACAGGAAACAAAACAGGACACACTCTGACCCAGTAAGCAGGGAGAAAAGCACCATGGGAGTAGAGCTCACTACCTTACACCCACCACAATGCATTGCTGATGTGACTCTGCAGTGTACCTAACAGAAAAGGTGTCACACTCACCTGAGGGCCAAATCACAACCAGGGAAAGGCTGTCAGAGGATAGAACACATTCTGCTGTCATGGAGGTGGGTACAGCATTTGAGGCTGGCATACAGGCTGGCAAAAATATTTTTTATTTTTTTAGTATGGGAGAGGGTTAGTGACCACTGGGGGAGTATGGGGAGGTCATCCCCCATTCCCTCTAGTGGTCATCTGATGAGTTGGGGCACCTTTTTGAGGCTTGGTCGTGAAAATAAAAGGACCAAGTAAACCCGGCGAAATACTGCTTAACGCCGTTTTTTTCCCATTATCGGCGAAAGCCGGCTATCTGTTAGCCATGCCCATACCTGCCCATGTCCCGCCTTCGCTTCGCTGCTGACACGCCCCTTTGAACTTTCGCCGGCGAGGCGACGGGAAAGCGGCGATGCTGTCAAAAAAAGCAGCTTTCGATTATACCGATTTTGCCGCTTTTCCGAGATCGCCGGCCATCTTCCGATTTGTGTCTGGAAATGGCTGGCGATCACTTTCGATTATGAGCTGGGTTGGTCTCTAAAACAGTCTAAATTCCCAATGAATCTATATCTATTTTGGAGAAGAAAGTTGCAAAAATTGAAGAGAAGAATGAAGATAATAGTAAAGAAATAAAATTGGCTCAACAGATTCAAACAAATATTATTAAGGAAAATAAGTCGTTACAGAATAAAATTGAGAATTTGGAGAATCAGCAGAGATCTAAAACTCTGCGAGTAATACATTTTCCAAGACAAGAGTCTATTGCACCTTTACTAACTTTTAAAAGGTATACGTTTGAAATATTAAAAGTACCGGAACAAGCTTGCCCACCAATTTCATAAATCTGTTATTTGCAGCCTAAGAAAAAAAAAATAATTCTAATCAACCTGTAATTGAAGGAATGGAGGCTGTTTTTGAAACTTTAACCCTTACACAAATAATAGAAGAAGACAATTTGGTTGTAAAACCTGCAACGCTTATTGTGACTTTTGTGTTACAACCAGATAGGGATTGGATATTAAAACAATTTTTTCAACATAGATAAGAGACTTTTTTGAGTTACAATATTAGAATATTTCCTGATGTATCTAAAGCTACACAAAAGCGGCGCCAAAGTTTTCTTAAGTTTCGTTCTTCTGTTTATCAGTTAGGTGGTCTATTTTGGTTAAATTTTCCATGTAAATGTGTAGTAAAACTGAATTCTGTAAAATATATATATATAAAATTTTTTACACCTAAGTTCTTTTCTGGAATCAAAAAAAGGTAGTAGCACCACCTCCTGAATTAGGGACGGTTTTGACATCTACACCCTATTCTGGTTTAGAAATGTCCCTGTGTTTCTCCCATCACGTCTTTAATTTTGAATCAAATATTGATACTATATTTCCTTGAGTACTGTGCCTTGTTTCCTTCCAGGAATTGTGGCCTATGATAGGAAGATTATATTCAGTTTTCTTGTATCAATTTGTAAAGAAATAATAATGAGCCTATACTCTCCCTTTTTTCTGTACAAGAATTATCTTGGAATTGTAATATTAATTTTAATAATAATAAAAAAGAATGAGCAAAGTAGGAAAGGAACTCCAATGCTTGACAGGAAAGGTAGACAACACTCAAACTAATTAAACAAAGGTTAAGAGACGGTCAAGAACAGAGGTGGGTGGTAACTTGGGGAGGAAAAGTAAAGAAGGAGTAGTGTAGTAGGAGATCAGTGATGGCCATGTAAATAGGTTGGTTATCAGGTGATAGTGCAATAAGCTTGGTTGAAGAGCCAGGTTTTTATTGCTAAGTTTTTAAATGATGGCTTGGTCCTCATAAAGAGGAGGAGGAGAGAATTCCAGAATAGAGGGACGGTAAAGAAGAAGGCACAGTGACAGGTGGATTCAAGCTGAGCAAGTTTTGGCCCTGGAAATGCCAAATGATAATCTTTTGTAGAGTGTAGTAGGCTTATCGGTGAATAAGGGATACTTTGAGGATGCTAATCTAAAGGTTCCGAAAGTAAGCATGAGAAGTTTGAAAATAATATGCTGTTCCATAGGTAACCAATGGGATTTTTTCAAAAAAGAGGTGATTTGATCGAATTTCTTTGAGTGACATATCATTTTAATAGCGGTGTTTTGAATTGTTTGTAATTTCTTGAGGTTAACTCGGGAGTAGTCCAAATAGATTATATTACAATAGTCCAATCTTGAGACCAAAAGGGATAGACCAGGGAATGGACAGTATTCTGATCAAAGTATTGACATATAGTATATACACCTTAGCCCAAAGATCCATGATTGAAAAACTCGCTTCTACCAAATCTGAGATTTCAACTAAGTCGGAATCAAAGGGGATGTAGATGGTTATATCGTCAGCATAGATAAATGAGTTTAAGCCTAGGTTAGCTAGTGCAGTTGCAAGGGGATACATCATGATATTGAATAATGTTGGCGACAGAGGCGAGCCTTGGGGGACCCCACAAGTGGCTTTCCAAGGAGCAGAGAAAGTTGGAGTGGCTTTGACCTGGTATGTTCTGGATGACAGAAAGCCCTTAAACCAAAGTAGCATGCTCCCACCGATGCCTAAGTTATCTAGTAAATGTAGTAAAATATTGTGGTCCACGTATCGAACGCGCTAGACATATCATACTGCAGCAGCAATATTTTCTTACCAACAGAAATCTCTCTTTTAAAATTTGACAGGGCGGTAACCAGGACTGTTTCGGTGCTATATTGAGCACGGAATCCGGACTGAGAGTAATGTAGAATGTCAAAATTATCCACGAAATCATTTAACTGAGTATTTACTATGCTTTCCATTACTTTGATAATCAGTGGAATAGACGCCACAGGTCAATAGTTTGAAATTTCATCTGCTTTGATCTTGGGATTCTTTGGAATGGGTGTGAGAAGTATATTGCTATGCTCAGGGGGAAGGTACCCTGCTGTAGCATGTAATTTAGATAGGTAGTCAGGTTGGCTATGAAACGCTTTGGTGCCGCTTTTAAAAGGTGGCTAGGGCAAACATCCAGCCCACAATACTTGTTGGAGAACTTTAGTAGCGCTTTGGATACGGTTTCTGCATGAACGCTACTAAAGGCAGACCATGTGCGATCTGCTGGACAATATACTGAGTGTGAAACCAAAGTGCTCAGGAAATCATCCACTTCCGCGGGGGTACCTGATAGTGTTGGTCTAAGATTTTGTATTTTCTCTTTGAAATGTGTGGAGAGTGAGTCTGTCGAAGGAAGCTCGTTTTGGGTGGACTTTAGCTTAGAGGTGGCAAGAAAAGAGTTCAAACGTTGGTATAGCTTTTTGCTATCATTGCCAGCAGTTTTTAATTTCATGGTAAAGTAAAGGTGCTTTGCTATCTTGATGGCATATTTATATTTGCGGCGGCAGGTTTTCTAAATTTCAAACGCTTGATTTGACTTCATCTTGCGCCATACTCTTTCATGCTTCCACGTTGCAGATTTCAACGCTTTAAGTTCTGAAGAAAACCAAGGTGTAGAAGTACGGGCATAGGAGGTTTTAAGGTGCGTGGGTGCAATAGAGTCCAGGACACTCCTGCATTTGTCGTCCCATGCACAGAGATAATGGGCAGAATCGGCAAGCACTGCCCAGTCATTGCTATAAACTAACTTCCAGAATAATGGAGCATCAATTACACCTCTGTTGTTGTAGGTGCGAAGCGGGCTAGGCTGGTGCAAACCCGAGCTCAACCAGCGCAGGGTGAATTGAAGCTTGTAGTGGTCAGACCAGGGCGTTTCTATCCAGCGGGTACCATTCAGGAGGAAATTGGAGTCATCTAGGAATGTAAAGGAGAAGAGATTTAATGAGTGGCCCTTTGAATGGGAAGGACAAACATCCGGACACTTTAGGTCCCAAAAATGAAGGAAATCTAAAAATTGGGGTGTTTCTGGGGAGTGCAGATTGTCCAGGTGGAGATTAATGTCGACCAATATGATGATGTTTGTATTGGCAGTGCAGATAGCAGAGATAAAGTCCAAGAGATCTGTTTGGTTATTTTGCCAGTTAATTGGAGGCCTGTAGAAGAAAACGCAGGTCAGATGTTTGCGGAGTGAACTGTGATGAATGTTTACCGCAGCAATTTCAAGTGATGGGGATAGGAGGTCAGTGTGTAAATGTGATTCATTTAGATTACAGAATTGCCCATCACTTTCTGTGCAGTTTAATGCATCAGCCTCTCTGACTTGTTCTATCTTCAACAAGAGCAAAATATTACCAATAATTTTCATTGTATGGTGTTGCCTAATAGGAATGTAATTGACACAATAATTGATTCTGTAATCAACCATAGAACTTAACAATGGCAGAGTTTTATTAATAACATGCTGACCATATAATTTTCTCCTTAGAATTTACCCTTGGTTTATGTCTTTAAAATGAGATACATCCCATGTGGCAAAAATAGAACTCTGTAATTACAAAAAGAAAAAAAAAAGCATGAAAGCAAAATTCAGATGTTGCAATGCATTTATATTCTTTAAAGAGCTTTGTATTGAACATTAAAGGACCATTACCTCCAATCTGCATGCAAATTGAAACAGTTTAAAAGTATAATAGGAACCAATAAATTTGCATTTTATTAATGGATAAGGTCAACTGTAAAAGCTTCCATAATGTCTCCTGAGTAGTGTATGTTTCTTAAAATATGCTTTTCATGTGCCATGTTATTTAGTTTTTACCTGAATGTCTTATGGCCTTTATCCATAAAATGAAAAAGAAAATGGTTTGTTTTAGGTGCTTTAAAAACTCTTAGGATGAGTTTAGATCATTTGTATTTCTCTTCACTAATTTGAGGAATATAGAATTAAAATATACAACATAAATGGATTAGGGTAATATGGTGCTCTGTGATAAATTAGATTATGATATTGTCCACCTGCATTCATACAGAAGCACAAACTAAGATGTTTAAATATTAGGGAAAGTTAGGGTAAAATGTCTATAAGCACCCATATGAACGCCAGCGGACAAAAGTAGAGGCTGACCAAGTCTTTGCGAGTGTTGGTTCACTAGCATTCACTGCTTAGACACATTGACATTCCACTTTTTCGTATATGCGCAGAGTGAAATACCTGCGCCTCCATCCAGAGTTTATTGCTTGACCCCTGATGTAGGTGCTTACATGCGCCACAACCCGTGTCGGGTCCTTTCCTTATTTGCATCAATAAAGACTGTTGGACTACATCTCCAGTGGTGATTCGTCTTTGGTCAGCCTCTACTTTTGTCTGCTGTGATTCTTTGTCGTAGAGGGATCCTCTGCTTTTTTCGTTGACCCATATGAACTCACCACTCCTGCTGTCACAGAAGGCAGATATTTAGTCTGTCCATAGAGAAAGAAGATACCAGCTAACCAGGATGGAAGAGATATTGAGGGTACTGACAAGGTTGAGCTCCTGAGACAGAGCCCAGATTGGTCTACTGATGCTCTGCCTGCAATTCTGTCTGTTGGACCATGTGACCCTGTTCCTTCTCCGTGATGTCCTCTGTAGTATAGTGATGTTCCAGAAAGCAACAAGGCAAACGATCCGCAAAATCCAACGTGGAAAACAAACCAGCAGATCAGTATAATATCCAAAAAGACTTTATTGAGGATACCGTGAATGAAACAGTACCGTGTATAGTGATGTTCGTCATGTGTTGCCCTTTTGGCTGCTCATCTGGGAATGACCAGTACCTTCATTGGAGTAACTGCTTGAGGTCCAAAGCGAGGGCGGTGTCAGTGTCTGATATCATAATATAGCACTGCCGGAAGGGTACTAAAGGGGCATTGATACTGCAGCACACAGCCGTTAGGTGCGCAGCTACAGGGAGCATGCCCTAAAGGACATGCCTAAAGGGGCATATTTAGGCCTCTTGGGAGCCTGGCGGAGCAAGAAACTCATCAGACAAAGTTCTGCTTTTTGTTGTAAATGGGGAAGCAGAAGGGAAAGCCAAAGTTAGGACCTGGCCTAAGTATGCTGAGCCTCCTCCCTCCTTCCCATCCCCTGAAGGAAATATTGATTACCCTCCCTCCCTCCGGAATCACATATAGGTCTTCTGATCTCCCTCCATCCCACCTGAGACATCACAACAGCCATGTTCTAGAGAAAGCTGAATATCTTGGGATAATTCTGGCCACAGTGGTCAACATTAAAAAAAAAAGCTGACAGAGGGCAGGCTGAATATTAGCCAGCTGGTGTTTAAGGAAGTCCCTCTTTCTTTGGAAGAGTTACTTCTCTGAGTATGGATGGGAAGTCTACTCCACCTCCTCCTAGATTGTTTCTTTATTCCAAAACGGATGGGTGTAGAGATATGGTACAGCTAGGAGCCCTCCTTGGGCCTCCACTGGAATGGTGGAAGGCAAAACCTTGGAGTTTAGACTTTTAAAAACAACTGGTAATGTTAAAAATCAATGACTGGTATAATTGAGGCCTTGTTGGAAAAGCATGGCCTAGTAATTAAGCCTAAAAGGAAGTCTAGATGACTGGAAATGGAAAAGTAAGGCCAAGGGGACTGTAATCAAAATGGAAGTTCATTTGTAGTCTGAAGATACAAAATGGAAGATGAATTGCAAACATGAGCTTTGTTGGCTTTGAAATCTAGAATGTTGACCCTAGGCATCACATTTTTGCTTTAATTTCCATGCATGCGTTTGCTTACTTTTCAGAATAAAGATTATCCCCCCAATATTCAGCAGGCATCGGGTTGCTGGTGACCAGCATTGAATACCACTTTTGACCTTGGCAAATTATCCAGTTAAGCCGATATTCAGTGCTAAGTGGTTAAGTGCTTAGCAGTTAAAGAAAGGCTTGCTATTTATGTGGTCTATTTTAACTGCTAAACATAGATGGTTTTACACTGAATATCTGCGCCTAACTGGCTATGTCACTTGATGTAGCTGGTTAGTGCATAGATAACCGGTTATCACCTACTGAAATGCTATTCAACCAACCAGGAGCCATTCCTGGCTGGTTACGAGCCTCTTTTAGAAAGCCATGCTATCGATTCTCGGTTCAGCAAATGAGAGGAAGCCCATTCAATTTCTATGGGCTTTCACTCACTTGCCACTCTGGAATAGCTAGTGCGGCCTTGTTAAAGAAGCCCTAAATAGTTTTGAATATAGGTTAGTATGTTTTTTGGGACCCATTACAATTAGAGCGATTTCTTAAGAGTAATGAAAAATAACTTATGAGGTATTAGGAGTAAATCAGTGAAAAATACACTGTTTAATGTCTTAGGATTATCTTAATTTAAATTATTTATATTTTTTCTTTATTTTTATCTAACACCAGTTGTCGTGATGTGGGCTATTCAGATTTCTTTATTATTTTGTGATTCACTGTTAGCATGCTTGTAATTCCATTTTCTGCATTTCTTTTTACAGAAAAACGGAATTACAAGCATGTCTTTTGCTTCACAAAACCTGCAGAAATTGTGGCTAAAGTAAACCCATTACTTTATTAATTTAAAACCCGACAAAGACATACATTTTATAAAATATATATATATAATTCATGGCTCTACTCATGGCCTGCCAAAACTATGCATCTGAGCACACCTACACCTGGGTCACATAACAGTACACACCTTCTTGTCACCAGACATATTTTTACACGTGCATACAATGGGGTCATTTTAATAAAAAACCTTTCATACCGGTAACAAAAAAAAAAAAGACAACTGCAAAGCATCTTTAGAAAATTATTACCTAAATGTCCAGCTCTTACAATGCTCACAGCTGCCTGAATATTACCTCTTTGTATTTAATTACTTCTTTCTGCATATGGGAAGTTTTCCAATAAATACATCTCAAACTGTGAAAGCCAGAAAAATAAAAGGATGCTGCAAATTCTAAGACATTTTTGAGCCCTTTTACTAAGCTGTGCTAAAAATTGACCAGTGCTGTCCCCGGTGCAGGTCTTTCTCAAACTCTGTGGCAATAAAATGGCCGATTTTCTATAATTCCCATTAATGACCACACGCTAATTTTCCCATTAGTGCATGGTCATTAGCACAGGAGTACTACTGACTCCTATTTTCTAGGTGGTAAGACTCACGCGCTAACCATGCACTAATCGGTCAGCGCGTGATAATGTATCTGTGTTAACCAATTAGCACAGTACACATCTACTCTCTGCCCCCAGACTACCCCCAGCAATAAAAACTATAATCTATTTTGTAGGGCATGATGATCCCAAAACTACTGCAGGATGCCTGAGCGCACTCCCCAGAAGTGGATTTTAACCTGCAGTAAGCATTCATTAGTGCTTACTGCAGCTTAGCAAAAGGGACCTTCGTCTACTATGGCAAATTCCTAGGCTTTGGATTTCAGTAAATTTCAGTGAATTGAATACTAAACTATGGGGTCTTTTTACTAAGCCGTGTAAGCATCTACACGTACCCAACGATTACCAAAATGGAGTTACCACCTGGCTACCACATGGCTCTTGCGGTAATTTCATTTTTTGCGCACATCCAACACCCATGTCCAAAAAATATTTTTTATTTTCAGATGCGCGTATTTGACGTGCGCAAAGTGGCATTTGACACGCGTAGGTCATTACCACATGGTTATCGTGTAAGTATTTACTGCTAGGTCAATGGCTGGTGGTAAGGTCTCAGAGGCAAAATGGACGTGCGACAAATTTGATTTTGCCGCATGTCCATTTTTGACAAAAATTTAAAAGAAGCCTTTTTTACAGGCGTGCTGAAAAATGGATTGGTGCGTGCCCAAAATCCCGCGCCTACACTACCACAAGCCATTTTTAGCGTGCCTTTGTAAAAGGACCGTTATATAACTAATATGCATGTTCTTGTTACCAAAGCACACATTCTAATATTTTGCCATTTTTGTACGTCTTCATCATTCTACAAATGTACACAGAAATTAAAAGTGATTAACAGAAATGAAAGGTAAAAATGAAATACCCCAAACTAATAAAACATATGAAAGAGAAAAACTAGGTAAAAGCCTAATATCCTAAGCGAAGCATGTTTTATTGTATTTATTGTAGCATAAAAATGGAAATTAACCTAATAAAATCCCTAAAATAAAAGTAGTAAAAACTCTGCGAAATCCCAACATGACCATTTTTCAACCAAATGCCAGCATTAGAAGAATTTCAATAAGAAAAAGCTGTTATATTGCAAAGCATAAGTAAAGACCGACACAAAACAAACAAAAAAAGGATATATGCCCTTAAATACATGATAAAAGCTCTTTTAGTATGCAAACTAAAGCAACTCTAAATGGGCAATATACTAAATAATTTACAACATCCACTAAAATGGCAAGTTCACAAAAAATGGTATGCATATTATGTTCAAATCCACAGCATCTATAGCTGCTACCTACTGCAATCCTTCAGACTAAAATGCCCAAAAGAATAAAGGCTGGATGCATGGTGGATTTCATCCCTCCATTCTCAACTTAGATCCAATTTGACACCTGCATGGTCAACACTCTGTACAAAGGTTCTCTTTTACTATGGAGCTCATTTTCATAAGTACATAAGTACATAAGTAGTGCCATACTGGGAAAGACCAAAGGTCCATCTAGCCCAGCATCCTGTCACCGACAGTGGCCAATCCAGGTCAAGGGCACCTGGCACGCTCCCTAAACGTAAAAACATTCCAGACAAGTTATACCTAAAAATGCGGAATTTTTCCAAGTCCATTTAATAGCGGTCTATGGACTTGTCCTTTAGGAATCTATCTAACCCCTTTTTAAACTCCGTCAAGCTAACCGCCCATACCACGTTCTCCGGCAACGAATTCCAGAGTCTAATTACACGTTGGGTGAAGAAAAATTTTCTCCGATTCGTTTTAAATTTACCACACTGTAGCTTCAACTCATGCCCTCTAGTCCTAGTATTTTTGTATAGCGTGAACAGTCGCTTCACATCCACCCGATCCATTCCACTCATTATTTTATACACTTCTATCATATCTCCCCTCAGCCGTCTCTTCTCCAAGCTGAAAAGCCCTAGCCTTCTCAGCCTCTCTTCATAGGAAAGTCGTCCCATCCCCACTATCATTTTCGTCGCCCTTCGCTGTACCTTTTCCAATTCTACTATATCTTTTTTGAGATACGGAGACCAGTACTGAACACAATACTCCAGGTGCGGTCGCACCATGGAGCGATACAACGGCATTATAACATCTGCACACCTGGACTCCATACCCTTCCTAATAACACCCAACATTCTATTCGCTTTCCTAGCCGCAGCAGCACACTGAGCAGAAGGTTTCAGCGTATCATCGACGACGACACCCAGATCCCTTTCTTGATCCGTAACTCCTAACGTGGAACCTTGCAAGACGTAGCTATAATTCGGGTTCCTCTTACCCACATGCATCACTTTGCACTTGTCAACATTGAACTTCATCTGCCACTTGCACGCCCATTCTCCCAGTCTCGCAAGGTCCTCCTGTAATCGTTCACATTCCTCCTGCGACTTGACGACCCTGAATAATTTTGTGTCATCGGCGAATTTAATTACCTCACTAGTTATTCCCATCTCTAGGTCATTTATAAATACATTAAAAAGCAACGGACCCAGCACAGACCCCTGCGGGACCCCACTAACTACCCTCCTCCACTGAGAATACTGGCCACGCAATCCTACTCTCTGCTTCCTATCTTTCAACCAGTTCTTAATCCATAATAGTACCCTACCTCCGATTCCATGACTCTGCAATTTCTTCAGGAGTCTTTCGTGCGGCACTTTGTCAAACGCCTTCTGAAAATCCAGATATACAATATCAACCGGCTCCCCATTGTCCACATGTTTGCTTACCCCCTCAAAAAAATGCATTAGATTGGTGAGGCAAGACTTCCCTTCACTAAATCCGTGCTGACTTTGTCTCTGTTTTTGTATATGCTCTGCAATTTTATTCTTAATAATAGCCTCCACCATCTTGCCCGGCACCGACGTCAGACTCACCGGTCTATAATTTCCCGGATCTCCTCTGGAACCCTTCTTAAAAATCGGAGTAACATTGGCTACCCTCCAGTCTTCCGGTATTACACTCGATTTTAGGGACAGATTGCATATTTCTAACAGTAGCTCCGCAAGTTCATTTTTTAGTTCTATTAATACTCTGGGATGAATACCATCAGGTCCCGGTGATTTACTACTCTTCAGCTTGCTGAACTGACCCATTACATCCTCCAAGGTTACAGAGAATTTGTTTAGTTTCTCCGACTCCCCCGCTTCAAATATTCTTTCCGGCACCGGTGTCCCCCCCAAATCCTCCTTGGTGAAGACCGAAGCAAAGAATTCATTTAATTTCTCCGCTACGGCTTTGTCCTCCTTGATCGCCCCTTTAACACCATTTTCGTCCAGCGGCCCAACCGACTCTTTGGCCGGTTTCCTGCTTTTAATGTATCTAAAAAATTTTTTACTATATATTTTTGCTTCCAACGCTAATTTCTTCTCAAAGTCCTTTTTTGCCCTCCTTATCTCCGCTTTGCATTTGGCTTGGCATTCCTTATGATCTATCCTGTTACTTTCAGTTGGTTCTCTTCTCCACTTTCTGAAGGATTGTTTTTTGGCTCTAATGATTTCCTTTATCTTACTGTTTAGCCACGCCGGCTGACGTTTAGTCTTTTTTCCCTTTTTTCTAATACGTGGAATATATTTGTCCTGAACCTCCAGGATGGTGTTTTTAAACAGCATCCACGCCTGATGCAAGTTTTTTACTCTGCGAGCTGCTCCTTTCAGTCTTTTTTTCACCATTTTTCTCATTTTGTCGTAATCACCTTTTCTATAGTTAAACGCTAGCGTACTTGATTTCCTAGTTTCACTTCCTTCAATGCCAATATCAAAACCGATCATATTATGATCACTGTTATCAAGCGGCCCTCGTATCGTTACCCCCTGCACTAGATCATGAGCACCACTAAGGACTAAGTCTAGTATTTTTCCTTCTCTTGTCGGCTCCTGAACTAGCTGTTCCATGAAGCTGTCCTTGATTTCATCAAGAAATCTTATGTCCCTTGCGTGTACAGATGTTACATTAACCCAGTCTATATGCGGGTAATTGAAATCCCCCATTATTATTGTGTTGCCCAGTTTGTTTGCGTCCCTGATTTCCTTTAACATTTCCGCATCCGTCTGTTCGTCCTGGCCAGGCGGACGGTAGTACACTCCTATCACTACCCTTTTCCCCTTTGCACATGGAATTTCAATCCACAGTGATTCCAAGGAGTGTTTTGTTTCCTGCAAAAGAGAAAGACGCCCAAAAAGTGGCATAAATCTGCATTTGGACGTTTCTCTAACAAAAATGCCCAAATTGGTATTTTCAAAACCAATTTTTAGACATTTTTCTATGAAGTCCATCAGAAGTGCATTCAAATCACAAGGGGGCGTGTCAGGGGCGAGTTAAAGGCGGGATCTGGCCATTCCTAACTTGGACATTTTTCAGCCATAATGGAACAAAACAAAACTGTCCAGGACTAAAACTAAGACGTTTTGAGCTAGACCTGTTTTTATAACGAATAGGGCAAAAAAGGGTGACCCCCAATACCCCCCCCCCAGTGGTCAATGACTCCCTCCCACCCCCCACAAATGTGAATACAAATATGATTTAACAACCTCTATGACTACTTCAGATATTAGAGCCAGGTCTATTAGAGCAGCATGGAGTAGTGTAGTGGTCAGTGCAGTGATGGAAACCATAAGCCCTCCAAAACTCACCAGAAATCACTGTACCCACATATAGGTACCCCCTTCACCCCTTCATCCATAAGGGCTATTGTGTACAGCTGTGGCCAGTGGGTTTTGGGGGGCTCAGCAGACAAGAACTATTCTTATTTTGGTTACTTTAGTACATTGTCATTATTGAACGTTTTTCACTACCCTTGATTTCAAAACCTGAAATGTATTGATTACCGATTTTCTTCTAATTTACTGTTTATTCTATATACTCTAACTGGAACATTACTCTGTATTTCTTATTCCGGAAATGGCGATCGCCACTACAGTATTTGTAAGCCACATTGAGCCTGCAAAGAGGTGGGAAAATGTGGGATATAAATGCAGAAAATAAATAAAATAAATAAAGATAAGAGAGCAATGGTGAGATGTGTACCTGGAAGCATGTTTGAAGTCCACTAGGGTGCCCCGTTTATCTTCCGGGAATGTCTGGGAGATCAGTTTAATAAAAATGCTGGCCCCTCCTACATCCCAAAGGCTTGATTTTCTACATTTTTCACTTGGATGATTTTGTTTTGAAAATGGACCAAAAAACAAAATGTCCAAAGCAAAACACCTTGTTAGAAACAGTATTTTCTAAAACAAAAGATAGACGTTTTTCTTTTTGGAAAATGAACTTTTTCTTGTTCAGATGTTGGATGTTTTTTGCAAAGCATCTAAAATCAGACTTAGACGTCATATCGAAAATGACCCTCTATCCAGCTCATTTTCGAAAGTGATCGCCGGCCATCTTCCGACACAAATCGGGAGATGGCTGGTGATCTCCTGAAACCGGCCAAATCGGTATAATCGCAAGCCGATTTTGGCCGGGTTCAACTGCTCTCTGTCGCGGAGCCGGCGAAACATCAAGGGAGCGTGTCGGTAGGGTAGTGAAGGCAGGATGGGGGCGTGCTTATGAGATGGCTGGCTTTGCCCGATAATGGGAAAAAAAAGCCAGGCTTGACGAGCATTTTGCCGGCTTTACTTGGTCCCTTTTTTTTCATGCCCAAGCTTCAAAAAGGAGCGCCAACTGACCAAATGACCACCGGAGGGAATCGGGGATGACCTCCCCTTACTCCCCCAGTGGTCACCTAAGATCATGGGGCTGCCATGTTTTTGCTCTCTTCAACCACCCATAATGCACACAATATTACAGGCAGAGGGAACAGTGCGAGGGTGTGATTTTTGTTATTGCTTTGGCTTGTTTGAACTTCCTTTACATTAAGACTGAAGATACAGTAGCTTTTAAACTATTAGAATGTTGGTTTCAGTGCATCTCATATTTTTTCTTTTTTTTTCAGTTCAAAATTTGTATTAAATTTTATAAATCACAATACGAAAGTGTGGAAATGTTGTTGAAATTGATTACAATTTCAACAACATATTTTCTTTTTGACTACTATCTCTATATATAAAAGGCACCACCAACGTTCTAAATGAAACCTCTAGCCGGAAGTGTGATGTGGGAGAGATATCTGGTTTCCCTATGAGTGTCTGCCCCGCCCTCGCTCTCTCTGTAACACAAACAGTGAAGGAAAACACAGCAAAGCACGAAATCAAATCGCTCTCTCTGTAACAGTGAAGGACTCAGAGGGGGGAGAGGAGAGAGGGCAGAAGCCCTCACTATCTCTGTAACAAACACAGCAGGAAACTTAACACTGAAGGACTCGACTCCGAGGGGGGAGGGGACAGAGAGCACAGGGGAAGGGAGAGAGGGCAGAGGGCAGGGACACACACACTCCCACATACACACAGAAGAAAACCTTGCTAGCCCCCATTTCATTTGCATCAGAAACGGGGCTTTTTTACTAGTACCTCCATAAAAGAAGTGAGTTTTGTAATCCTACTGAGTCATTTTAAAGTTCCTGAAAGTTCTTTCTTGGAACATTTCCATGCTTCTGAATACAAATAAATAGATATACTGCTGGGCTAACAGTTTCTAAATTCTATGCAAACACAATGGCAGGTACCCTATAATATTTATAGGGTACGTGCCATATTGATCAATCTGTATTGATAGATTTGAAGAAGCAAATATTGGACTCAATAGGAACATTTTGGGAACAATTTTCAACCTCTGCATTTTGGGATACAACTCATATGCATATTTGTTATTTATTTATTAAGTTTTATACTGAAAAAGGTGTGAGCAAAATCCAAATAAATAAATAACTACGACATAGTAGTTCCTCAGTACTGGCAATAGTTTTAACAAATACGCCCCTCCATAGTGGAGGAATAGGCTAATGGTTAGAGCTGCAGAACGAGGACCAGAGAGGATAGGCATCAAATCCCACAGCTGTTCCCTGTGACCTTAGGCAAGTCACTTGACCCCTAATTCTGTACCTGAGGCAATAGAGAGTTCTTTTACTAAGGTACAGTAGGCCTAATGTTGCCCTACCGTACTGAGGCATCCTGCAGTAGTTTCCCACTCAGTGTGTGTTATTTTCCAGTGTGGGAGGCGTTATTCTGCTATGGATTTACAGTCTGCTTCATTGACAGACTAAATAATTACTGTGGATTCTTTTGGATTCATATTAGGTAAATGAGACCTTTATTAGAGGTTCTAAAATCTACAATGATTAAGCTATATACACACAATGATTAAGCTATATACACACAATGATTAGCTATATAACTAAAAAGAAACAATACCTATCTATAAACAATCATTACATCACTGGTCTCTACATCTAAGCAATGCTAAGAGTTCCTAGACCAGGAAAAGAAGCAATAAAACAATCATCACTGGTCCTTACATCATCCAGGCTCTTATCATCAGCTGGGGGGGGGGGGGGGGGGGGGGGGGCGCTGTTCACAGTGAAAGCCAGGAGTTTCTTTGACCAGGAAACATGGTTCTCTGCACAGTTCGTATGTTACTCACAGATGAGCTCCCAATTTGACTGAAAGAACTCCCCTTTTTATAAGGCTTAGAACTCTTGTTCAGAGCTAAGGAAAATTACAGGAATGTAAATGAGGATGCAGTCACATGCTTCCAGCTGGCCAGGTGGCTCTTCTCCTGAACTCCGAGCATATCCTGTTTCCCTCCTACACAAACTGAATTGATCAGAGACATGCCTTATCTTCCACATTCCAACTTGTTTTACAGACCCCGAGTGCACTGGTCGGTCAAGGCAGAGTTGAAAAACAATCTTTAAAATTCACTTCCACTACAGGCGTGCCCATCAGCGGAGAGTAAGTGTACCTGCGCTAATCGGGTAGCACAGGCACATTACCGCATGCTACCTGATTATCACGGGAGTAGCATGGGAGCCCTTACCACCTCCTAAATTTGTGTCAGTAAAAGCCCCTGCAGTAATGGCCATGCATTAGCATGTGGCCCTTACAATAAAATAGAGCATGGCAGCCATTTTACTGCCGCGTTAAAAGTGACTGCAGTACACGGAAAACCCATACACTGACACCAGCGCTGGCCACTTTTTAGCATGGCTTGGTAAAAGGACCCCTTCGACTGTGAGCCCTTGAACAACAGACAATTACCTAGTGCACCTGAACGTAATTTGCATTCAGCTACTACTGAAAAAAAACAAACACACATAAAACAACATGACCTACATCCAAATTAGAGAGTTGCACAGGGACAGAAATTTCACTCGTCCCCGCCTATCACCACTGGAATCTAACTTATCCTGCCCATCCCCTCTGGAATCTCCTGCATTCATGCCAATCTCCATAAGTAATTTCCTCCATCTACCCTCCATCCCTGTTCTAAAGTAACCCGACTTGTGGTAAAATAACCCAATTTAACAGTAGCAGATGTTAATAACTTCCCTTCTCAGTGCTTATAGGAATTTCAATGCAATCAACCATATGCATTATTTTTTTAGTGCTATTATAATGGCTAAGTTAGCTTAGAAACACAAGGAAAGGATAGGTAGGTTTGCTTGGGGCTGGAGGAGATCCCCGTGGGATTCCTGCTAACCTCATCCCCATGCAGCTCTCTAATCTAAATCCCATTCCTTCTGTATAGCTCATTTGGATGTTTTTTCTAAGACTTATCTGAGAAACTAACCTTCATTATCTGTAGTGTGTTGGAGAAAATCCTATACTATAAGTTATGCACTGTGCATGATGCATGCTGTTGACCTGGCATAAATGGTCACACTTAAATTTAGGTGCACCAATTCAAGTTTATGCTAGTATTCTATAACGGCATCTCAGCACAGTTGCTGTTATAAAATTGGCACTCAGCACATGGAATCAGTGTGCCAAACTGGAAGCACCAAATTATAGAATTCCCCCCCCCCCCCCCCTTATAGTTACCAGCTTAGAATAGAATTAATTGCTATGTATAATACTAACAAAAGAGATGATTTGGGAAGAGTTAGGTGACATTTAAACATATGATACTGATTTACACATATAAGTCATCATATAAAAATAAGTAGATATTTTTGAACAGCTCTGAGATGACATCATGGGGCTTATTTTTGAAATAGAAAAATGTCCAAAATGTGTCATAAAGCCCCATTTGGATGGATTTCTTCTCCAAACATCCAAATTGGGGGTTTTTCAAAAACCTATTTTGCAGATGTTTATCTATGCATTTCATCGTGAGGGTGCATGTTGGGTACATTGTAGAGGTGGGATAAGGACAGGCTTAGGAATGCCTAACACTTGGATGTTTTACAGCCATAAAGAAACAAAATCAAAATGTCTAGGGTGAAAACGTCAATGTTTTGGTCTAGGCTTATATTTACAGTGAATACGGTACAAAAAGTTGCCCTAATCAACCAGATAATCACGGGAAGGAAACAGGGATGACCCCCTTACTCCCCCAGTGGTCACTGACCCCTCTCACCTCCTAAAATGTGAATAAATAGTACTCATCAGCCTCTATGAGAACCTCAGATATTATAGCCAGGTCTATTATAGCAGTATTGGTCCCTGGAGTAGTGTAGTGGTGGGTGCCATGTACTGTAGACTGGTGGACCCAGGCCCATACTCCCCCCTACCGCTAAACTTGTGGTGGAAACTGTGAGCCCTATAACACTCACCAGAAAACCACTGCACCCACATATAGGTACGTCCTTCACCCATAAGGGCTATTGTAGTGGTGTACATTTTGTGGTAGTGGATTTTGGTTGGGTTTTGGAGGGCTCTGCAGACAAGATAATGGAGCAACTGTGAAACATGTAGCTGGGAGCATTTTTACGATGTCAACAGTAGTGCCCCCTAGGATGCCTTATTGTTCTCCTGGGATGTCTGGGGGACCAGTCTGCTAAAAATGCTGGCCCTCCTACATCCCGATGGCTTGATTTTCCACATTTTTCACTTGCACACTTTTTTTTTTCACAAATAGCCTGAAATAATAAACGTACAGAGCACAAAACCTTGTTACAAATGGCATTTTTGGGAAAAAAGATAAATTTTATGGTTTCAAAAATGGCCATATTTCCTTTAAAAAATAAACATTTTAATAATTACAAAGTAATTATCAAGAAAATGCAGGAAATTAAGGAAAAAGAAAATAAAGCGTATCTAATACAGTATACCTACATCCAGTCCTCATCACTGGGAATGGTAGGAGCCAAATGAGGATCACAATACTAAGAAGAAACAAACAATCTGGAAATCTGCAGGAGATGTATACATAATCAAACCCACTATGTAGAACATTTTCCAAATGTAGTGTGTCCAAAAATACATAAGAGTTACCTCCTTGTGTTACCAGGCATTTACAAGGAAACTTTAGGAAAGAAGACTCTCCCAAAGCCAGAACTCTAGGTTTTAGCTTTAGGAAGGCTTTATGCTTCAACTGACTAGACCTGGCAACACCTGGGAACATTGTTACAGTTTGACCACAAAACAGTACAGATTTCTTTGGAAAATATGCCTTAAGAATTTTCAATTTCTGCTCCATAGAGCCCATAACTACTAATAGTGTTGCTCTTTTGGTTATGCTATCTTGAGAAGTCTCAAGAAACTTTGTTAAATATAGGCTATCTGGAGAATTCAACACATCAAATTCACCTTCCTGGTTCTCCTTACGAACACCCCTAGGTAAATAATATAACTGTTTAATCTCAAAAGCATGCATATTAAGCTGCAGAACATCTTTTAAGAACATTTTAAACAGTTCCAAAGCTGACAAATAATGGGTCACCGGGAAGTTCAATAATCTCATATTAGAAACAAGAGAGGCATTCTCTAATGCTTCTAATGGAACATGTAAAAACAAATTATCCTTAGGTGAGGCAGCAAATAGGTAACATCAGTGACTTTATTTTAAGTTAATCTGCTCACTTAGCACAAGAAGCTTAAAGAATATATATATATATATATATATATATATATATATATATATATATATATATATATATATATATATATATATATATAAGCATTTAAAGTCTTTGTTACAGTTCCATAGGCTGGCATTTAAAGGGATTATTATAAAGTGACCATAGTATATGTATAAGGCACAGATAATAGTCACAGGAAATCTCAGTTTAGACTTTAGCTATTAAAAGAAATCTCTATCAATACAAATATAAAACATGGAAGGGTCATACTATGAATATTTACTTAAACGTATTTTTTAGAGAAAGTAACTTTTACAGAGAACTTTTTGCTACAGTTTTCCTTTTAGGAAGCAAGATAAACAAGCATAAATAAACGGTGTATATGAATGAGCAGGTGGGGGGAAGAGGGGTTGGTGGTTGGGAGGCGAGGATAGGGGAAGGCAGACTTTTATACGGTCTGTGCCACAGCCGGTGATGGAAGGCGGGACAGGTGGTTGGGAGGCAGGAAAAACTGCTGGGCAGACTTATACGGTCTGTGCCCTGAGAAAGACAGGTACAAATCAAGGTAAGGTATATACATGAGTTTATCTTGGGCAGACTGGATGGACCGTGCAGGTCTTTTTCTGCCGTTATCTACTATGTTACTATGTTACTATGTAATGTAGCTCACCTTGAGCTACTACTAAAAAAGGTGTCAACAAAATCTAAATAACTAAATAATAATAATAATAATACTAATAACAATAATTAAACACTGTGTTCAATTATCTGTCAATCAAACTATGGTGACTGATTAAAGAAAAAAGTTCAAAAGGGCCCTACTGGCACATTGACTGCAGTATGAACCATCAAGAAAGCACAAGTACATAAGTAAGCCAGAGTTCAGCTGTCCTCAGTCCAGAAGAGGTACTGTGAGAGGACTTTCAGAGAGGGAGAGATCTTCACTGGTAAGAATTTACTGGGAAATTGCTTTTAAACTTGGGGAAGGTCAGTCTTAGAGTTAAATAAGTTACTTTATTTTAAGTTACTCTGATCACTTAGCACAAGCAATTTAAAGAACACTTTTTTTTTAGCATTCAAAGTCTCTGTAACAGTTCCATAGGTTAGCATTTAAAGGGACTATTTGAAAGTTACCATAGTATCAGTATAAGTCAGCTAAGAGTCATAGGAAACCTCAGTCATACTAGGGTACAAATTATATCACAATGACAGAATGAATCGAATTGGTGGAGGGGTGGCATTATACATCAAAGAGGGAAACAGAGAATAGGGTTAAATGGTCAGTATTCTCACTGGAGAAGGGTAGTTAGTGGGGTTCCCAAGGGGTCTGTGCTGGGACCGCTGTTTTTAACATATTTATAAATGACCTAGAGATGGGAGTAACTAGTGAGGCATTTAAATTTGCTGATGAGACGTGGTTATTCAAAGTTGTTAAATAGCGGGAGGATTGTGAAAAATTACAAGAGGAACTTACGAGACTGGGAGACTGGGCGTCTAAATGGCAGATGACATTTAATGTGAGCAAGTGCAAAGTGATGCATGTGGGAAAGAGGAACCCGAATTATAGCTACGTCATGCAAGGTTCCACGTTAGGAGTCACAGACCAAGAAAGGGATCTAGGTGTCGTCATTGATGATACATTGACACCTTCTGCTCAGTGTGCTGCTGTGGCTAAGAAAGCAAATAGAATGTTAGGTATTATTAGGAAAGGAATGAAAAACAAAAATGAGGATGTTATAATGCCTTTGTATCGCTCCATGGTCTGAGCGCACCTCGAATATTGTGTTCAATTCTGGTCGCCGCATCTCAAAAAAGATATAGTGGAATTAGAAAAGGTGCAGAGAAGGGCAAAGAAAATTATAAAAGGGATGGGACGACTTCCCTATGAAGAAAGGCTAAAGCTGCTAGGGCTCTTCAGCTTGGAGAAAAGGCGGCTGAGGGGAGATATTATAGAGGTCTATAAAATAATGAGTGGAGTTGAACGGGTAGATGTGAAGCATCTGTTTATGCTTTCCAAAACTATTAGGGCTAGGGGGCATGTGATGAAGCTACAATGTAGTAAGTTTAAAATGAATTGGAGAAAATGTTTCTTCACTCAACATGTAATTAAACTCTGGAATTTGTTGCCAGAGAATGTGGTAAAGGCGGTTAGCTTAGCAGAGTTTAAACAAGGTTTGGACGGCTTCCTAAAGGAAAAGTCCATGGATCATTATTAAATTGGACTTGGGGAAAATCCACTATTTTTGGGATAAGCAGTATAAAATGTTTTGTACTTTTTTGGGATCTTGCCAGGTATTTGTGACTGTTGGAAACAGGATGCTGGGCTTGATGGAACTTTGGTCTGTCCCAGTATGGCAATACTTATGTACTTAGGTACCTATGACTTGAATCAAATAGGCTAAAAATTCTACAGGACACAAAACACATCTTGGAATCCCTATAGATAGAAATTATATGTGCAAAAGGCAAAATGATAGTGATAGAAGTGTACTACCATCCACCTGGCCAAGATAAACAGACAGACACAAAAATGATATTAGAAATTATAGAGGCTAACAAACTAGGTAACACAATAATAATGGGTGATTTTAAGGTGGAATGGAGGAGTGGTCTTGCAATCCAGAGGTGGCTGGTTCAAATCCCACTGCTGCTCCTTGTGATCTTGGTCAAGTCACTTAATCTTCCATTGCCTTAGGTACAAACTTAGATTGTGAGCCCTCCTGGGACCTAGAAATATCCAAAGTACCTGAATGCAACTCACCTTGAGCTACTACTGAAAAAGGTGTGAGCAAAGTCTAAATAAATAATAATTACCCCCAATATTAACTGCATAAATGTAACCAGAGCACACTAGGGAGGTAAAGTTCTTAGATGAAATCAAGGACTGCTTTATGGAACAGCTGATTCAGGAATCAACAAGAGAGAGGGGACAATTCTGGACCTAATCTTTAGTGGAGTGCATGATCTGATGCAGGAGGTAATGGTGCCTGGGCCACTGGATAACAGTGATAATAACATCATCAGATTTGATATAAAATCTGGAGTAGATACAAGAAATCTAATACTCTAGCATTTAACTTTCAAAATGGTGACTATGATAAAATGAGGAGCAGCTGCAAAGGTCAAAAATATACATCAGATGTGGATGCTATTAAAGAAAAATGCACCCTGGAAGCTCAGACCAGATATATTCCACGTATTAAAAAAGATGGAAGGAAGGCCAAACAACCACTGGCATAGAAAAAGTGAGGCGAAGATTATATTAAAGTTTGTTACCAGCTGGGATGCTCAGAGGCAAGGGATAAAGACAGCTGGAAAGATATGGTACAGCCAGCAGAGGGCTGGGAAGAAAGTGGTTTTGGGCTGCTTTGTTAGCACAGTAGGAGCAGGGCTTAAGATAAAGTTATCCCTGGGGAGGTGCATAGAAGGCAAGAGGTGGGGCAGGCAAAGAAAGTTGAAAAAGGTCAGCTGCCCTAAAGAAGTCTGCTATTAGGCAGAGATATCAAGGAAGTCACAGGGACATGGTCTTCCTTTAAGAGGTGTGGGGTTTGCACCTGGAAAATGTACTCTGTTAAAAGAAAGGTATGTTTTCCTTGATGGGAGTTTATTCTTGTGTTACTGAACAGCCAGAGAGGGTTTAAGGTTTGTTTTCTCTTTATTGATGAAAATCAAGAGGAATGAATGCTGGGGAAGGGGCCTAGAAACTGAGAATAATATTCAGTGTTGGGGGGGGAATAAAAATAAAACCTTATGTATTGTAATTATCCTCCAGAGTGAAAAGGAGAAAGTTTGTAGCACATGTTAAATGGAATAGTTTACAGTTTGTGTGCAGTCAATAGTCTGCTCCTTTATTAATGGGGAAGGAGACTTTGGGGTGGCATGGTGGCTTAAGTTGCAGAGAGGGGAGGCCTGTTACTAGGGGGAAGAGTGCCTTGTAGACAGAACACCCTCTTTAGGGCTACACTAGTCCCAAATTGTGCTAGCTCCTAAATACTGAACTCTGCTAAGGCAGAGTACTAAACCTAGCAACCTTTTAACAGAAAGGCAGTCTCTTTCTTGTCTGTTAAATGATAACCTTTAAGTTGAAACGCGAGTGTTCATGCTGAAGATTATATTTGTTCCTGAGTTACTAGGTCTGTGATAGAACAGGCCTGGATGTAAAATTGATACTTTACACTGTGGCTTGGCTTTGCCTTTGGAGGGTCCGTGCCTCATGCCCACTTATGCTTTCACATTAATTTTTATTAAAACAAAATAAATATATGACATGAATGAAAAGAGAGATGTGAAAAGCCAGAAAAATGCCCAAATAAACCAAAAATGAACTGAAAATATTTGCCTTGTGCATATCCCTATTCTTCAAATTCTTTTGATATGATTATTGTCTTTGCATTGGAAGCACTTGCTACTAAACATATAGACTTGCCTTAAAAATATATATTCTTCTGGATGCAAAACAGAAACAAATCATTGATAAACAAACTATGGATTTGTGCTGTACTGACACAGCATTTGAAAAGCACAGCATGAGCACTTATGAAATAAGGTTTACAAGTTTAAAAAAAGGTTTGGATGGCTTCCTAAAGGAAAAGCCCATAGACCATTATTAAATGGACTTGGGGAAAATCCGCTATTTATGTGATAAGCAGTATAAAATGTTTTGTACTTTTTTGGGATCTTGCCAGGTGTTTGTGACCTGGATTGGCCACTGTTGGAAACAGGATGCTGGGCTTGATGGACCTTTGGTCTTTCCCAGTATGGCAATACTTATGTACTTATGTAAAAATTGATTCCACAAACTTGCAAAACATTAGCACATGTATGTAGTTTGCACACCTTTTATATGGGCTTAATTCTATAGGGAGCTTTGTATATTTAGGTATGTACTTTGCAGGTGGGCATTCACAAGGGTGGATTTTGGACAGAGCATGGGTGGAACACACACTTATGTATACAAATTAATGAATACATGTATACTTCCCCAATCTAGCTGCAAATTTTTATACCAGCTGTATGGCACATGTTTAACTAGTTACATTGGTGTTTTATAAAGAAAAGTAGGTGCCACCTTTTCTTAGTAGAACAGGCTCTAAATAGGCATATTCTTGGCACCTAAATATTGACATCCTACCAGAATTGCCCTCTTTGATCCCTAATATTCTCATTTTTTTATTGCTATATAATCAATTTACAAGCCATAATAATTGAACAAGAAAATCAGAAAAGTAAAGTTTACATCAAATAGATAAAATAGGAAACTATTAAATCCTCTTTAGACCACAATTAATGGGGGGCCTGTACAATATATAACTCAGGAGATAAGCTTCAAGAAATCATTTCACAGAAAAACGCGATAACACGCTATACCCCACCCTTTTCATTTATCCTCAACTGTGGGTAATACTAGTGTGAACCATTTTTAGATCTATAAAGGAACTTAATTGTTCTGGAGAAAAAAAAACATAGTTTATCCCAGTGTAGTTAACAACATATTTGTGTGGGTAATTAAGATAAAAAGAAGCCCCCAATGCCAAAGTGTCCGTTCTTAAAGCCAAAAATGCTTTCCTCCTTTCTTGTGTTTGTTTTGTAACATCTGAAAATATCCAAACTTTTTTGCCATAAAATAAAGTTTGCAAATTTTGGAGGGATACCCTTTTCACCGCTTCCAAATCTTGCTCAAATACGAATAAAACCAACAACGTCATCCTTTCTGAATCTGCTGATAATGATGTTTGTAATAATTCAGATATATTTAATAAATCTTTCTTTTCTTGACGAATCATTTCCAAAGAACTCTCTGAGGTTCTCTTGTTAGGTATATAATATATCTGATTTATCGGAGGAATAGTTTCTGGAGTAAATTTCAAAACTTCAAGCAAATATTTCTTAAACGCATCCAAGAGATGCACCCAGAGATTTTGGAAAGTTCAAGAAGCGAAGATTTAATCTACGGTTATAATTTTCTATCTGTTCAATTTTTCGATGAATTATCAGTTTGTCTTTTATCACCATAGTGGAGCAATCTTGTAACTTCTTAACATCATCTTTATTTATTTGAGTGTTAAATTCTATCTTTATGCCTTCTAATGAGGTAGATAAAGTATCAACAGTACACACTAAAGTCGAAATTTCAGTTGTAGATATGGCGACTGTATTATCCAACTGTTGGAGAGCTTCCCAAATGCTCTCCAACGTTACCGTCTCTGGCTGTTTTAATAGCGCAACATGCTCAGTTGAGGCACAAACAGGCCTCAAACCTCCATGCGGTCCAGTCTTCTCAATACCTCGATCCGGAGGTCTACCCTCAACATTTTCAGGTTCAGGAGGCCTCCATTGAGATAAACGTCCTTCGGGGAGAGGCGGTGGGTTGAGAGCTGGGGGAGAAAGAGTGACATCCAGCCCCAAGTCTCTGGGGTCTCCTCCTCCCGGAGCAACAGCAGGGCTCCTCCCGGAGTTCTGGGCAGGGGCTCTTGTGGCAAATCTTTCGATAGACTGCTGCTGGGGTGAAGAGGTTCTGGCCATCGAGGAACCAGCCTTAACCGTTCCCCTTACGTTTGGTATGAGGCATCGAGATTGAAGAAAAGTTTTAATTCAAAGCAGCCAGTGAGAGAGTTCAACCACGATCAACAGCATGCCGCCATCTTGACACATCCCCTCATCTCCTAATATTCTCTTTTATGTCCACAGTTACTTCACCCAACCAAGGAAGATGGTGCTGGAGACAGGTTAGGCATCATGAGCCATTCAATCATGTATCTGCTGAGTTGGCAGGAATAAGGGATAGGAAAATTCTGGTGGGGTCCATTGAGTTATTACAGCTTATTGGGAGCCATAAAAGCTCTAGTGGATGAACATGGCTACAGCAATCTCTAAAGGCAAAGGAGGGTCATATGAATCTAGAAGTTGGACCTTCAGGGAGATAAGCTTTATCACCTGCAACAGGTACACTCAAAGTACAGACTGTGGGCCAGAATCTGGACAGTGAACCCAATTCCTGTGGACTATGACAATGTCCCCTAGACCCAGCCCCCCCTTCCTACTGCATTGGAAGGAGGAAGTGGGTGACCTGGAAGCAAGTGCTGTGTGGCACAGGGGCATGGGGAATTACTTCTGGCAGTGGCGCTTGGTGCGCTGGTCAGGGGCAGTGAACTCCATAGCATTAATAATTTTGTCCTTTTTTGGAAATATCATTTGGGCCAGCTGGAGAAGGAGGATCTGTGCACCAAAATCAATCGCAGTCTCTGAAGGTGGAGGAGGCGACGGTAGGTCTATTAGATTGTAAGCTCTTTGAGCAGGGACTGTCTTTCTTCTATGTTTGTGCAGCGCTGCGTATGCCTTGTAGCGCTATAGAAATGCTAAATAGTAGTAGTAGTAGTAGTAGAGTCCAGATCTTGGGAAGGGGTTTTGTGTAAGATCACTGCACCATGAAACTGCAGTATTGCTTAATATAAGCATTTACATTCTCTCACCATCTCTGTTTGCAATTTGGGATGTATTGTTGTCTGTTTAGAAAAAAGTAGGGGGTTGTGGTGTTAGTCCACTTGAAAGTATCGAAATAAATAATGTAAAAAAATATAGCATGAATTTTTGACTAGCTTTCAGAAGCTAAACCATCCTTGCATCATTTTAGTACTAGAATCATAAAAACATTCCAGTGATAGTCCGATCACATGGGCTCTGATCCTCAAAGCTCATGCATAATATTGTAAGTGTAACCTGCTCTCTGATCTTTGCCTCCAAGAGATGACTTTGGGGTTTTGGGAGACTGGGTGTACACTACTCGCTTCAGGTTCGTTCCAGATGCCACACAGTAACCACACAGTAGTCAGGAGAGTCAAGAAAATTAACTGAACTTTATTTAACAACTGGAACTCAGCATTGATTGTCATAAAAGTCCTTGGCATACAGCTATGATGGTAACCAGACATGATCTTACAAAGTCACAAGAGCATATAACCTTTCCTTCTTGGGCTATGCACATATGCAAAACCCCTTTCGCCTGACCTGTAGCCAGTTGACACCCTGCAATCAATTTCTCTGATGTAGCACCATTACCAATGGAGATTTGAACCCAGCATTAAATGTCTAAGTCTGGCAGGGGTTTACCCTGAAAGAAATCACCAGCCAAGGGTAGACAGTGTCCTACCCTTGAGCCCGGTTTGAGGCGAGACTCTCCAATCTCAGCCTCCAGGTCGGCTCCTCTATTTGGCCTAGGAGATTAACAGCAATGACCCTGATCCTGTTCCTCTATCAGGGATGGCTCAGCAGGTACCTCTCTTTCTTTTCACTGGGTCACTTGGCAGGGGTTATAAACTTCTTAAACACAGGCTACCATGGACAAATTCTACAATATTGTCCTCCCTTATATAACAATTATCAGCTCCACCCCACACTGAGATTCCACGAATCAAGGTACTCTCAAGTGTGAGATGGACTCATGACTTTTCCCTGCTGGGCTCCTCCCACCCAGGGTTTCAATCATAGGTCCCAATATAGCAAGGGATTACATAAGTGTAGGAGGGCCCGTTTATATTGTGGACCTCACACAACTTGTTAGTCAAAAATGTGGACTGCTTGACAAAAGGTTTGAGTACCCCTGACCCAGTGGTGTGCTGGAGCTGGCTTGCACCAGCTCGCAAGAGCCAGTTGTTAATTTTTGTGACATTTTGCGAGCTGGTTGTTGAGACAGGGCGAACCGGTTTGCCTCTCCTCCCCCCAAGCTGCAGGGTCCCAGCACATACCTGAAGGCAGCCACCCTGGTGGTCTAGTGGATTCTTCAGGGCAGGAAAGATCCCCAGTCTTTCCTGCCCGCTGCCAGCCCTGACCCTCCCGCTGTTGCATCACTCTTTAAAAATGGCTGCCAAGACTTCCGCTGAAGGGACTGCGGTAATGTTTGTAGTTCCAGCAGATAATTTTATGGTCATAAAATGAACCAAAGGCATCTGAGGGAAATTTATATGTAGTTCCTTACTCTCATACCCTGTACAAGGACTCTGGAAGTAGTCAGGCATACAGCAAGTATAACTCCAGAAAGGGTTCACACATATAGAAACAGAAACTTACTGATACCGGTCATCAGTCATGAAACATTCTTGATAGAGCCAGTAGCCTCACAAAACAGAGTTTTTCTCACTTTTGTCTCTGCAAAGAGCTGTGAAAAGTGGTGGAAATTAGAGGTTTGGTATGCATACAACACACCAGTTTTCCCACTAACCTGCATGGAGATCTTTGAACTTTTAACCACCTGACATTGATCCAAATATCTTACAATTAAATGTATTTACCTTACTCTTGCAGGACCTATCAGCTCTGCATGGTTCAAACTGTGAAGCAGCTGGAGCAGCACATAATGGTTAAAATGTAGATGGAGTCCCCTGTCAGCCTAGAAGACACTTCTCTGAGAGCTAGAAGATAAGAACTCTGTTATGTCTAAATCTAAGTGTTCTGCCCCATTACATAGGGCATCTTGTATTAACTGTATGTAAGAGATTACATGTCTATATATTATTAAGCTGTGTATATAGCAACATAGTAGAAGACGGCAGATAAAAACCTATATGGTCCATCCAGTCTGCCCAACAAGATAAACTCATTGTATGTGCTACTTTATATGTATAACTGACCTTGATTTGTCCTTGCCATTTTCAGGGCACAGACCTTAGAAGTCTGCCCAGCACTAGCTTTGTTTCCCCATTACCAGTGTTGCCACTCAATCTCCGCTAAGCTTCTGTGGTTCCATTCCTTCTGAACAGGATTCCTTTGTGTTTTCCCCACACATTTCTGCAGCACTCTGTGATTAGCCTTTATGAACAATTGTGTTTGCTTTTTAGCGTCTTTTGGAGCTTTGTTACCGCTTGCCTCTGGGCATACTAGGAGGAGCAGAATTCACTCTCCTTCCCTCCCTCCAATTGCTCTCTTGAGGAAAATTGAAAGAGATGATAGCTGTACCTAAGTCATAGATCCAGCATGTAGAAGTCTTTAACTCTAAATGCAAAAACTTCCACTCAATACAAAATTACAAAATTACAATAGTATGTGGGGAAAAGCCTCAAAGAGCTCCCAGATCAAATATCAATCTGTCGGAGCTAAAACAGACCAATTGGTCTTCTCTTCATCATAGGCAAAAACCCCTTTTAAGCAGCCCTAGAAAAAATTTTTCTGGGACCGCAGTAAATTTTCTAAGTTTTTTATTTTTTTGAAGATAAGAATTTTTTAGAGAAAAAGCATGTTAATTTCTGTAACATACTTAAATATAATGCAATGCACTTAGCTTTATTGCTTGGTATTCGGTATTACTACTGCTTCATGCTGCGCTGTTCCCTGTTGGGTTTTGTATTGAGTGGAAGTTTTTGCATTTAGAATTTGTTCTTATCTCCACACCACCAAATATATTTGTTTAGTTGAAGTCTTTAACTCTCCATGCTGATGCTACAAACTACTGCTTGTTTTTTCTATCAGGGTAGTAATCCATAGGACATTTTTTTTTTCCTGTTGTGGTGCTGTACTGTAGTGGCTAAAGAGGATATTGATGTCTTTTGAGTATATCATATTGTCCAGCCATTGACAGTTCCTCTTCTCTGAAAAAGGGGCTAATCAGAGACACAACTCATTCTGTATGTACAGAATCCCTAATCCTTCTCAACACAACTGTAAGTGATTGATTTGTTTTATCTTGTCAGCAACTGTATTAAGTAAAGAATTTGATTAAGGATTGGATTCTATTCTTGATAACAAGCAGCCCCAGGTTTAATTCTCTGAATAGACTCAGGACTTAACACTGAGTTGAGGTCAAAAGACTAAGCAAGTACTCTTTCTCTCTATCATCTGCTGTAAATATTCCATGTGGTAAAAATTGTGCTGTAGGATTGAGGAGTGCATGGATACAATTCTACATTTTGTTTTATTCATTTTTTTCCATTTTAGAGGTTGTTCCTTATTTTTTTCTTTCGAAATAGTGCACACTATTTCAAAAAGAAAGCAAATTTTGTTTAGCATTTTTTTATGAAATGAAACAAAATAAAGCAGGCTGTTTTGCTGCTTTTTACTTCATTCAAAGTGAATGTACATCTCAATTGGGAGACTTGCTGTTTACTACAGTATGCTTAAGATTTGATATTCAGGGGCATTTTCAATATAATGCCTAAATCCAATTTTGGACTTTGTGGAAAATGTCCAAAACAACAGTAGTAAACATGGCCAATTTCAAACCAGAAAAATGTCCACCTTTTTGTTTAAAAAATGGCCATTTGCTATATGTTTTTGTGCTTAGTGTATCTAATCTAATATAATCTAATCTAACTCCGAGTTTGGATAGTCACAGAATCCCTAAAAGCTTTCTATGCTAGTTACAAAAAAAGAAGCTCAAACGATAATGGGGAAAAACAACATAATTACAATAAGAGCCCCGTGTACTAAGCCACAGTATAGATGCACTAGCATTTTTAGTGCACACTAATGCTAGAGACACCCATAGGAAAATATGGGTGTCTCTAGCATTTAGCTTGCGCTAAAAATGCTAGCACACCTTAGTAAACAGGGCCCTAAATGTCCTTTTGGAACTGGCTAAAAAATAGGAAACAGAGTAGGGCTAAAGGGCCAATTTTCTCAGGGGATAAAGGTATAGTGGGACCAGTTCTGTTCAGCATATTTGAAAATGATTTGGAAAAGATAATAACAGGCTTGTTTACTAACGTGCGCTAAAATCTGGGTTTAGTGCATTTTAGTGCAGGATTTTTCTGCATGCTAAGCTCAGATTTAACATGGTATTTAATAGGGCTTTCTATCTATCTATCTATCTATCTATCTATCTATCTATCTATCTATCTATCTATCTATCTATCTATCTCCCAAGATAATTTCCCAATTAGCATACGAGACCTACAAAAAAATTAATGAAGGTACACTTGCCTCCTCCTGTTTAGGAGGTGCTAAGTGCTCTCATGTTAACTCTGCATTATTCAGTTAGCATGTGCTAATCAGAACATGCTAGCTGGTAACACAGGAACACTCACACTCCACCCCCTTTAAAAATTATGTTTTTTAAAAATAGATAATGTACAATTAGTGCATGAAAACAGGCAAAATACCTTAAAATGTTTTAATGTGTTTTGCGGCAAGCCTTTTCTCGTGCACTAAGGGCTGGATTCTGAATCTGGCGCCCGAAAAATCCACACAAAAACAAAATTATGCCTCCCAGCTCCTCCCTGCTCATTCCAGTCCATCTGCACCAGCTTGTTCCAGCCCGCCTGATCAGCTACCTGCTACAGCTTGCCGCAGTCCGTCGAATCCAGCTTCTCCCAGCTTCTCCTTACTCATTGCTAACTTGTCAGCCATTGACTTACCTGCTCTCCAGTCCATCAATTCCACCAATTCCAAGCCTCCACATCTGCCTCACACCCCAGTCACTACACATACACCTGTTACACCTCAATCACTACTTATGGCCCCTGTGCACATTCTCTTCCTTGCCCTGTCCCTTCCTAATCTTTTTCCCCTCCCCCTACCGCTGTCTACCGCTGGAAATCATTGCCCACCCATGTCCCCTCCCGTCCTGCTCGCTACGGCAATACCCTATTCACCCCATCCCTCACCATCTCTCTTGTCCCTCTCCTCCTTCCTAGCCCTTAACCTTCAACACTTCCTTCCTGCCATTAACCCATCACCATTCCTCCTAAGTGCATCCCGTCTTCATTGCCTTTGTCGCCCGACCTCCCCCACCCTCCTCCGCACTCTCTTGCTCCTCCTCTTGCTATCCGGGGGAGACATTAATCCTAATCCAGGCCCCCCTCACCTGTCCTCCTCCTATCCATGCAAATGATTCCGTGATGTCTCCAATCTCATCTCTATTCCCCTCCTTCCCCCCTCCTCCCTCCCCTTCTCATGTGCCCTATGGAATGCCCACTCGGTCTGCAACAAACTGCCCTTCACCCACGATCTCTTCATCTCTCGTTCCCTTCAACTGCTCGCCCTAACTGAAACCTGGCTCTCCCCTGATGACTCTGCCTCAGTCGTGGCCCTCTGCCATGGAGGTTATCTCTTCTCCCACATTTCCCGCCCAGCTGGCCGCGGTCAGGGCCGGTCTTAAGGCGATGCGACCGAGGCGGCCGCATAGGGCCCCGCGCCTAAGGTCGCCCCACCCCGACCGCCCGAGTTCCAGTCCTCTCTCCCTCCCTCGGATGGCGCGCGACGGCGGAGTGGTGGGGGCGGTCCGCTCCGGCTGTCAGCGGGTGGGGGGTGCCCTGCAGCCGCTGCTCCCACCCTGTCCTACCTTTAAAAAAAGACTGTGGAAGCGCCAGAGGGACAGGCAGCGCCTCATGTCTGCCCTCCCTGCTACTAAAAATGTCTTTGACATCGTCATTGGGCCTTCTCACATTGAATCCCGCCCACCCTCGCGGTAATTGGAAGTTACCTCAGAGAAGGGCGGGACTCAATGTGAGAAGGCCCAATGACGATGTCGAAGACATTTTTAGTAGCAGGGAGGGCAGACACGAGGTGCTGCCTGTCCCTCTGGCGCTTCCAAATTCTTTTTTTAAAGCCAGTGAGGGTAGTGGGGACCGGAGAACAAAGCTAGTAGGTAGGTTGGGGGGCGGACTCAGATGGGAGAAGGGTGTGTGGGGTGGGGGTTCTCAGGTGGGGGAAGGGTGGGGAGGGGGTTCTCAAATGGGAAGGAGATTCTCCCTCCTACCCTTCCTCTCCAAAATACTTGAGCGCGTCGTTCACAGCCGCTGCCTTGATTTTCTCTCCTCTCATGCTATTCTTGATCCACTTCAATCCGGTTTTCGCCCTCTACACTCGACAGAAACAGACTCTCTAAAGTCTGTAATGACCTGTTCCTTGCCAAATCCAGAGGCCACTACTCCATCCTCATCCTCCTCGATCTATCCGCCGCTTTTGACACTGTCAATCATGATTTACTTCTTGCCACACTGTCCTTATTTGGGTTCCAGGGCTCTGTCCTCTCCTCGTTCTCCTCCTATCTCTCCCACCGCACCTTCAGAGTTCACTTTCATGGATCCTCCTCCACCCCCATCCCGCTATCTGTTGGTGTTCCCCAGGGATCTGTCCTTGGACCCCTTCTCTTCTCAATCTACACCTCTTCCCTGGGCTCCCTGATCTCATCTCATGGTTTCCAGTATCATCTCTATTGATGACACCCAGCTGTATCTCTCTACACCAGACATCACCGCGGAGACCCAGGCAAAGGTATCAGCCTGCTTATCCGACATTACTGCCTGGATGTCCAACCGCCACCTGAAACTGAACATGTCCAAGACCGAGCTCATTGTCTTTCCACCAAAACCCACTTCTCCTCTTCCTCCACTTTCTATCTCAGTTGATAACACCCTCATCCTCCCCGTCTCATCTGCCCGCAACCTCAGAGTCATCTTTGACTCCTCCCTCTCCTTCTCTGCGCATATCCAGCAGATAGCCAAGACCTGTCGCTTCTTCCTCTTTAACATCAGCAAAATTCACCCTTTCCTCTCTGAACACACCACTCGAACTCTCGTCCACGCTCTCATTACCTCTCGCCTTGACTACTGCAACTTACTCCTCACTGGCCTCCCACTTAGCCACCTATCCCCCCTTCAATCTGTTCAGAACTCTGCTGCTTATATTCCGCCAGAACCGATATACTCATATCACCCCTCTCCTCAGGTCACTTCACTGGCTTCCAATCAGATACTGCATTCAGTTCAAGCTTCTCCTTCTTACCTACAAATGCACTCAGTCTGCTGCCCCTCACTATCTCTCTACCCTCATCTCCCCTTACGTTCCCGCCCGAAACCTCCATTCACAGGACAAATCCCTCCTCTCATTACCCTTCTCCACCACCGCCAACTCCAGGCTCCGCTCATTCTGCCTCGCCTCACCCTATGCTTGGAACAACCTTCCCAAGCCCTTACGCCAAGCCCTCTCCCTACCCATCTTCAAGTCTTTGCTTAAAGCCCACCTCTTCAATGATGCGTTCGGCACCTAAATCTTTCAGGAAATCCAGACTGCCCCAATTTGACTGCCCCTATCAGAATGACTGTTCACGTGTCCTTTAGATTGTAAACTCTTTGAGCAGGGACTGTCCTTCTATGTTAAATTGTACAGCGCTGCGTAACCCTAGTAGCGCTTTAGAAATGTTAAGTAGTAGCAGTAGTACACATACATTTTATAGAATACACCAAACGTTCTGCATGGTTTATAGAATACGCCCAGCATCCATCCGTATGACTAAATTTTGTCATGGCCAGTTATGCCAAGTAAAACTTGGTGGAAATGCGGATGCCTAATTATGTGTGGATGAGGCGTATTGTATAACAATGCACATAGATTTTAGAAATGCCTATGACACGCTCATGGCCATGCCCCCTTTTCAATTATGTGACTTAGAATTTAGGCGCATCACTTTACAGAATACGCTTAGATATTTGTGTGCGGAAATTCTAATTATTGCCAGTGTCAATAATTGCTTGTTAATTGGCAATTATCAGTGCTGATTGGCTTGTTAGCTAATCAAGTTGCATGTGCAAATATAGAATATGACTGTATTTGTGTGTACTTGGAGGTAACAAAAAAATTAAGATCAAGGAATGCCACTAGATATAATAGTTTTTGTTTTTTTATATTTGAGGATTTATATATTTATTCATTTCTGTGCTGATTTGAATGTTTTTGAAGGTTTATAATATTATCAGTGTAATGTTTGAAATTTAGTGTACATTTTAAAATGTTTTTAAAAAATAATTATTTTTGACCTGTTAGTTTATGCTTTTATGAATATGAAATGTAGTTACAACCAGTATTATATAATATGACCTTTTTATAAAATATAAATAATTAAAATAAGTGTTTTAAACATATAATATTAATATATGAAAAAAATTTTTGTCCAAAACTAAGGAATAATATATTGTAGAGGAATATTTTCGAATTATTCCCCAAGTTTTCCACGTCATCACTGTGGTGAATTACCATTTTTGTTTTGATTAATTATCCATTTATTTTCAAATTACTATATAATAATATATGAGAATGTTAAAATATTAAATGCTTTAGATGTTTATATAGACATATATGTATGCTTGATGAGTCTAAATATTAATCTTTGGTTTTATTCATTATATGTTAAATTTTTTCTAAAAATATATTATTTCTGTGTTTTGTATTCTATGTAGACCCTGATGCAGGTGCTAGTCACCGAAACACGGCCCGTGTTGGGTCTTTTTGTCAAGGCTCATTTATTAAAGAACTGTGTTCCATTTTTAAAGGCCCTTGGTGCTGTTTTTTTTGTTTGTATTTGTGTGTACAACTTTAGTTTCACTATATAGAATCCGGGGTAAGTGTACATTAGGGTTTAATGTCCTTTAATAAAAGGGTCCCTAAGTGAGGTGAGTGATAGCTAGAATGACTACTTTGTATTACCCCTTTGGACATGTTGAGAAAATATTGTTTAGAGGTACTGGAAATCCCAGCGACGGCGTTTCCACCTGTCGCTAGGGCCCAGTACATAACTGGAATAAATATCGCTGGACAATCTCAGGCTGCACCGGATCTTGATCTGACTCATTTTCTTGAAAGCTCCTTGGATATAGTGACTGAACGGACTACACTTTTAGTTACATTTGCATTAGAAATGGATAGGAATATTGTTTTCCGGACTTATTTTCGCCATATAAAAGCGGACTTTCTGGGTTCAAGGGTACAGATTTTTCCAGATCTCGCTAGAGACACGCAGAAAAAAAGGAGGGAATTCTTGTCTTATAAGACTAGAGTTCTCAAACTTGGAGCGGTTTTCCAATTAAAATTTCCATGCAGATGTTTAGTGTCATTAAATGCAAATAATTATGTTTTCTTTGAACCCTTAAAATTGTTACAATTTGTTGAGTTACAAGAAGGTGTGGGTAAATCCTTAACTGCTTCCCAGTAAGAAATGCTATAATGTAGGCTATCGGGTTATACTTGCTCTTGAAATTTCAGTTACAATTTTCCCTATATCTATTTTTTTCCTAGTACTTGGATTCTTTCTTTGATTTGTGGACAAAGTGGTTAGAGAAATATTTCCTATTAATTTCATGTTTGGACCAATGTATTTCCTGTATTTCGTACATTTATTATGATATGTAAATGTAAAAAGATATAAATAAATAAATTAGAATGACTACTTTGTGTTGCTAAATTTGCATGTGCTAATTGTGTTAACACATGTTGGGATCCTTTTACTAAAATGCATTTTAAAAAATGGGCTTAATGTGCTTTAACACAGGACTTTCTCACTCGCTATGCCCATATTTAACTCATCATGTGTTTATGTTATAATTACCACATGACAACCACAAATAATTAATTTGGGAGCATTTACTGCCTCCTATTTTGGATGTGCTAAGTGCTCCCACGTTAAGTCTGTAAATCCAGGTAGACCTTGCTAATCATTGCCCATTCCTTGTCCATGGCATGCCCCTTCCAAAAAAATATTGTTGAAAAATTGATAATGCATACTTAGCATACGGGAAATGGAAATTATAGCAAAACACTTTAATGCAAGATTGTGATAAAAGCAGTTAACATAGCTGAGTTTAGTAGATATGTTTTAGGAGGAAAAGTCATGCAAATAGTGTTGGGCAAAAAGCCAGTTAAAGTGGGAAGTTATCAATGTGCGCTACCGTGGGTTATTTTACTATTAACCCAGGTTATTAGTGTAAACCCCGAGGAGATTCCTCTGCTGCAAAGCACTGTAGTGATGGGAGCTAGCAGAGCTGCCTAAGGTAGGTGAAGATAGAGGAAGTCCAGCCTGATGGGGTGGGGTAGAGAAACAAATAAAAGTGCTATGTACTGCTGGAGCGGGGTCTTTGGCTGCCCAGGTCCCGCTCAGACCATGAGCATTGAAGGGCAATCCCAGATCTAGGGAAGTGGATCCTGGCCATTGCTGGCTGAGTGTAACATTTGCTGAAGAGCAGGAGAGATCCATAACCATTTCCCTGAGTGGGGAACTGTAAGCAGGAGGAGGAAGGTGTGCCCAGGCATGCCAAGTCACATGCAATTGGGCCCCTTCTCCAGCTCACATGCTTAAGGGTTCCAATCTCATGAATCGGCTTCCTCCCTACTCCAAGGTGACCTGGATCTCCCCTGCACGAGTCTGGCACTCTTTCTCTCCCTTGCCCTGTTCCCTCCTATAGGCCTAGCATCTCCCCTTCCCTCTGTTGCCCCCTCCATGCTGCACAAACCCTATAAACTTGCCTGTTCAATGGAGATCTTACATCAGGCCATCTCTGACCAGGTCCGAGTTCCTTCCCTCTGTGGCAACATCCTGTTGCCATGTAGGCAGAATGCAGCAGAAGAAAAGCCGCCTAAACGTGGCTGGAAAGAGCTTAATATAAGCAGTGCCAGTGAACCTGCAAGTTTTTAGTGTCCGGGGGGAGGGCAGAGGAAAGGGAAGATGCCAGACACGCAGGTGGAAGGGGTGGGAATGCTGCACAAATGGAAGGGTAGGGAGAGTGGGAAATGTGTATGAAGGGAAGTGAGGGAGAAATTCTGCACTTGAATAGGAGGGAAAGGAAAGGGGTAAATGCTGCACATGGAGAGGGGTAAATGCTACACATAGATGAAAGAAAAGTGAGAGAGAGAGAGAGAGAGAGAGAGTCTGGGGAGAAGAAAGGAAAGGATGCCAAGATGGTGGGTGGGGGAAGAAGAAGAGATGCCAAGATAGTGAGAGAGGGGAGTGAAGAAAAAATGGCAAGGTGATTGGGGGGGGGGGGGGGAGAGGAAGAGATGCATGGATCTGAAAGTAAAGCAGAAAGAGGGAGTGATGCTGGACCAGCAAAGGGGAGACAGAACAGGAGTAAGGAAAGATAAAGGAGCACTTGCTGGACCCCTGGGAGGGAGCAGAAGGAGGAAAGAGAGAGGGAGGGATGGTGGCTTTGGGGGGGGGGGAATAAGAGGGAAAGGAGGATAGATGCTGGCATGTGGAGGGGGACATAGGGACACAGAAGAGTTATGTTGGATACGACCATAGATATGGTAGATGCTTAACATGATAGGGAGATAGGGACAAGGATACAGGGGTGATGCTGGGTACGTTATATAGGGATGCTGATTTACATACACTTGTTCAGGCTTTCATTATTTTATGACTGGACTATTGTAACATGGTCTATGCAGGTATCAGGAAACATCAACTTCATAAGTTACAGACATGCACAAATAAGTGCTTATAATTTAGTTGTGAGTACTTATACCTGCCAGAGAGCTGGCATGAGTGCATGCACCTAAGTTCCATCTATACCCACGCAACTGTTAGTATTCTATAAGTTGTATGCATGTGAGTCCTGCCCACACTCTACCTTGACTCCACATACAGGTATACCTACCTGTAAAATATGAATTTAAAGAAAAGTGCTTAGGTGGAATTTTGGCATTTACACATGCATATGCCATTATTCTAATAATTCTCCAATCAGCAAATGTAACTCCGTGTATAAGTATTCTTCAACCCAGTTGTTCACTCATTAATTCGCTGCCTCAGGGTGTGGTCTGCAATTCTATGATTCTAGAATGCAAGACAGTCTTTCCACATTGCATCGGTGTCTGCCATCTTATTCTTCTAATAATTTGCATACATTATCGATGCATAAATGTTATCGTGCACTTTATATGTCCTGAATATCCACTTTTAAAACAATCACTGTTAGACTTTTATCATCTCCAAGTGTAAAAAAATATTTAGGATGAATCGAGCCCTAACTGGCACTCACACACAAACACACACACATACAGGAAGGATAGCTAAGCTCTGCATGAAAAATAAATCTTCAGAGAAGAATACAGTATAGGTTCCAAAAGGTCACTGTTCAGCTAGTATTCTGTACAGTCAAGCCTTGGCCTAATGTTTTCTGCTTTAAGTACATGTTACAATGTGCTGTTCATAAGAAAAGCAGACTTGTGCTGACCAGATGCTGTTTGACTGTACAGTATATGATAGCTAGACTGAAGAGAACCTTACTTACCAGCAATGAGAGAAAACTGCTTGAGTAAGAATATAATGCATTAACTTTCAATTTTTTCTGCACAGGCTACTGGTCAAAACAATTAATTTAATGTCCAGAAGCGAAAGTGCATCTCATTGTGTGGCAAAAATGAAGGTAAATGTAGTACTGTCAAAATGTAGCAAACAGCAGAAAATGGAAGATAGCAAAAGAAGCATTATTAATCTCAGTCCTTCTTTTTTTGGCAGCATAGAGGAGATCAGTAACAAATTATGAAAGACAAATTTATATTCATTAGATAGTTAGCTTTAGCCCTGACTATTCTAGAACACCTTAATGTCACAGAGAATTTTAGAGGATAAATGACTATATATATATAGATTTGCTTAATGCCTCTTACATTCCAGGATGAGATATGAATGAATTCAAATTACTTTTTATTGGCGTACATCATTATACACTGGACTAGCTTACCAGTCCTTTTTGGGCAGCAAGTTTTAAGGTGCACTATATATAGCCATATGGTCCCACATTGCCTCACATTCAGAAACCAGTGCACATTACTTTTGTGTCTTGCATAAAATAGTATATAATAATGCAAATAACCCTCTCAATAATATACTGTTAGATTATTGTGGAGGAGTGGCCTAGTGGTTAGGGTGGTGGACTTTGGTCCTGGGGAACTGAGGAACTGAGTTTGATTCCCACTTCAGGCACAGACAGCTCCTTGTGACTCTGGGCAAGTCACTTAACCCTCCATTGCCCCATGTAAGCTGCATTGAGCCTGCCATGAGTGGGAAAGCGCAGGGTACAAATGTAACAAAAATAAAATAGATACTATTGGAGATTCTACATGGAATGTTGCTATTCCACTAGCAACATTCCATGTAGAAGTACATAAGTACATAAGTAGTGCCATACTGGGAAAGACCAAAGGTCCATCTAGCCCAGCATCCTGTCACCGACAGTGGCCAATCCAGGACAAGGGCACCTGGCACGCTCCCTAAACGTAAAAACATTCCAGACAAGTTATACCTAAAAATGCGGAATTTTTCCAAGTCCATTTAATAGCGGTCTATGGACTTGTCCTTTAGGAATCTATCTAACCCCTTTTTAAACTCCGTCAAGCTAACCGCCCGTACCACGTTCTCCGGCAACGAATTCCAGAGTCTAATTACACGTTGGGTGAAGAAACATTTTCTCCGATTCGTTTTAAATTTACCACACTGTAGCTTCAACTCATGCCCTCTAGTCCTAGTATTTTTGGATAGCGTGAACAGTCGCTTCACATCCACCCGATCCATTCCACTCATTATTTTATACACATACGTGCAGGACGTCAGACTCACAGAAGCAGAAGCCTGCGTGGCCACATTGGTGATCTGCAAGGGCCAACATCTACATGGAATGTTGCTAGTGGAATAGCAACATTCCATGTAGAATCTCAAATAGTAGCAACAGTGGAGGAGTGGCCTAGTGGTTAGGGTGGTGGACTTTTGTCCTAAGGAACTGAGTTCGATTCCCACTTCAGGCACAGGCAGCTCCTTGTGACTCTGGGCAAGTCACTTACCAGCTTATAATCAAAAGACAAAAACGCCTATATTGCGACCTAAATCAGGAGATAGGCGTTTATCTCCCAAAAATAAATAACGCGGTATAATCGAAAGCCGAACTTGGACGTTTTCAACTGCACTCCATCGCGGAAGCGTACAAAGTTGACGGGGCGTGGTGAAGGTGGAACTGGGGCGTGGTTATCGGCCGATCAGAGATGGGCGCCTTTCGCCGATAATGGGAAAAAAATATGCGTTTTTAGCGAGAATTTAGGGCACTTTTCCTGGACCCTGTTTTTCCATGAATAAGGTCCCAAAACGTGCCCTAAATGACCAGATAACCACTGGAGGGAATCGGGGATGACCTCCCCTGACTCCCCCAGTGGTCACAAACCCCCTCCCACCACAAAATATGCCGTTTCACAACTGTTTATTTTCACCCTCAAATGTCATACCCACCTCCCTGGCAGCAGTATGCAGGTCACTGGAGCAGTTATTAGGGGGTGCAGTGGACTTCAGGCAGGTGGACCCAGGCCCATCCCTCCCCTACCTGTTACAATTGTGCTGCTTAATGCTTATTAGTCGTCCAACCCCCCGAACCCACTGTACCCACATGTAGGTGCCCCCCTTCACCCCTTAGGGCTATAGTAATGGTGTAGACTTGTGGGCAGGGGGGTTTGAGGGGGATTTGGGGGGCTCAACACACAAGGGAAGGGTGCTATGCACCTGGGAGCTCTTTTACCTTTTTTTTTGTTTTTGTAAAAGTGTCCCCTAGGGTGCCCGGTTGGTGTGAGGGGGACCAGTGCACTACGAATCCTGGCCCCTCCCACGAACAAATGCCTTGGATTTATTCGTTTTTGAGCTGGGTGCTTTCATTTTCCATTATCGCTGAAAAACAAAAACGCCCAGCTCACAAATTGTCGAATAAAACATGGACGTCTATTTTTTTCGAAAATACGGTTCGGTCCGCCCCTTCACGGACCCGTTCTCGGAGATAAACGCCCATGGAGATAGACGTTTTTGTTCAATTATGCCCCTCTTAATCCTCCATTGCCCCATGTAAGCCACATTGAGCCTGCCATGAGTGGGAAAGCGTGGGGTACAAATGTACCAAAAAAAAAAAGACTTCAGATGCTTAACCTTTTTTTGTTAATATTAGATTAACTTTATATGGTTAATGCCTTCAATATCCAACACTGAAGAGGTTTATTCTTATAGTGGATATCGGGCTAGATCGTCATCCCCCAGCCAGATTTTTGCTATCAGCTCAGGTAAGTGCAGCTAACATTTCTGTATATAACAGAAAGAAGAAAGGAATAGTAGGTTTCATACAGAGATTTTTGACTAATGACGAGCTAGCCCGATATCCACTATAAGAATAAACCTCTTCAATGTTGGATATTGAAGGCATTAACCATACAAAGTTAATCTAATATTAACAAAAAAAAGGTTAAGCGTCTGAAGTCTTTTCCTCCAAAATAATGTAACAGTATATTATTGAGAGGGTTATTTGCATTATTTAATACTAAATTGTGGTTAATTGGCAATACACCATTTGTTATCTAAAAAAAAAAAATTATATGCAATGTTGAATCGGGAACAAAAAGTTATTAGTGGACTGTGAGCAAATAATAAATACAATCTCATAAAGAATGTGAAAAATATGAATAATGCAGATTAAAAGGGTCTTTCAGTGTTTTACTGTACGTTCATAAAAATATACCACAAGTAGATTTAATTATTTATGGAGCAATTTGCTTGCGAACTTTCTAGATGCATTTATGCCTGAAGACTTATTGGTGGGACTGACATTTAAGCTTACCTTCCTTGTCGGGTCCCTTTGGCCCATGCATTTATTTGTCATGACATTCTTTCATCAGAGCTAAGCATCAGAGTCTGCAAGGGCCATCAGGCAGAAATGAGAAGTTGGAGTGCAAAAGGCCATATTCAGAGACTGAGACTTGCAATGCACTATAAATGTGCATGTTTGACCTTCATCAGCAGTTTGAAACCTTTTGGAATTTGCTACAGCGCTCAATTAGCATGAAAATAAAAAACAGAAAGCAAGCAGTATATGTAGCCTTTGACCTTTCTGGCAATTATCCTAAGAGATGAGTCCCTTTTGTTTAATTATTACATCCTCATGTACATCTTTGCTCCAGGTTTCCCTTAGATTAACCTTATTTCCATTTTTATTTAAGCTTCTGTTGTTGGTGCAACAGAAATGCAGGCATGCATGGCAAAGATAACAATGCCCTGGTTTTCCTGTGAAGAATACATACAATTTAGGTGGAGAGCCTGGAATGCAAAGTAAGCGTGCATTTTCTCTGGGGGATTTACACTTAACAGAAGGAGCACCTGATGGTTTCAGGGACTTTAACCAGGTTTTCTAAGCATGAAAGGACTATAAAAAAAGGAGCCTATGCTTCTATTTCTTCATCTTGTAAGCACTGTGCTTTCCATCAGGATTAATGTTGGATACAATTTAGCCATCTATAATTTTAGCAAATTGCCAATCAGGACAAGGTAAAAGTCTGCAGAAATATAAAGTCAGCAAATTTCAGTCTCTTTTGGTATCTAAAGCCTCAGGCTAGTTCTTTGGTTACCAGTGGAATCTTCAGTTATGAGAATATCCTAAAAATGTGTCCATTGCTGTCAGACTGTGACATGAAAATTGTAGACAAAAAAAAAAAAACCTTTGTCTCTCCTGTGTTAGATTTTTTTCCAGCATTTTCTGTCTAGGGCTTCCTTTGCGGATGCTACAGATAATGCAGCTGTTGTAGAACATGACAGTCTGACTCTGCACAGGGATATGTCATAAGGATAGTCTATTATGCACCAGTGCTGTATGATCTGCACTGATTACCAGTCATTTCAAGTGTCTGTAAAGTCTATTACAATAATTCCAAAAGTGTCTTGAAAAAAAAGTCGTGTATTCAAATTATAAGGCTTCGATGATAGGCCCTATAGCAGGAAATCAGACTAAACTGCTATAGTGTGTGTGTGTGTGTGTGTGTGTGTGTATGTGTGGACGGGGGGGGGGGGGGGTAGCGAAAGGAGCAGTTGAGAGGGAAGGTGGCAGAGACCCTTGAACATCATCTTGTTCTGCTAGGTTGCTAATATTAGACAGAGGGCCAGCATCCCTGAGGCACAGTAGATAAATGCCCCACACATCCTGTCCTGAAATTTTAATACCAGCATCGGTCTGTGCTTATTTAAAACTAATTTTTACTGATTTTCGGGAGTTTTTTTTCATGTCCGTTGGATGTATTTTTTGGACATGCTTTGAAAAACTTTTTTTTAAATGTGCAGCACTGGATGTGTTTCTGGTGAGCTGCTAGGAGAGTCCTACCTCCATCTGCTCTAATCTGCATCCCAGGAGCAATAAATAGTGAATGGACTTACAAGTTCATTACGGGCATTTTTATGGACATGTGGAGGGGCATAATGGAACGTCGCCGATGAAATAGATCACTGGTGATCTATTTTGGCGGCGACGCAACAGCTGGCTGGAACCGTATTATCGAAAAAGATGGCCGGCCATCTTTTTTTTTCAATAATACGGTTTAGCCCGGCCAAATGCCAGAGTTTGCCGGGTTTGAGATCGCTGGTTTTGTTTTTCAGCGATAATGGAAAAAAAATGCCAGCCATTTCAAACCCGGCAAAATCCAAGGCATTTGGTCATGGGAGGAGCCAGCATTTGTAGTGCACTGGTCCCCCTGACATGCCAGGACACCAACCGGGCACCCTAGGGGGCACTTCTAAAAATGTTTAAAAAATACACAAATAGCTCCCAGGTGCATAGCTCCCTTACCTTGGGTGCTGAGCCCCCCAAATTCCCCCCAAACCCACTCCCCACAACTCTACACCATTACCATAGCCTTATGGGTGAATGGGGGCACCTACATGTGGGTACAGTGGGTTTTGGAGGGGGTTTGGAGGGCTCAACACTTAGCACCACAAGTGTAACAGGTAAGGGGGGATGGACCTGGGTCTGCCTGCCTGAAGTACACTGCACCCATTAAAAACTGCTCCAAGGACTTGCATACTGCTGTCAGGGAGCTGGGTATGACATTTGAGCCTAGCATACAGGCTGGTAAAAAAAGGTTTTTATTTTTATTTTTTTAGTGTGGGAGAGGGTTGGTGACCACTGGGGGAGTACGGGGAGGTCATCCCCGATTCCCTCCGGTGTCATCTGGTCAGTTGGGGCACCTTTTTGAGGCTTGGTTGTGAAAATAAAAGGACCAAGTAAACCCGGCGAAATACTGCTTAACGCCGCTTTTTTTCCTTTATCTGCCGGCCATCTGGTAGCCACGCCCATGCCCGACCATATCCCGCCTTCGCTACACCACCGACACGCCCCCTTGAACTTTCGCTGGTGTGGGGACGGAAAAGTAGCGATGGTGTCAAAAAAGCCACTTTCGATTATACCGATTTCGCCGCTTTTAAGAGATCACCGGCTATCTCCCGATTTATGTCGGAAGATGGTCGGAGATCACTTTCGAAAATAAGCCTGTAAGTCACTTACCCTGGATTCTATATATGGCACCCTAAATTGTGCACTCAAGTTGTGCTCACATTTTAATTGAGTAATGAGTCAATAACTGGCAATAATTGGGCACTGAGAATCAATTATTACAGTTAGGATTTACATGAGCATCTGGCTAAGCACTGTTCTATAAATATTGACACACAAATCTTTTAGTGCAGAAATGAAAAGGGGGCATGGTCATGGGAGGGGCATGGGAGGATCAGGGACACTCACTAAATATGTGCATATCATTATAGAATTCAGTGGATCCACACCTAACTTACTCACCAGGATCTGCACCAGGTTTCAGTTGCTGTAATTCCTCACACTCAAGGTGAGGCACTGATCCCAGTGCTACACACTATTCTATAAACAGAATACAACTCAAGGCAACATTTACAGACGTGCCCTCTTTTTTGTGGCATCCAGATTTATGTGCCATTCACTGAATCTGGTCCCCTGTCTGTACACCACCCAGACCTGTGTGTTATATTGGAAGGTATAGAAAGTTTTAATAAGCAATGAACAATAAACTTCAAAGCAATCCCAGCTAAGGGTCTAGCCTACAAAGATACTAGCTGAAAGATACTGAAGAGAAGGCCATTAGCCAGATTACATTCCTAGCCAGACCTAAAGCTTGGCCTATAGAGTGCAATCCATCTTTAAAGAAGATTGCAGCTTTGTCCTGGATGAATCTAAGGAGGGAATTCATCAAGCATCATTAGGGCCTTAAGTCACATTATTTTGCCCTTAAATTTACTTAAATGGTCATAATGCAGCATGAGTCACATAAGGCTACTGGTAGGGGTACCATTTTTGATGTAGCGCTGGACTGGGCAGGAACATCTGGGCATTGCTTCTGGCTGAAGATCCCCCCACACGCACGCTAAAACCAATGATGTGAAGGTAGTCCTTTGAGGGGGCAAAAGCTATCTTTGAGGTATGGGTGGGAGGAAGGCAGAGTGGGGGCTTGAACATGTGGGGGGGGGGGGGGGTGGACAAGGCTGGAGTGGGGGCTCAGACATGGCATTGTAGTTTGATTCTCTTGGGCACATAGAATATTGCTGCTTGTGAGGTGGTTCACAAGCAGCGTTATTCCTTTACACAGGATTCAGCAACCTGTGCACCAGGATGCTGCAGGTTGATGAATCTTGGTGGAAAATCAAGGTGCGATAAAAGGTGAACTTTTACTGCACCTTGATGAGTCCCCCCCCCCCCCCCCCTAAATATGAAACAAAGCATCTTAGGTTCAATACTTTCATCCAGGGGGAGCCTTTCCTACCTAGATCTCCTAAGTCAGAAACCTGAATCAGTTTTAATCTGGAAAACAGTTTCTTTGGAAGACTATTGAAGAGATTTGTAGTAATCCAGATAAAATCTATTAAAATGCTTCTAATCTGTAAAGAAAATTACATCATTGTTTTTCACCTAACATATATTATCTTTGTTTATATGACCTTCGGAAAAAAAGTAACAGAAGGAATGGCAAAACATAATATAAAGTCTTCAATTAGAGGCAGTTCTCTTCCCTTTATTTTCCCCCCTATTTCATTCAGTGATTGCTGACTCTGTGTGCTTAAAGTCATACCTTTAGTCATCACAACAGCCTATACTGGGTTTATTGTATTAAGTATCCATTTGTTTCAACGGTAGACTGCTGATACAGGTGCTGCACGCTGAAACACGGCCCGTGTTGGGTCCATAAATTAAAGATTTGTTCCATTTCTGAAGGCTCTTGGAGTTTTTTGTTTGCTCACTTCTCTTCCCTTTGCAAGCCCTGCCATCCCCATAAATGTTAATAATATTTCAGACACACACACAAGTCTTCAAAGACAGCGTGTTAAGAGCGCAGCACCACATACATTTCGAGCACCTTCACAGGTTTCCAGTTATTGCTTCTGACTGCATTTGCACTGCATCCATAATGGGTACTGTCACATATGCAAATGTTGGCATGTAAAAAAGTAAATGTTGCCATTTTAAAATAATAAAGCTTTAAAGTTGGAACTTCCAGAAAAAAAACATGTCTAGATACTTTGCTTGACGGCTTCTCATTAAACTGATGATGCCCAAGGAAAACGTGATTCCACATTTACAATCAAATAATATTAATTCTACACATGCAGACTTTAACATAAGGACTTGAACCAAACATATGTGACACAGTTTGTGCCAATAAGAGCTTCAAGCCAATAATGTATCTGATGTTGACTGTTCTTATACTATCCTTCCAGTAATAACTGCTTCCAACGGAAACATGTACAGTTCCAGTCTCTACTCTGCAAGCAGGCCAGGTTTCTAACGCTGATGGTGGAAGCTCAATGGGGTGCCACCAATGAGGAACACAAGTAGAGCCATCTGTTATTTTTGATCAAATTCCAGGGTTTAGCATCCCAATTTACTTTTCTTGAGGCAATACCATACCTTATTTCAAAAGTGCTAAATGTCAGGTCACTCTTACCCACATGAAGAGATTTTTTAGCTAGTTTGGAGGTTTGGCATTGGTGTAATGTCAGCAAAGTTTTAACCAGAACTACCAGAGAAAATGTTCAGTAGGGCGCCTGTTTTGAATATGGCACAGACACAGCCTATTTTAAAATACAGAAGGGTTCTTTAACTAAGGTGTGCTAATGGATTTAGTGTGTGCACTAACAATTAGCATGCACTAAATGTCATGCAGCTCATTGAGGGGTCCTTTTACTAAGCTAAGTAGGTGCCTACTCGTGCCCAAAGCGCACCAATTCAGAGTTACTGCCCGGCTACCGTGTGACCCGTGTGATAATTTCATTTTTTATGTGTGCACTATAAAATACATTTTATTTTCTGGTGTGTGGTGAAAATCAGGAGGTAACTCTGATTTGACACGTGTAGGTGATTACCACATGGTTAACATGAGAGACCTTAACGTTAAGTCAATGGCTGGCAGTAAGGTCTCAGACCTACAATGGATGCATGGCAATTTTTATTTTGCCATACATGCATTTTTGGCAAAAACTTTTGAAAAAGGCATATTTTGCAGGCATGCTGAAAAATGGACTTGCGTGTGCCCAAAACCGGTGCCTACACTACCGCAGGTCATTTTTCAGCACACCTTAGTAAAGGATCCCTGTACTACTATGGGTTGCATGGCATTGAGTGTGAATCCATCGTTAGCATGTACTAAATCCATTAGTGTGCTTAGTAAAAGGACCCCAGACTCTTGTACATTTTGTTTGAAGAGCATCTTAAAGAGGTGCTGTCAGAAATTATATTTGGGTTCTCTTTGAATCTTTTTATGGGGTTTTGATTGATTTTTGAACACAGGTTAATTTTAGAAAGTTTTTTAAATGTAGAGCTCATTTTACATGCAAAAAGTTTTTTAAATAGAATTTTATGACTGTATTGCCATATAAAAGTCAGTGTGGGCATTCCTGGGTCATATTCTGGGTAGAATGGAGAGTCTAATGTTTGTGCATATGTGACCCACTGAGTAAAAAGGTACCAAAAGTGGGGTTACAAATAACAAAGGCTATAAACGTTTGGAGAGGTAGATTTGGGCAACTTCCATTTTTGAAAGTTCTGTGTACTATAGGGTCAGTATAATGGGACCATGCAAGTTTTCCACATCGTTGATGTTTTTCATATTCTACAGCCTAAAAACTGCAAGGGTATGTGATGTCTGGGGTTAATTACTTGTATATTGATAAAGGTTTCCCATTTTATAAAGATGTAATTAGTCTGTGCCTGAGGCTAAAAGTTTTCAGGATTATGCAGTTGTTATCCCTCTCTCTCCTGTGGTATAAATAAGTTATATACCCCAATATTGGTACCTTTTCACTCAGCGGATCACATATTTTATAAACTATGCTGATACATTTATAGAAGCAAAAAACAACAGGAGGATACCTCTACAAAAATCGAAGGACATCAAGCAAAGTAGAGAAGACGACCGAAGTAGCAGCTCTGGGAGTATATGTAAGGAGATCCCACATAGGTAGCTAACCAGGAAAAAACAACTTTATTGGCACCAGTATAGACATAACATGGTGCTGTGTTTCGGTGAGACAAACCCGCCTGCCTCAGGAGTCGTAGAAACACTGACAAATGTTAAATATTGGTATAAGCATATAATCTTAGAGCAATAGCATATGTAAATGTTGGCAAACTCATCTCAAAGAGTTGTAAGGCTTAAAAAAGCCTTGGTACAGAAAATAGCAAAGCTTGAAAAAGTCGTAATGAACAGCAGTGTCAACACGGGATGCCACAGTTAAATCCAAATGGAATACATGTACAGATTTACTGCTTTATCAGAGCAGGTGTAATCTATACATGGGTATTTGCATGCTGTTGTGGCTCAATCTCGGTCCCTATTTTATAAAGGCACATAAGCACATTTTCACTAAGCACCTACAATATCGATAGTAATAAATCACCACACATAGTAGGATCAGTATATGCAGGCTCACTAATTAAATATTAATCATAAAAGGATGAACCTCTTAACATGGAGTATAATGCACCATAACATAATAATTTCTCTCAGTCAATCAGTGAACCAAACAGTCCATAAAATCTCTATGAATTTCCAAAATTTGTTCTTAAAAAATAATTGACTGCAATCTCAAATAACCATTTTAGGAGCCTTTTACTAAAGCTTAACACATGCTAACAGACATATGTGAACTAAGCTTTAGTAAAACGGCCACTTAATGAAAGTCCCAAAATTGATCTCTTCTTGTTGCCTGATTTGTTTCATCAATTAAAGGACTGCTTCAAGGGTTTTTAAATTTTGATAAACCAGAAAATCAAATTTCATTTTGATATCAAAGTCAGTATACATCACTGTCTTTATAAAACAGGTGCTTTTCTGGAATTCTCACCTAGGCCTTCACATGTCTGAAAGAACATGTTTACATTTAAGTAGTGTTGAACAACTGAATAAGATAAATTCATTAGTAATTTGCCTATTGTGTGCATATAGTTTTGAAATTTAGGGGCTTAGGTCTAATTACCTACAATTTCACCCTAGGGAAAACTTTTGCTTTTTGTGGGTAAAAGTATGTTTGAAATGGCACCCAAAATTGAAGGACCCATTCAAGTCCACCGGCCATTGTGATAATTACTGCCTGATAGCAAATCTTCTGTTTACTGTCAAATTAGTAGAATCTATTTCATGTGCAATTATTGGACTTTTACACTCATACTGATGTTCTCCATCTGAACTAGACTAGCTTCCATGCTAACTACAACACTGAAACTACCCTTCTAGGTCTGACCACCTATATTAGATCCCACCTCACTCATTCCAAAGCAGTCCTACTCTTATGTATAGATCTCAAAGTGACACTCGATACTATAGACCAATCCCTCCCGCTACAATGAGTTTCCCAGATTGAACTAGCAGATATCACCCTCTCATGGTTTGCTGCATACTTTTCTAACCATATGTATGAGGTTTCTTTTTCTGATTTTCATTCTGCTCCCTACTCTCTGCCTTCTGGGGTACCACAAGGATCAATCCTGTCCCCCCTTTTATTTGATATTTTCTTGCCCTTTTGCTTTACCTCATATTCTCCATAGGCTTCAGATCTTTTCCAGGTTCTCACCCCAATCGATCCTTCTGATAATGCCCAAATATCAGATGTAAACAATAAATTTAACTTGGTTTGCTCCTGGCTTGCACAACATTGCCTATTGCTCAATCCTGACAAACCACAAGCAGTCCTTTTCTCCTCTAAATCACTGAAACACTATAGCCCAATCCTTCTAAATGCTACTCCCATTACTTTAACTGATAAAATTAAAGTCCTGGAGGTTATTCTTGACAATACTCTCACCTTCCGCAGATTTCTTCAGTTGTCCGCCATAGTTTTTCACCTTACGGATATCTGCTCGATTAAACCACTCCTTTTGCCAGCTGCTATAAACATACTAGTACATTCTTTTATCATTTCTCAGATTGTTTACTGCAATTCTCTTTACCTAGGTCTTTCTCAGTGTGATCTACACTGTCTGCAACTCATTCAAAACATTGCCATCAAACTTATCGCTGGACACAGCAAATTCGACCATGTTACACCACTTTTAAAGGATGCCTATTGGCTACCTATTCATTATCAACTCCAATACAAATTACTCCTGTTAACCTTTAAAATTTGAATAACCAATGAGTCCTCCTTTCTGGGGCACTCCTTCTCCCATATGAACCACCATGCCTCCTGCGATCATCTCAATGGGAGCTTCTAATAGTCCCGTTGTTCCGTGCCATCCATTCGCACTGTTTTCTTTTTTCTATACAGGCCCCCCAGTTATGGAACTCTCTACCTGAGATCCTGAAAGCATTATCCTCCCTTGCCCAGTTCAAGATAAACTTAAAGCTTATATGTATTTAGAAGCATTTGGCCATTAGCTGGAAGAGTTGCCTAAATTGTCAGCATTTTCCCCTCCCCACTGTTCTTGACCTCGCTCCCTCTCTCTCCTTTCTATCAGATATTGTAGTTCTTCCCCAGCTCCTTTTGTCTACCTGTGTCTTTTTATCTAAGTTTGAGTCATTTCAGATCTCTTTCCTTTTCCCATGCATATAGATTGTGAGCCGCTCAGACATTTGTTTGATTGGGCAGGGTAGAAAATATCTAATAAACTTAAAACATTATAGTCTTTGTTGTCAGACTCAGATGATCGTGTTTTACAGCATAATTCTTGGTTCAAATTCAATCTATATTTCACCAAACTTCAGCAGCTCACAATCTCATCGTTGCCTAAGCTTTATACAGCACGTCATCACTGGTCCTTTGTTTACAGAAAAATTTCTAAAAGTTTATCCAATATTTTATTTACTCCAAATTACTGCTCTTCTTATTCATTAACTTTAAAAAGTAAGATACATTTACTTAGCTTATTCAGGTCCAAAACTTCATAATCCAAATCAGTAAGAGGTCTTGGATTATGACTTGGAATTGGATCAGAATAAGCTAATTGAAAGTATTTTAATAAGAAAAGCAATAATTTGGAGTCAATAAAATATTGGATAAGCTCTTAGAAAATTTTCAGTAAACAATAAACCAGTGATGATGTGTTGCATAAAGCTTAGGCAGCGATGAGATTGTAAATTGCTGGAGTGGTACCACTGAGGTCTGGTGAAATATAGAATGAATGTGAGCCAAGAATTATTTTGTAAAAAAAACATGATCATCTGAATCTGATAACAAAGACTGTGGAGCCCTTTTACTAAGGCACATGGAGGGGCATAATTGAACGGGGCTGGCCATCTATATGGGCGGCCATCTCTAAGGCCGGCCCCGGAAAGCGGCATACCCGACCGTATTATCGAAACAAGATGGCCGGCCATCTTTCGTTTCGATAATACGGTCGTGGCCAGCCAAATCTCAACATTTGGGCCGGCCTTAGAGATGGCCAGCGTTAGAGATCGCCGCCATTGGTTTTTGCCGATAATGGAAACTAATAGCGGTCATCTCAAACCCGGCCAAATCCAAGGCATTTGGTCGTGGGAGGGGCCAGCATTTGTAGTGCACTGGTTCCCCCCTCACATGCCAGGACATCAACCGGGCACCCTAGGGGGCACTGCAGTGGACTTCAGAAATTGCTCCCAGGTGCATACCTCCCTTACCTTGTGTGCTGAGCCCACCAAATCCCCCCAAAACCCACTACTCACAACTGTACACCACTACCATAGCCCTTAGCGGTGAAGGGGCACCTACATGTGGGTACAGTGGGTTTTGGGGGGGTTTGGAGGGATACCATTTACCACCACAAGTGTAATAGGTAGGGGGGATGGGCCTGGGTCCACCTGCCTGAAATGCACTGCACCCACTAAAAACTGCTCCAGGGACCTGCATACTGCTGTCATGGAGCTGGGAATGACATTTGAGGTTGGCATAGAGGCTGGCAAAAAATTGATTTTTAATTTTTTGGGGGGTGGGAGGGGGTTGGTGACCACTGGGGGAGTAAGGGGAGGTGATCCCCAATTCCCTCTGGTGGTCATCTGGTCAGTTGGGGCACCTTTTTTAGGCTTGGTCGTGAAAAAAAAGGGACCAAGGAAAGTTGGCCAAGTGCTCGTCAGAGCCGACCTTCTTTCCATTATCGGCCGAACCAGTCATCTCGTAACCACGCCCCCATCCCGCCTTCCGTACCCTGCCGACATGCCCCCTTGAAGTTTGGCCAGCCCTGCGACGGAAAGCAGTTGAAGCCGGCCAAAATCGGCTTTCGATTATACCGATTTGGCCGGGTTTGGGAGATGGCCGGCCATCTCCCGATTTGTGTCGGAAGTTGGCCGGCTCTTCTCATTTGAAAATAAGCAGGATGGACACCTATGCATGTACAATGCACATCAAATTAGAACTAACGCCTAGCTATCATGTGCATGCATCCAAAATGTGTGGCAGAAAATCATTTTTGTTTTCTACTGTGTGGCGCTAACTAGGAGGTAATCAGCAGTGTACACACGCTGACAATTACCCCCCGGTTAATGCATAAGACCTTACCATTAAGTCAATGACTTGCGGTAAGGTACAAGGCCAAAATGGACACGCATCAATTTTTATTTTGCCACACGTCCATTTTCGGCCAAAAAAAGGCTTTTTTTTTGCATGCACACTGAAAAATGGACATGCATGCGTTGAGTACATGTGTCTACACCAGCGCAGACCATTGTTTGGCACGCCTTAGTAAAAGGACCCCTGTGTTTGTTTACTTGGATAAAAAATTGGAAGTTTGCCTATTATTGTGAATGTTTGAATTGAAATGACATTACATGCGTTCCTTCACCTGAATATACTCTGCACAATCTTATATTCATAAATAGCTTTAAAAATTATTTTTTAAGAGGGCCTGCATACACTGGTCCTACTGAGTGTGTGTGGATGTGTGAGGCATAATTATTTATCTGAATAAACATCTTTGAGAATTATCTTCCTCAGATTTGCTCCTAGAATGCCTTTGATTGTGTGTGGATCTACTTGCGCAATTCCTTGTATGCACAGATCCTGACTCAGCCTTTCAACTTTACAGCAGCTAAAGAAAACAACCTCTTGAAATAGAGACGATAACAACAGATTTTTCTGGGTTAATAGGGTTTTAAAATGTCTTTTTGTAGCATCAGTTTGACCTTTATTTTAACAGTTTAACACAATTCTTCCTGTTCAATTGAGGGGCCGAAGGTTGCAACAGAAGGCGCTGTTGGCTTGATATTTCTTTAATTCTAGAAAATTGTTTCCTAAATAAGATCAAATGTTACAGTTACTAAAATGTAATTAAACAATATTTTGCAAAAAGAAGATATTGCTCAGATGGCCCTAACGATTGGAGATGGCCACATGGCTTAATTCTACTGTGAAATCTTATAAAATATATTTATTGATGTAGATGTGGCCCATGCCTCTTTCTTTTTTTCAACTGCAGCTCATGATAGGCTACATTGCAATGCAATAGGAGTTGCCCTGTCCCTGGATGGCTTACAATCCAAGGGGGTCTTTTACTAAAGGCTAGCACATGCTATCTACCACAGGACCAATTTTATTCCTATGGGCCCTGCTGCAGATAACAGGGGCTAATCTTTAGTAAAAGATCTCCTAAGTTTGCGCCTGAGGCAATGGAGTATTATAGGGTCCTTTTACTAAGGCACACTAATGAATTTAACGCACATTAACAATTAGCACACTTTAGTAAAAGGACCCCTAAGTGATTTGCCTAAGGCAAAAGGGAGCTGCACTGGGATTTCACCTGGGCTTCCCTGGTTTTCTGCCTACTTCTCTAACCAGATTAGGCTACTCCTCCACTTCCTTATTTATCTTTGACATCCTAGAGTATTCACCAAAACTTTGATTTCAATAAAGGTTTCTATATCTTTAAAGTAATTGTCTCTTAAAAGTATTCAGGTCCACTGTTGTAGCTAGCAGAAAATTCCACAGTGGCCTTAGTGGATGATTGTATTTAGAGCACAAGAAAACATTCGTACCAAACTTTAATACCCTTTTTTTAAGACTTGCTAAATGGAGAGCCTTTTATGAAATAATGCCTAAAAAAAATTGTGGTACAGCACATATCAAAAGATGCCATTTTAGAAAAAATCACTACCAATTACAAAAATCCCAAAAGGGAGAGAGAAAAATATACAAAAATCAAAAAGCTTTTTGATTTTAGAAACGATGATATTAAAAAAAATAGCCCCAACCCCCCCCCCCCCCAAAAAAAAAAAAACAGCCTTAGGATTTTGTAAGTAATGTTAGTAAAAGTGGTGATTTTGCTACTTAGACATGTAAGTGATAGATTTTAGAAACCTGAACTGTCATCCTAAACCAGGGCTTTTTTTGAGGGGGTACTTGGGGGTACTGAGTACCGGCACCTTTTCCGTTATCTGCTGAAATTGACCTATGGACCCCAAGTTTTAATGAAAGAGCTCAGGCTCTACACACCAATTCTGCCTTGTCATAGATTCTGTGACTGGTTGCAGGGGGCCTAGTTATTGTGGGGTGGGTCCCTCAGTGATCACCCCACCCCTGAAGGGTGGCCTAGCATTTGAGTACCAGCACCTTTTTTGCTAGAAATAACATACTGTCCTAAACTCACATTTTTTACAGTCTAAGGTGGTTTTGAAGGTATTTCCTACCAAACCCAGATTAATAGTTATACATGACTCAAAGCAGGCTGACTATATTTTCTGGGATATACATGTACTGCTGTTCTAAAATAAGTGATATATGTATATCTTGAAGGTTCATCTAAACCACACCAGAAACAGGTCTCTTCCCCATCCCTGTGCCACTGGCATATATGCATAAGTAGCACCATCTTAATACATTTTAAATGCATGCTGATTCTCATGTCTGCATTAGCTTTTTACCTGTAAAAAGTATCTAATCCTTTTAAATCACCTCTATAATTTGCATTTTATCAGAAGAAATTTACATTTCTTTGAAGCATAATGTGAAAACAATGGGGTTGATATTCAATGAGTTTTAAGTGGGTAGGTGAGGAACCTACTTGCTTAAACCCTGCTCAGTGGCTATACCCAGATATTAAGCAGAACTTAACTGCATAGTTCTGCTGAATATCCCTTCTAACCTCAGTGGCAGGGATGTATTTACAAATGAGCAAAAGGGGTAACTGCCTCAGGCCCCTGTATAATGGAGGCTCATCTGCACATTGGTCAATTTAGCCTTAAGTCTGATACCTCTCTCTATCTCTTCTCCCTCCTTATGGATCCTGCATCTCTCCCTTGCCCTCACCCTTCTTCCTTTCTCCCCATGATCTTCAATACCTCTCTTCAGCAGCAGCAGCAGTGATTAGGACAAATTGATTCCAGCTAGATTGCTGGATTATAGTTTTTCTCTACAAGGTCCCGCCTATGCAGAAACTGGAAGTTGTGTTAGAGTAGGCAGAACCCTGTAGAGAGAAAGTTCTGATGCTGGCCAGAAGCAACCTGCTGCTGCCGAACAGAAGACCATGGTGAGGGAGGAGGAATGAAGAGGGCAGGGGAGAGATGCAAAACCTGTGGGGAGGAGAGGAGCGGAAGGAGGGAGAGACTAGATTAGAAGAGTGGGAAGAGAAATATCAGACTGGTGGGGGGGTAGGGGGGAGGAGGTGAACTATCATCCTGGGGTGATGGGGTGGAGGAAGGAAAGAGAGAGGAGAAAAGCTGAACATAGGAAGAGACAGGGATATAGAGAACAGATGCCAGAGAGGGAAGAACTATAGAAATAAGGATGCAAAAGGACAATCTGGGCAGGGACGGGATAGGGACAGTGGGAGAAAGAAAGGCAAAGCTAGAAAAAGGGAAGATGGGGCATGTAGGCAATATTGGGGAAGGGAGGCACTGAGAGGACAGATGGAGGATAGAGAGGGGAGATGCTGGAAAGGGATGCAGAGGGGGGAAATGGGACTTGATATACTGCCTTTTTGTGGTATTTTGCAACTACATTCAAAGCAGTTTATATATATATATATATATCTAATATAATAAAAGGCACCCTCAACGTTCTGAGGACAACGTTCTGAAGTCACTCCCAGAACGGTTCGTAAGTTTGTGGTGGTGAAGCCACTGAACGACTTGCTGCCCCGCCCTCGCGTCAAACGTCATGACGTCGAGGGCGGAAAACCAACAGAAAAATGAAAGCAGGGACCGCATCAAGGAAGGGGGAGGAGTAACGTGTTTCCCTACTCCTCCCCCTGCCAAGGAAACGCTGGCTACCAACCGCGCCGCGCGCCTCAGGTAGCCCCGCCCCGACCGCCCGAGCACCACTCTCCCTCCCTCCCTCCCTCCCAAGTTCAGCAACGCGCGACGGCGACGTGGTGGGGGCGCTCCGCCCCAGATGTCAGCGGGTGGGGGGTGCTGCGAGTCCGCTCCCGGCGCTGTACTGCCTTTAAAACCCAATTTGAAGCACTGGAATAACAGGCAGCAGCGCCTCGCGTCTGCCCTTCTACTAAAAATCTCTTCGACGACGTCATTGGGCCTTCCCACATTGAGTCCCGCCCTCCTCTCAGGTAACTTCCAATTACCGCGAGGGCGGGTGGGACTCAATGTGGGAAGGCCCAATGACGTCGTGGAAGAGATTTTTAGTAGAAGGGCAGACGCGAGGCGCTGCTGCCTGTTACTCCAGTGCTTCAAATTGGGTTTTTTTTAAGGCAGTGAGGGTGGTGGGCCTGGGCGGCAGGAGAATGGAGCTGGTAGGTGGGGAGGGACTCAGATGGGAGAAGGGTGTGGGGCTCTCAGGTGGGGGGGAGGAGGTTCTCAAATGGGAAGGAGACTGAGGTGGGAGGGGTTCATGGATGGGAGAAGCAGAAGGGGGTGGGGAGGGGGTTCTTGGATAGTTGAAGGGGACGGGTGGGGAGGGGACTGGGGTTCTCGGATGGGAGAAGGCGACGGATGGGGAGAGGACTGGGATTCTTGAATGGGAGAAGGGGACTGAGGTGGGGAGGGGGTTCTTGGATACTTGAAGAGGACGAGTGGGGAGGGGACTGGGGTTTTTGGATGGGAGAGACTGGGGAGGGGGTTCTTGACTGGGAGAAGGAGACTGAGGTGGGGAGGGGGTTCAAGGATGGGGGAGGGGGTTCTTGGATGCTTGAAGGGGACGGGTGGGAAGGGCACTGGGGTTTTTGGATGGGAGAGACTGGGGAGGGGGTTCTCGGATTGGAGAAGGGGACGGGTGGGGAGGGGCCTGGGGTTTTTGGATGGGAGAGACTGGGGAGGGGTTCTTGAATGAGAGAAGGGGACTGAGGTGGGGAGGGGGTTCAAGGATGGGAGCGCTTCATGAAACCCCATACACACACACTCACTCTCTCATCTGGCAGCGCTTCCTGTACCCCCTGCCCCCCCCCCCCCCACACACACACTCCCTCACTCTGTCATCTGCCATTGCTTCCTGAACCCCCCCCCCCCACACACACACACACATACTCACTTACTTTCATCTGGCAGCGCATCCAGAATCCCCCACACCCCTCTTCTTCCAAGCTGAACCCCTCCAACACATCCCCCCCACCCCACACACACACTCTCTCTCTCTCTCTTCCTCTCCTCCAGCACACCAATTGCTTAGGTGCAGTGGCAGCAATCTCAGACACCAGAGAAAGAGGGGGGCCTGACACCATAGAGAGAGAGGGAGGGAGGGAGGTATCTCTGTCACACACACACACACTCTCTCTCTCACAGACAATGTGTTTCTGTCTCTCACTCTCATACACTCTATGTCTCACATTGTATCAAATTCACTCTCTATGTGTCACACAGTCACTTACATACTCGCTTGGTCTCAAACACTCAGTCTCACAGACAATCTGTGCCTCACACACACTCTCATTCACGCACACTGTATCTGTGTGAAACACACTCTCTCTCTATCACACTGTGTCTCCCATACGCAATTGCACACACTCTCATTCTCACACACACACTCTCTCACAGACACGCTCACACCCAGACTCACTCTCTCTCTCTCACACACACACACACACACACACACACACACACACACACACTCACACTTTCACTCTCTCTATCACACACAGTCACTCTCACATACACTCTCCAAAACATACACATTATGAGGAAAACCTTGCTAGCGCCCGTTTCATATGTGTCAGAAACGGGCCTTTTTTACTAGTATATATATATATATATACAGTGGGGGAAATAAGTATTTGATCCCTTGCTGATTTTGTAAGTTTGCCCACTGACAAAGACATGAGCAGCCCATAATTGAAGGGTAGGTTATTGGTAACAGTGAGAGATAGCACATCACAAATTAAATCCGGAAAATTACATTGTGGAAAGTATATGAATTTATTTGCATTCTGCAGAGGGAAATAAGTATTTGATCCCCCACCAACCAGTAAGAGATCTGGCCCCTACAGACCAGGTAGATGCTCCAAATCAACTCGTTACCTGCATGACAGACAGCTGTCGGCATTGGTCACCTGTATGAAAGACACCTGTCCACAGACTCAGTGAATCAGTCAGACTCTAACCTCTACAAAATGGCCAAGAGCAAGGAGCTGTCTAAGGATGTCAGGGACAAGATCATACACCTGCACAAGGCTGGAATGGGCTACAAAACCATCAGTAAGACGCTGGGCGAGAAGGAGACAACTGTTGGTGCCATAGTAAGAAAATGGAAGAAGTACAAAATGACTGTCAATCGACAAAGATCTGGGGCTCCACGCAAAATCTCACCTCGTGGGGTATCCTTGATCATGAGGAAGGTTAGAAATCAGCCTACAACTACAAGGGGGGAACTTGTCAATGATCTCAAGGCAGCTGGGACCACTGTCACCACGAAAACCATTGGTAACACATTACGACATAACGGATTGCAATCCTGCAGTGCCCGCAAGGTCCCCCTGCTCCGGAAGGCACATGTGACGGCCCGTCTGAAGTTTGCCAGTGAACACCTGGATGATGCCGAGAGTGATTGGGAGAAGGTGCTGTGGTCAGATGAGACAAAAATTGAGCTCTTTGGCATGAACTCAACTCGCCGTGTTTGGAGGAAGAGAAATGCTGCCTATGACCCAAAGAACACCGTCCCCACTGTCAAGCATGGAGGTGGAAATGTTATGTTTTGGGGGTGTTTCTCTGCTAAGGGCACAGGACTACTTCACCGCATCAATGGGAGAATGGATGGGGCCATGTACCGTACAATTCTGAGTGACAACCTCCTTCCCTCCGCCAGGGCCTTAAAAATGGGTCGTGGCTGGGTCTTCCAGTACGACAATGACCCAAAACATACAGCCAAGGCAACAAAGGAGTGGCTCAGGAAGAAGCACATTAGGGTCATGGAGTGGCCTAGCCAGTCACCAGACCTTAATCCCATTGAAAACTTATGGAGGGAGCTGAAGCTGCGAGTTGCCAAGCGACAGCCCAGAACTCTTAATGATTTAGAGATGATCTGCAAAGAGGAGTGGACCAAAATTCCTCCTGACATGTGTGCAAACCTCATCATCAACTACAGAAGACGTCTGACCGCTGTGCTTGCCAACAAGGGTTTTGCCACCAAGTATTAGGTCTTGTTTGCCAGAGGGATTAAATACTTATTTCCCTCTGCAGAATGCAAATAAATTCATATACTTTCCACAATGTGATTTTCCGGATTTAATTTGTGATGTGCTATCTCTCACTGTTACCAATAACCTACCCTTCAATTATGGGCTGCTCATGTCTTTGTCAGTGGGCAAACTTACAAAATCAGCAAGGGATCAAATACTTATTTCCCCCACTGTATATATATAGGTATTTATTTTGTACCTGGGGCAATGGAGAGTTAAGTGACTTGCCCACAGTCACAAGGAGCTGCAGTGGGAATTGAACCCAGTTCCCCAGGAACAAAGTCCACAGCACTAACCACTAGGCTAGTCCTCCACTCCAGGCTATTCCTCCAGGGTTGATGGATGGTGAACATGGAGAAAAAATAAATATTCAATGGACAGAAGACCCTGCAAGAACAAGAAAAAAACCCCAGAGAAAGCAGAAATGAGGCACTTGGACCAAAGCAAATGGAAAAATAACATAACACAACAAAAGTAGGAAGAAGTATTTTATTTTGAATTTATTAATAGGAAAATGTCATCTTTGGAAAATGTACTTCTCTGATATCTTGCATTTCAGTTTTGGTTTCTCTATGTTTGCTATATGCAGAGTCTTACTTCTTTAGGATCCAGTTCAGTCTTTTCAGCTCTCTATTACTAATCTGTGGTGCTTTGTATCATATTTGTTGAGGATCTCTGTGTTTTGTTCATTTGACCAAAGAGTGGTATTCTGCTAGCATGTAGTCTCTGTGTAGAGATCTATAGCAGTCCTGTTCTTTCTTATCACTGGATGGTGTGTTGGTGTTGTAAGGTTTGGTGTAATATTTATAATGCTGTCTTTTCATGGGTAAGATTGTTGCTCTTTGATTCCTGGGAGTTAGTGCTGTTAGGGTGTGGTGAGGTTCTGAGTGTGTTGGTCTTACTAACATTAAAACATAATTTTAGTTTGTCATAATATCAGAGGGGGTTTTAGAATATTCTGCAGAATCTGCTGTGTGATGAGGTGGTTGTCTCTAGCAGACTCGTGTCTAATCGGGTTTAAATTATGAGACACTACCTCTTGAGGGATCTTTATGGAAACAATTCAACTGTATTTACATGTGTATGTGGTTTAGTGTTGGTAAATGCTTTATATAATTGAGCTTAAAATATGTAGCATGGCTTGATAGCTAGCAGCCTCTCCTCAGGCTTCAGTCCCTTCACAGCTATGCCAAATGTATGCCCGTAATGCACCATGAGAAAAGCCTCACTCATTTGGGATGGGCCACACTTGGCATTTCTGCACTCCAGTTCAGTTCAGAATTTTCCTTCTTTCCCCTCCCCTGATCCAGTAGCTCCATGGGTGTAGTTTGACTGTTTCATTTGGGGGGGGGGGGGGGGGGGGGAAAGGATGGGGCGGGGCATATTAGCATATTCATTTGCATATATATATATATATATATATATATATATATATATATATATATATATATATATATATATATATGACTGTGAATATGCTAATATGGAGGAAGGAAGGAAGGGAGAAAGAGCTGGCTTTTTTGGGAATAACCATAATATATACGTATGAGATATCTCATACATATTCATTATGGTTATTCCCAAAAAAGCCAGCTCTTTCTCCCTTCCTTCCTTTTTTCCTCCTTACCCAGCACTCCCTCTTCCTCTCCAGTAGTATTTCCCCACCCCCTTTCCCATACCATGCCAGTGTATACCTTAGAAATGCATACGCTCTATATGTAGATCCTTTAAGAGGTAGTGTGTCATGATTTAGGCTCTAAAACCCTTTCTGATGTTGTGGTGCCACCTCAGTAAGGCCAACACACAATCTTTCCACTGCAAAACACTATACACAAACTTGTGCAAAAACCCACTTATAACCTTACCAAACCATAACAGCAGTAATTCCAAGGACAGACGAGCTACAACCTTATGTGTGGAAAGGCAGCACTGTAATTATACCGGGCTCTAAAACACCAGTACACTACCTAGTGACAAAAACAAAACAAAACAAAAAGGGCTGCAAATACCACACACTAGCAGACTACTGCACCTTGATCACACATGAAAAACACATGGCACAACAGACATGACACAAGGAACTAGAAATAAAAAAATATAAAGGCAAAATACTGAACTGGAAATTTACCTCAAGAAGTCAGACTTAGCATCCAGAAATACTAGAGAAATTGAAACTTACATGCAAAATATCACAGATGCACATTTCCAAAAGCTGACATATTCCAATTAATAAATTCTGAATAAAATACTTTTTTCTACCTTTGTTGTCTGATCATTTAGTTTTTCTATTTGCTTTGGTCCCAGTGTCTTCTGTTTTATACAGTGTCTTCTTTCCATTTGATATTTTTTCACTCACCATGTTCACCATCCTCCTGTGTCCTTATGCGTCCTGTCTACCATCTGTAGCCCTGCCGCTATCCTTCCTCAAGTTTCAGTATCTGCCCTCAAAGCGTTCCAATCCAGCCCTTAAATTCAGCAGTTTCCCCTCCATCCATATCCAGCATTTCTCCTCACTCCCCTCACCTCCATCTATGTGCATCTACTTCCTCTGTCTTCCCTCCCCTCCTTTTCCTGCTTGAGTTTGGCCAGGAGAGTGACTAGGACAGTTTCAGTGCTATAGTGGGAGCGGAATCCTGATTGTGAGTCATGTAGTATTGAGAACTTGTCCAAGTAATCCGTAAGCTGTTTGGTCACCAAGTTCTCCATCAATTTTACTACTAGAGGGATAGATGCAACTGGGCGATAGTTTGTGAGATCATTTGTATTTTTCTTAGTGTCTTTTGGTATTGGGGTAAGTAGGATGTTACTATATTCCTCGGGGAAGGAACCTTGTTGTAGCATGATGTTTAGGTGGGATGTGAGGTCTTCTATGAATCGGCTGGGGGTGGATTTAAGTAAATGACTGGGACATGTGTCCAGTTTGCAGTGGATGTTGGTGAACCTATGAGTCGCTTGTGTGACTGATTCAGTGGTGAGTAAATTGAATGTTGACCAATACTGTCAGCTGGGTATCCGCCCGGGATTAGGTCCAGGTCGTCGAAGAAGTTTTCGATGTTGGTGTTGTGATGAGGAAGGGTGCTGCGTAATTTTGTTATTTTGTCTTTAAAGTAGGTAGCCAGTTTGTCTGCAGGTGGGATGTCTGTGTTGGATGTGGTGACAGGGGTGGTGCCTAGTAACTTATTTACAAATTGAAATAGGTTCTTCAGCTCTTTGTTATCCGGTCCTAGTTTAGTTTTATAGTAGCACCTTTTGGTTTGTCTAATTGCATATTTGTATTTTCTATGTATTTGTTTCCATGCATTTAGTGTGTGTTCATCTTTTATTTTATTCCATGCTCATTCTAGTTTTCTGGATTGTGTTTTGAGTTTTATTTAGATTGTCATTGTACCATGGTTTTGAGTTTTGTCTTCTTGATGTTCTCGTTTTTAAAGGTGCTATTTCGTTTAGTACGCTTCTGCACCTATCCTCCCAGTGATTGAGGTAATGTATGGAGTCCGTTCATATTGTCCATTCATTGTCATATATAAGTTGCCAAAATACTTGTGGGTCTATTTGCCCTCTCATAGTGTAAGTTGTTTGTTCTGGTGTGCATGTTAATCCCTTCTTTCGCCAATTTAGGGATAAGTTCAGTTTGTAGTGGTCGGTCAAGGTGTTTCTGACCATTTGATGTTTGTTATTGATCGGTTATGATCTGTGGACAGTTTGTGTGCTAGGAGGTCCAGTGTATGTCCCTTGGTGTGGGTAGTTTGCATGTGAGGCCATTTGAGATCTCAGGACTGTAGGAAGTCTTTACATTCGCATGCATTGGCGGAGTCAGGGTCTTCTAAGTGTAGGTTTATGTCACCTAGTATTAATATATTGGAGTTATTAACGCAAGTGTTTGAAATGAAGTCTATGAAGATAGGCTGGCTTCCGTTCCAGTTGCCGGGCGGTCTTTAAAACAGGACACAGTTCAGTTGATCAATCAGAGATTTATATTGGATTCTGAATGAAGCAATTTCTAGTTGGGGTGTTATGGACTCAGCAGTGGTTTCAGTAGTGAATTGTTCTCTTCTCCATAGCAAGAAAGGAACCAACTGAGGTGGCCCAAGGGCAGACCTGCCAACTCTCCTGTATTCAGTGGGAGACTCCCGCTTTTGGCAGGTCATCTCCTGTACACCCGCCAAAGCGGGAAAGTCTCCCGCTGAGACACTGTGGTGGTAGCTCCACCTTCCACCCGGTATTCATTTCCTGGCCACTGCTACATCTCCTGTTGAGCAGCAGTGGCCGCAACCAAAAATTAAAATTAAAAAAGCAAGCAAAGGGCCGCAGCAGCCTTCAGCACGTGCTATTGACTCTACTGCTCCTCTCTCTGCCCCTGGAGCAGGAAGTTGACATCGACTTCCTGCTCCGCTCTGGGGACAGAGAAGGGCTGGAGAAAGAGAGAAGCTGCTTTAGATAAGGATGGGGAGAAAGGGGGGTCCTGGCTGACAGCAGAAAGAGGGAAGATGCTGGAAGGAAGGATAGGGAGAGAAACAGGAGAGACACTGAAGGATGGGGGGAGAGAGAGAGAGAGAGGGGGGGAACATAATCAATGGAAAAGGTTAGACAGAGAGACACTGGCTCGAAAGTAGGGGATAGAGAGAGAGAGACACTGGATGGAAGGATTGGGAGAAGGGGCTAGACATTGGATGGAAGGATCGGGAGAGGGGGTAGATGGATGGAAGGATAAGGAGAGAAAGAGGGAAGATGATGGAAGGATGGGAGAGAAAGAAGGAATACGAATGGAAGGATGGGGAGAGAAAGACACTGGATGGAAGGATAGGGAGAGAAAGAGGGAAGACGCTGATAGAAGGATAGGGGGATAAAGGGGAGATGGATGAAAGGATGCAGAGAAAAAGGGGAGAGACTGGAAGGATGTGGAAAGAGAGAGGGGACACAGAACAGAAAAGGGTAGAGAGATAGAGAGGCACTGGATAGAAGGAGGGGGAGGGAGAGAGAGACACTAGATGGAAGGATCTGGAGAGAGGGTAGATGGGTGGAAGGATGGGGAGAGAAAGAAGGAAGACGCTAGATGGAAGGGTAGGAAGAAAAATAGAAGAGACGCTGGATGGAAGGATGCAGAAAGAAAGAGGGAAAATACTGGAAGGATGAGGAGAGAAAGAGGGGAGCTGCTGGATGGAAAGGGGGAGAGGACAGAGTAGTGAAAGACTGGAGAATAAGAGGAAGGGGCATGGGGAGAACAAGGGTGAGGAAAAGATGAAAACCTATAGGTAGATGAAGTAAAAAGAAGGAAATTAAAGAATGGATAGTAAGAATGAATTAAATCTGGACAGAGAGAGAAGCAGAAAAATATAGAAGAAAACAAAGAAAAAGGAGAGAAAATAGCAAATGGACAGGAAACCCTGGCAAGAGAGTTAAGAGAAGATGAAGGAAAGCAGAATCAAGAGACTGGGAGCAACACAATTAGAAAAAGTAAATGGCCAGACAACAAAGGTAAATAAAATAATTTTATTTTTAATTTAGGATAAAGTAATGTGGTAGTTGTGTTAATAAAGTTCAATAAATGCAAATAAAACACAAAATAGAAAATAAGGTGATACTTTCACTGATTTTAAAACATTTTTTGATTAGCTTTCAGAGACCAACACTTCCTTCCTCAGGTCAGGAGAGGATACCATAACAGCATTATACTGACCTGAGGCAGGAGGTTTTGGCCTCTGAAAGCTAATTGAAAAGGGTATTAGGCTATTAAATAAAATAGTTTCTGAAATGGCTGTGGGTTTGAGGTGTGCCAAGGGGCAGAGTCATGTAGAGTAGGTGGAGCCTGGGCAAAGGTGGGCAGGCTAGGGGTGTGTACTAAAATCTCCCTCTCAAAATTGGGACCCCTTGGCAGCTCTGCAAGGGTCTTCTGCCAAGTTGGACTCCAAACCCAGGGATGCTCCTGAGGTGGCATTACATGTAGGTACCAACACTGAATATTGGTCGGCATTTGCATAATTTTAGGGCTGGTGTCTGAATTGAACACGGCCCAGCATTAAATATCCAAGATAGGATTAGCTTGCAGTTGTCAGTAGCATAAAAACCATTGACTACCACAGGCTGAATATCAGCTCTAGTGTTCACTAGCATTTTAATTTATTTCCCGATAATACTTTTCTAAAAGACTACCAAATACCATGTAGATGCTGTGCACCTATCAGCTGAATTGCTTTAAGTTATGTTTCATCATACCAGCTTTCAGACATAAAAGTGAATATGGTTCCTGAGCTGCCACATGTAGGACAAAAGTGTTGTCAGGCAGTGTTACTCAATTCCCCATAAAAAAACAAATTCCCCCTGGAATATAAAGGGATATAGGGTCATGGATTTGATAAACCAAAGTGGTTTACATTTACTAAGCTGCGTAAGCGTCTATGCTTGCCCAACGCACACCAAAATGGAGTTACTGCCCAACTACTGCGTGGCTCTTATGGTAATTTCATTTTTGGTGCATGTTCGATATGCGCGTCTGAAAAATATTTTTTATTTTCGGGAATGCATAATGGATGCTCGCCAAGTGGCATTTGACACACGTAGGTCATTACCACCCGGATTCTTTACTGCTGGGTCAATGGCTGGTGGTAAGGTCTCAGACCCAAAATGAGCGTGTGGCAATTTTGATTTTGCCGCACGTCCATTTTCAGCAGAAAAGGCCTTTTTTTACAGGAGCACTAAAAAAATGGATCGGCACACACCCAAAACCCGTGCCTACACTACCGCAAGTCGTTTTTCAGTGCGCCTTTGTAAAAGGACCCCCAAGTTTTGTACCTGGAGCAATGGAGGGTTAATTCACTTGCCCAGGGTCACAAGGGCCTGTAACTGGAATTGAACTCAGTTCCCCAGGTTCTCAGCCCATGGTACTACCCATTAGGCTACAGTTGAAAATCAATATATTAATTTATGAAAAATACCTTAATGAAAGTTCTTTTATGTGAAGAATCATTACTTTGTGGCTATACACCTATGATATGTGATTTTTTTAAAATTCAATAAGCAGAGGAGCTGTTTTTATTTTTGACCTCTGAGAAAGTGATCAGTGTCACAAAAATTGGGGAAGGGATCATAAGGTTATTTCCTAATAATTTCTGTTATTATTGTCTATGCAGTGGTTTGATATTTCCTTTTTTTTTTTTTACTATATCTTCAAAACAAAATCATATTCACTATGAGGACCTTTTTAATAAAAGGTATTAAGTCCTTAATTAACATGTGGAAACAGGCTACTGTGTGAATGCATTAAGGAGTTTTGCAGAAATTTATCTGTTTCCACACATTAAACCACGTGTTACTTTTTCAAAATTTTTTCCCTCAGTAGGCATGGCATGGGTGGACATTGGCATGGAAGTGTTAACCATCTAGTATGTTACACTTATCACATGCTAACTGGCTAACAGAAAACTAACACAGGACCACTTATCAGCACAGCTCTCAGCAAGTACCACACAATAAAAATAGTGGGAAGATCTCAAAAGGTGCCACATAAAATTTGCAACTATGGCGTGGTAAAATCCCACATTAAGCTGTGGTAATTGCAAATTTTAAGACATTTTAGTAAAAGAGCCCCTATGTTTTCTATCATTTTCATTATATAAAAAAGAGTCTGTATCCATCAGTCCATCTACTAAAGTACTTCAAAGAAGAGACAGAAAATGGGATATCTTGGATAGCTTTGAAAACATGAAACATTAATTACCAAGCTTTTTGTAAAATAGTCTGGAAATTATCAATGTTCTAACTTAAGCATCGGCCTAACCGGCTAATGCTGCTGAATTTTCCGGAACTGGTAGGGGCAGAGTTGGCACTTATGCGGTTAAATGCCAATATTAAGCCCGTAACCACATAAGATAAACACTTAAGTTGGGTAAATTGCAGTCTTATCTTTATGCAGTTTAGCTTATGTAGTTAAGGGATGGAAATTGCATTTAACATAAGTTTTAGTGGTCATGATACAACTGGATATTCATTGCCAGTGCCCAAACATGATCCAGCATTGAATATCCGGGAATACAGCCAGTGATGGACATAAAACACTGACTGAAGATGGCTGATTACCTACCCTCTCCTTTCCTACCAGGCTGACCTTAGTTGCAGGGCCATGTGTAAAAATCACAGTTGCTCAATGGTAGGGCTGGCCAGGACAATCAATGCGAAAATCAGGACATTTTCCATATATAGGATATTTTCAATGTGGAAGAGGCTCCTTGGGGTGCCACAATATCAGCACTTACAATGTATGCATCATGACTAAAACCTTTCTTTCCACAAAGACTGCTTCATAATAATCCATAATGACTTCTACTTCCTAGTATTATCCATTATCCTTTTCTTTAATGTTTTTAGTCTCATGCATTAAACCAATGGTCTCTAATGTTTCTCGTACCTCACACTAACACTATCTGCTTCTGTGTCACCTAGAATGTAAACCGCACTGAACCCATGAATTGAATTGAATAACAGATTTTATGTAAGCCCCTTTATGAGAAGAAGAATTCACAACCCTATTTCCCTAGATCCATCTTTCGGATCCTGATACAGTCACTGGTACTAAGCCACCTGGACTATTGCAACGCATTCTTCGCTGGCTGCAAAGAACAAACCATCAAGAAATTCCAAACAGCCCAGAATACCGCCGCTAGACTCATATTTGGAAAACGAAAATTTGAAACTGCAAAACCTCTAAGAGAAAAACTTCACTGGCTCCCACTTAAGGAACTTATCACGTTCAAGATCTGCACGATTGTACACAAAATCATCCATGGTGACGCCCCAATTTACATGTTAAACCTTGTAGACCTGCCTCCCAGAAATGCCAAAAGATCATCTCGAAAATTTCTGAATCTACACTTCCCCAACTGCAAAGGACTAAAATATAAGCTTATACATGCAACTTCCTTCTCCTACATGAGTACACAGTTATGGAACACTTTACCTGCCGATCTGAAAACAATCGAAGAACTACCTAACTTTCGAAATTCCCTGAAGATTTATCTCTTTAACAAAGCCTACAAAGAGGACCCATAGCTTAACTTTACAACCACACTAATCCTCACCAGTCTGAAACTTTTCTTCAATAACTATTTTCTTAGAACTCTTTCCTACTCTCAATCTCTCTACATCACCAATTGTATCTGACACACTGGAATGGCAATGCCATAACAGACCTCTGCAAGCCACATTGAGCCTGCAAATAGGTGGGAAAATGTGGGATACAAATGCAACAAATATATATATATATTTTTTTTTTAAAAAATTTCTTTATTATTATTTATTTATTTATTTAGCGTTTAACACTATTCCATAAACGGTGCTCAAAGTTAAATGCTATTTATAGAAAAGTGCTTAGTGTCGGGATCCGCAACTACTTTTAAGCATGAGCATTTACACCAACTGAACCCTAGTGTAAAACCTCATGCAAGCTGACATTCAATGGCTCTGCTCCTTAAGTGCATCTGGCCCACTCAGCATGATTTAAGCAGGCAGGAACCTCTGGTGCCTTCTTAAACCACACTGAATATTGACCCCATTATCACTTTTCAGACATATAAAATCACCTCAAAACGGTCAGAAAATGTGGAAGGACTGATATTGGGGTAATTCAGTGGCATACCAAGGGCAGGACGGGGAGGACAATCTGCCCCAGGAGCACGCTGCTAGGGGGTGCAGGGAGCAGCCGCGCGGCTGTCAGCTCTGCTGGTTCCCTCCTCCCTCTAACGTTACTTCCTGTTCCAGGGCAAGGAACCAGTGGAGCTGACAGCCGTGTGACTGCTCCCTGCACCCCCGGGAGGTAAGAGTGATGTGCTTGGGGGGTGGAGAGGTGATGCACCGGGGGGGGGGGGGTTCGTGATTTGCGGGAGGGGTGATTCGCTGGGGGATGGAGGTGATGCACTAGGGGGAGCGCAGCAGCGATCCACCCTGGATGGCAGCCGACCTAGGAGCACCACTGGAGTAATTTAAGGAAAATAAGCCCCAATCACTTTCCCATACTTTACTCACAACTCAGCCACATCTGTATAAAATATTTCAGGGTCCTTTTACCAAACTGTGGTAAAAAGTGGCCTGTGGTAGTGCGGGCACCTGAAATTGCCATGTACCAAAGCCACTTTTTATCGCAGTCAGATTTTCCATTATTTTAAATGGAAGTTGTAAATGGCCGTGTGCTAATAAAAATATTGGCGCACAGCAAATTACTGCCTGAGCCCTTACCACCACCTATTTATAAGGTGGCAAGGGCTAACACGCTATCCCGGTGGTAATCGGACAGCGTGCAGCGATGGCCGTTTCCTGCTGGTCACTACCTACACCATGCCTCTGCACTAGAAAATAGTAAAATATTTCTGGCGCAGGAAACGCCACGCAGCAAACACAAAAGTACTGCAGGGTGGCAGGGCGTGCCCCAAGGTAGTGCTGTTTTGCCACACGTTACCTGCACAGTAGCCCTACCGCTGCTTTGTAAAAGGGCTCCTTAAGTATCAAGTTCCATAGGAACCAATGGAAAAGGCCAGGAACTAGGGACCTCCACTAGTGTTTAATACCATGCATTGTTTATCCATCAATGAACTCCAGTAAACCTATCAAAAACTTGAGATAATGTCACAATAACATACAAAATACACACAATAACCAGGGCAAATAAAAATGTGTTTATCCTGGTTGTTTCTTGGGTTTGGGTACTATTGAATAGTGCACGTTATTAAGCAGTATGGAACACTTTGCAAGTACTAGTGTCCACTACATTTATATAATAATGTACACTAGTGATTATGATATTGTTCACCAAGCAAAAAATAAAAATTTTCAAATGACAGCACCGGAAAGGGCAGAGGTGACTAAGGATCAGTCCTTCCTGCCCAAGAAACCACTAGACCATCAGATAAGGGCCAGTCTGTCCTTGGGATTTGGAGAGTCCTTTGGGAGGTTGGGGTCTCTTCAAAGCAGTGTTGGATTGGGGAGATGCTCATTGGGGGGATGCTCATGGAGGAGCTTTGGATTAGAATGTCTGCCAGAGGGGTTTTGGAATGGGGGGCTTTTCTGGTCGTAGTATTTTTATTAAATTTAAAAGAGAATAACAGAAGACAATTCAGTGTAACAGTACAACAGCATACAAATTGCAAAAACCATGTAAAGGACAGAAGAGAGAAAGAGTGGAGAGGAAGAAAAGAAAAAAGAAAAACACTTCTCATCAAGCATCTCTAAAGTAGGACAATAACAAAGACCACTTCTCCTTATAAGTGATATAGCGACATGACTTTTTAGCCAGAATGGGGGGGGGGGGGGGCTTTTAATCAAGGGGTATAATTGGGCAGAGGTGTGTGATCAGGTCACTGTGCATGCTACTTGGAGGCAAGAGTTTGATAGAGAGGTGTGGGAGCTACCCGAGGGGGGGGGGGGGGGGGGGGGGTTAGCAGGACATCACCCGCACCTGGGAGTAGCGACTCAGTATTCCTGAGCCAGAGGACTAACACTGCATGTGAGGTGGCTTGCAGGATACCACAGTTTGGCAACTCTCCTCTGGTAAATCAAGGTATGATAAAGACTCTTTGTTTATTGCACCTTGATAGCTTTCCCGCTTAATCATTATAAGTAACTTCTATAAACTGAGGTTTAAGCAGGACTTCAATATAGCCGGGGGGGGGGGGGGGGGGCAGAGGGGGTCATGACACATTAAGACTATTTCAGGGATATGACTGACAGTTGTCATCATGTCTTCAAGTATCTACTAACAATCTCTTTTTGATTCAATGGCTATTTGAATGCCATCTACTTTAATATATTTTAGTATGCTTGCTTCCTTGAAAATTATTTTTGTTATTTTAGTAGTCAAGGCTCAACAACACCTCTCTTAATAAATCAACAAGCAAAGAAAATTTATCACACCGCCGTATAAGTTATTAACATCTGGACTGATGAATGGATGAAAATATTGATTTGTTAAAATAATGATATTTTAGTAGAAGAAAAGCAAGACTAACACAGGATACATTAGCTACATTTATACAAATTTCTACTTAAAAACGGTTAGAATAATAATTAGATTTGTGTTTGTATGTGTGCTTATTTTTAACATAAGAATGAAGAGGTTGAAAATAAGATGTCTTGGAAAACTGCCAATTTCATGTACCAGATGTGGTACCAGGTGGAACGCTATGTTGTTTGACAGAAATGTGTCATTCAAGTACACAGCCCCATTGTTTTTCTTCCAAGTTAGAGTGTATTTCTGAAAGGTTAGTGGGCAATTTAGTCACAATTAATCTTTTGTTATTTTCATGATGTGTTAGTGGCTGTTAAAAAATACATACCTGTGTGCGACAGCAAATGAATGTCATTGCTTTGAGCGTTGAGAAACTGATAACTAATCATAGAGTATTTACTTAACATAATTCTCTCTTTTATTCTTTTTAATCAAATTCACAATCTGTATATATACTGCCCTGAAAAGTCAAAATACAGTAACTTTAACTCATATTCACAGTAAGAATGTGAATATGAGAAAAAAAATCTTTGAATAAATACCAGAACTAATAAGAATGCTGTGTTTTGGCTTAACATATCTCTCATTTATCAAGAGATACTCCCACCAATATCCAACGCTATTTAACCGGTCAGGAACAGCTCATGGCTGGTTAAATAGCACTTAGTAGACAATAAGGGTCCTGTTTACTAAGGTACATTAATGTTTTTAGTGTGCGTACACTTAGTGCAAATGCTAGCAATGTAGGCACCTATAGGGATATTGTAGGCACATACATGGTTAAAGTGCATTAAAAATTTTAATATGCCTATAACACTGCTTAGTAAACAGAGCCCTAAGCACTAATATTCAGTGTGAGATAACCAATTATCTCTGCTGAATATTACCGCTTAGGGCTTTATTCTATAAAGGTTATGCTCCTAAATTTATGCTTCTATAATTTATGCACGTACACCTAATTTATGAGCATAATTTATGCTCCTAAATGTATGCTCCTAAATTACAATATAATCTACTTTGGGGCATACAGTATGCTCATAATTTAGGAGCATACCTTTTAGGAGTGAAAATTTAGGAGCATAACCTTTATAGAATAAGCCCTTAGCGCATAGGGCCAAATTCTATAAATGGCTCCTAAAACTCAGCACCGAAAAACCACAGCAGTTAGCGTGATTCTATAAACTATGCCTAAAGTTAGGCGTAGTTTATAAAATATGCCTATGCTCCATTCTTGTGACTAAAATGTAGGCGCACCCATTTAGGCCACCTAAAATCAGGCCTAAATACCTGTGCCTAAGTTAGGCACGGATTGGGTTTATTCCATAAGAGTGCACATAATTTTTTAAAATACCCACAACCTGCCCATGGCCATGCCCCCTTTTTGACTCTGTGCATTAGAATTTACGCGCATCACAATGTAGAATACACCTAGAAAGTTATGTGTGTAAATTTTAATTAACGCAAATTAGTGCTGCTAATTGGCTATTAAGTACCAGTTATTATCACTGATAGGCTTGTTAATCAATTAAGTTGTACATGCAATTTGGCCATGTGACCAAATTATCACACACAACTTAAGGCACAATATATATAATTTGGGGGATAGTGGTTAATCGGCTATATCGCACGATATAACTGGCTAGCTGTGACTATTCAGTGCTTTGACGGCTATGTTTAGTGGCCAAATTAGACCGTATAAATAGTAGTCCTATCTTGGGCTGCTATAAACTTAACCAGCCAGTGCTGAACATTAACTTGGCCAGTTAATTTTAAGCCGGCCAAAAAAACACGGATAGTCAATGCCACTCTCTGGAAACTACCTGACATTGAGAAGCTGGGCTCAGCGCCAACTGCAGCACTTAGCTGGCCTGCTTCTGGCAGACTGAATATCGACCAGACTGTGTTTTGGACTTCTGCTACAGGCTTGAAAATGGATCCAAATGTTTATTGGTTTCCATATTAAGAAATACATAGGACATCTGCAGGCTTATTTTCGAAAGAGGACGTACATCTTTTGACACAAATCGGGAGATGGGCATCCTTCTCACAGGGTCACCCAAATCAGCATAATCAGGAAGGAGATCCAAGATGGCGACGGTATGAGAAGTGTTACCAGACGCGTCTCACTCTTCTTTGCAAACGCCAGCAAGTTGCTCCTTACCTGAACCCCGGAATGGGGAAAAGGAGAGGCAAAGTCAGAGAGATTCCCTCTCTCCCTGACAGGACAAGTAAACTTCGGCAGGCTAAGATGGAAGATTTTGTAGTCGCACTGGGTCCCGGGCAGATTTCTTCTCCCGTAGCTGAGGCTGGGGCTTCTGCGTTGGCCGACAGTGTAGATGGGGCCTCTCTCAGCCCCATCGAACGTGCAGCTCCTCCACAACCAGGAAGTCAGCGTCTCCAGAGGAGCCCTGCAGGTCTAACCCCTAGTGGAGAGCAGAGTCTGCAGGGAGGGAGCCCTTTGGAGACAAGGGGAGATCAGAGGGACGACAGTTTGGGAGCTCCAGAAGCGACATCAGCTCCTGTAATGTTTTCAGAGACAGTGAGTATTCTGGAAAATGCTGCCAAAGCACCTCTTCCTGAATTAACATTGGAGAAAATGGAAAAACCAGCTGTAGTGACGCTAGAGTCACTATGGGACTTAACCTTTACTGCACATTCTTCCCTACAATCTGTGGTAACAAAAAATGCTACAATTATTAAGACTTTATCAGAAACTGCATTAATTCAATTGCAAAAGACTGAAAAACAAGCTATAGAAGTAAAATCTCTTACTGAAAGAACTCAAAAAATGGAACTTGTGGGTCAAACATTGATTAAAGATAAAAACTTTACTTCCCGAAGGCTGGAATATCTGGAAAATCAGTCTAAGAGACTTAATTTGAGACTAATAAATTTTCCTAGTTCACCTCTTATTACCCCTGTACAAATGGTAAAAAATATCTTGTGGAAATATTGGGTATGCCAGAAAATTCACTACCACCAATAACTAGAGCGTTTTATTTGCCAACTGATTCTAGAATGGAATCAGAAAAATTTCCTCAAGGTGGTGCAGTGATGAATCTGACTACCTTTTTGGAGTCATCATTAGATGTTATAACAAAAATAGCAACATTATTAGTCTCATTTGCCTTGGAGATGGATCGGGATGCAGTACTGAGACTTTCTTTAAGACATTTGGATTCAGTTTTTTTGGGGTCAAAAATCAGAATATACCCAGATTTATCAAGAGAGACTCAGAAGAGGCGTAAAGCCTTTTTGGCTTTACGCACAAGAACTGTGGCAATAGGAGCTACCTTCCTATTGAAATTTCCTTATGCAGAATAGTGTTTCAATCTAAACAGTTTCAATTTTTTGACCCCAAACAGCTAGAGGAATTTCTAATCAGTAGGGAAGAGGTTAATGTAGTGGTTTAATCCCATATGTACACTGTTTAACAGCCTTGGAGTGAATTACTCGGGACGTGACGCTTCATTATTATATTTTACAATGTATGTTTATTTCCTTTAGATTATATTATTAATCTTACATCTTGGATTGATTTCTTATTCTTGTGGTCGATAATTATTTGAAACTTAAAAAAATATTTGCTTGTCTATATAATTTATTTCTAAATTGTGTATTACCATTCATAAATGTGAAATTATGTTTGCTAAAAAGCTTAATAAAGATAAAGTTAAATAAACACAAAAAAAAAAAAAAAAGCATAATCAAAAGCCAATTTTGGGTGTCCCCAACTGCTTTCCATCGCAGGGACAGCCAAAGTTCAAGGGGGCGTATCGGAGGCGTAGTGAAAGCGGGACTTGGGCGTGCCTAACACATAGACGTCCTTGACCCATAATGGAAAAAAAGGGCATCCCTGACGAGCACTTGGACAACTTTATCTGGTCCTGTTTTTCTTATGACCAAGGCACAAAAAGGTGACTGAAATGACCAGATGACCACCGGAGAGAATCAGGGATAACCTCCCTTACTCCCCCAGAGGTCACTAACCCTCTCTCACCCTCAAAAAACATCTTTCAAAATATTTTTTGCCAGCCTCAGATGTCATACTCAGCTCCATCACAGCAGTATGCAGATCCCTGGAACAGTTTTAGTGGGTGCAGTGCACTTCAGACAGATGGACCCAGGCCCATCCCCCCTTCCTGTTACATTTGTGGAGGAAAGAGCGAGCCCTCCAAAACCCACCACAAACCCACTGTACCCACATCTAGGTGCCCACTTTCACCCATAGGGCTATGGTAGTGGTGTTCAGTTGGGGGTAGTGGATTTTAGGGGGGTGGGGGGCTCAGCAGACAAGGAAAGGGAGCTATGTTCCTGGGAGCATTTTATGAAGTCCACTGCAGTGTCCCATAGGGTGCCCGGTAGGTGTCCTAGCATGTCAGGGGGACCAGTGCACTAAATATGCTGGCTCCTCCCATGACCAAAGGGCTTGCATTTGGTCATTTCTGAGATGGGTGTCCTTGGTTTCCATTATCGCTGAAAATCAGAAATGACCAAGTCTAGGGACGACCATCTCTAAGGAGGACCAAAATTTCAAGATTTGGGCGTTCCCAACCGTATTATCGAAACAAAAGATGGACGTCCATCTTGTTTCGATAGTATGGGTTTCCCCGCCCCTCCATCGGGATGTTTTGCGAGGACGTCCTCAACAAAACTTGGGCGTCCCTTTCAATTATGCCACTCCACGTGTCATCAGCAAATTTAATTACCTCACTAGTTACTCCAATCTCTAGATTGTTTATGAATTTCCATATGGAAGATAGCAACTTCCTAGCATTTCCACAAAGCTATGATGCCAACACTCACATGAATTGTTTGTTTTGGGAAATCCATCAATAACAGATCCGTTACAATTCCACATCGTATGTGGGAATTGTGGAGGCTTTTTTTTATTACAATGAATTGGTCGACCGATCCAAGTGTACTCAAAATAATCAAGTACTGACTGTGCCTCAGGAGGAATAGGCCACTCTCAGAGAGCACACCGAATGCCTGTGTTACATCAGCAGGTGGAACAAATGCTGGAGTAGGTAAATATTGCATTGTCAGAATGAAGCCTGCATCACTCTCATATCTTTGTTGGAGACTATTTGACTGAAGATATACATATTGAGCGAAATAAAAGAAGCAACCTCGCTGATGTGCATTGTTGTAAGCAGAGGACAATTGCATTAATTGCAGCCAATTCAAAATCAGTCAGTATTGATTGCGGAGCTGCATTTGGAATCAACTGTTTGAAACTTGCCAGGAAATGTACATACGATTCCTCAGTCTTATAAGGCAGCAATGCAAATACTGCTGGAATGACATTGTCATTTGCAATCCTGTGAGTGAAGTTGTTTGAATAAAGGGGGTGCAGTTTTAAAAGTTCCATCACCATACCAATGCTGCAATTGAGAAAGTAAACGCATGTTTCGATTCATACTGAATATTAAAATTCTTTTTTCATTGGCACCACTGTCATATTTTAAAAACTTTTCTGTATTGTGTAGCATGATTACCTCTTTTAGAATCTGCAGTTCTTGTCGAGATTGTGGATTCAGAATTGGCATCATAGTGCTCTGTCACAAACTACGTAAAGTACATTATATCTTGTGCCGGTAGCTTAGCAGCAACAGCTGAAGAAACTCCCACGGATACTTGTACGACAATCTGGTGACTCGAATTCTGAGTGGTCTTAGCTCCTTGTATGACCTTGGCTGCTTCAACATGGGCAACATCAGCTGTATATAAGCATGCCCTAAAACTTTACATTCTTGACTTTTCACACTTCCAATAGACTTTATTATTGTCTATAAGCTTTGGTTTTCCTTTCTCATTATTTACATATTCTAATTTCATTCAAATGCCTTTTCTGACTTACAACTTTTAAATATGCTAGTAACAGAACTAGCACATGAAAATTTTATAGTAACGCTAGGTAAAGTGTTTCACTCTAATCTTATGCTAATTTCACTTTTATCTCTATGCTAATTAATGCCCTGTTTTCATGACCAGAAGATCAAAAGTTCTATGGATCAAGTACTTGTTGCTTATGGGTAGCCTATCTAAATTGTTTCACTTTAATCTCTTTGTGCTACTTAATGTCTACTTTTCGCTTACCTTGTATGCATATGAGTTATCTTGATGCCTTGTTTTCGCAAAACTTTCACTAGTTAATGCTTTGAAGTCTTGTGTTCACGCCACTTTGAAGACTGTAGTTGCAACCAGTGTACTTTGAAGTCTTCTGTTTGCGATCAATTGTAATGCAGTTAATTGACTGCATGATCAAAAGTCCAGACAATCAATTGTACCGTGACCAACTGACAGGCAATCCATAGACTGGCAATCAATTGTTGTTCTAGATCAATTGACCTTAAACCATAACTTACAGAGTACTGTAAGTTACGTGCTAAATTGTTGCATTTACGCATGCCCACTTACATCTACTACTGACATAGTGTAATTTAAATCTAGGCCTATTGGGACTGAGGTTCAAAATGATTTAACTGGACAGGAAAGGATCCACATCAGTGCTATAATTTAGCCACACCTGAAAATTGTATATATTTTTTTGTAATTCCAATTAACTTTCAAATGCTAATTGTCACTGACTGAGTTAGACCCAGATGTTCAATGTTGGATCCTATATGGGCACCAGCATTGAATATCAGAGTCTAATCAGACTGCTACTGGTAGAACTTTATGTGGATTCTAAATATTATTTAGCCAGGACCTATATAAGATAATTATGGGTCCCAGCTGAATATTGGGTGGGACCCACATAAGTGTTTCTGTCAGTTTCATTCTCACCCTCCCCCCCCTACTGATTCAGACACCCACCTCCTGACATCCCTCTCTTGCTGATTCAGACACCCACTCAAACTCTCCCACTGAGATTGATCCCCCACCCCTGAGATCCATCTCTCCTCTAGACCACCCCCCACAAAAGCAGCCCCCCTATGGGGACTACCTACATCCTTGGTGGTTGGAGAGGGGTATCCTGGGCAATCCCCACTCAATCCTGCCTTTAGCAGATCCATGTGTTAAAATAGCTTCTATAAGCTGCTAGAGGTCAGCCTTCCAATAAGAGGAAGGGAAAAGTTAGAGATGCTGATACAAAGGGAGAGGGTGCTAAAGGAAAAGGGGAAAGGGAAATGCTGGACAGCTGAAGAGGGGATAGGGAGGGAAAAGTGAGATGCTGAACTGTTAGTAGAAAGGAGAGAAAAGGGAGATGCTGGACAGTCGAGGAGTTGGGAGGGAAAAGAGAGATGCTGGATTGGCCGCTGTCATGGATAGGAAGCTGGGCTCGATAGACCCTTGGTCTTTTCCCAGTGTGGCATTACTTATGTACTTATGTACTGAGGGTTGGGATGGAAAAGGGAGATGATTGACTGTTTGGGCAGGGTTGGGAAGGAACAGGGAAATGTTGGACTGATGGGGTGAGCAGGAGGGAAAAGGGAAATGCTTGACTGGTGGTGGTGGTGGGCATAGGGCGGGACACTGTGTGAAGGGAGAAGCTGGAGGCGAGCCTGTAATGCCTTTTTCTTGATTGACGTTGCTGGTTTGTGGCTGTTGCCTTCACTACCTTCTCTTCTGCTAATACTGACAGTCTTCTGCTGGCTTCCACCTCAACCACACAGCTACAGAGCAACCCCCAAAGCCAGTTGTGCTCCCAGGGTTCTCTCTCTTGCTAGCCATCCTTCAAAAACATTGCAGCCATCAGAAGGACAGTAACTTTTTTTCCCTCTTTTTTTTTTTACCTCAGATTACACAGGGATGAAAAGAAAGAGGCAGAGGGCTATTAAGGGGGTAAGATAAGTTATTAATGGAGGTGTGAGAGGTTAGAAATGGGGAAGTAAAAGTGGGGTAGGAGTGTAGATAAGGGGTGTGATGTAAGTCAGCAACTGAAGGTGGAGAGAGGATGAGTGATGAGGAAGAAACTGGTTGGTGAAGGGATGAGAGGCAGATGAATATAGATGAGTCTAGGAAGAGGATGATCAGAAAGGGTGGAAATGGGCAACTAAAAAGTAGCTGAAAGACAATGGAATAGGAGGCTGACAAAGAATGAGAGACATGAAAATGGGAGGACTAGAGAGGTAAGTGGAGGGAGACTGAGGACTGGAGGAGAGATAAAAACATAGATGAGAAACAAAAATCAGTGTCAGAGACAGATATAGGAGAGGAGAAAAAGGAAAAGAAAGGAGTTGGGCGTCATGAAGAAACAAAATGGAAATAAGATCTTGAAAAAGGACATGGTGAGAGAAAAAAATATCAAATGGAAAGAAGACACTGCATAAAACAGAAGACACTAATAGAAAAACTAAATGCTCAGACAGCAAAGTAGAAAACATTTTTTTATTCAGAATTTATTAATTGGAATATGTCAGCTTTTGGAAATGTGCATCTGTGATATTTTGCATGTAAGTTTCAATTTTTCTAGTATTGCTGCATGCTGAGTCCGACTTCTTGAGGTAACTTTCCAGCTCAGTATTTTGCCTTCATATCTGTTGTGTCGTGTATTTCATGTGTGATCAAGGTGCAGTATTCTGCTAGCGAGTAGTATTTGCAGCTCTTTTTGTTTGTTTTTTTTGTTTCACTAGGTCGGTGATGGCGAACCTATGGCACGCATACTAGAGAGGGCACGCGGAGCCCTCTCTGTTGGCACATGCACTGCCGGTCACCTCACCCGAGACTTTCAGCCCTCCCTCCCACCCGGCGTCAAGCATTCCTCCCTCCCTCCCACCCGGCACCAGCCCGCCCGGCCTCCATCCCTCCCTCCGAACCCGAAGAAATTTAAAAGTCTTCCTTTGTCCGAGTGGGCGGCATCAGCATCAGCAGTAGCAGCGAAAAGCGTGCTGCTGGTTCAGCGCGTCTTCAGCCTTCTGTCTCTCAAGCTCTCTGGTCCCGCCCTCATTTCCTATTAGGGCGGGACCAGAGAGCTTGAGAGACGGAAGGCTGAAAACGCGCCAAACCAGCAGCACACTTTTCGTTGCTACTGCTGATGCTGGCGCCGCCTAGTCGGACAAGGGAAGACTTTTAAATTTCTTCGGGTTCGGAGGGAGGAAAGGAGGGATGGCAAGCTGGTGCCGGGTGGGAGGGAGGGAGGAATGCTTGACGCCGGGTGGGAGGGAGGGAGGGAGGGTGCCCTGGTGCACGCCGGGTGGGAGGGAGGGAGCGAGGCCTGGTGCTTGGGTGGGAGTGCTGGGTGGTAGGCCTGCCTGGTGCTTGGGTGGGTGGCCTGCCTGGTGCTTGGGTGGGTGGGAGGGAGGGAGCTTGAGAGACAGAAAGGAAGGCACGAAGAGCGAAGAACACGCGCTTCGCTGTCTCTGCCGACGTACGCCGCCTAAATGAACTCCGAGGAGGTACGCTTTTAAAATTGAAGAGGAGAAGGGGGGGGGGGGTTCCTGGTGCTGGGAGGGAGGACGGGCGGGCGGGTTGATGGTTGCTTGTTTGGTTGGAGGGAGGGCAGGAGTCAGGCCTGGTGCTGGGTGCTGCTGGGTGGGTGGGTGGGTGGGTGAGTGGGAGGGAGGAGGGAGGCCTGCTACTGAGGGAGGCCTGCTACTGTGTGCTGGGAGGGAGGGAGGCCTGGTTGGGTGCTGGGTGGGAGGGAGGCCTGGTGCTGGGTGCTGAGAGGGAGGGTGGCTGGACATTTATGGCTGGAGGGAAGAGGAGGGTTGCTGGACATTTGTGGCTGGAGGGGAGAGGATGGTTGCTGGACATGGATGGAGGGCAAGAAATGAAGAAGAAAGGAGGAAAGTAAAGAAATAAATGGAAAGGAAGCCCTGGAAACGGAGTTAAGAGAACAGATAGAGAGCAGCAGAATCAGCGACTAGAACCAATATGGATAGAAAAACAAAATCACCAGACAACAAAGGTAGGAAAAATCATTTTATTTTCATTTTAGTGTTTGGAGTATGTCGAATTTGAGAATGTACATCTGCTGTCTTATTTTGCACTGGGTATACTGGAGCTGTAACAGCTTATAGAAATGATTTATAATGGAAGAAAATCATGTTATTTTTTTCTCCTTTACTAGTACAATATTTTCAATGATGATGTCTGTTTATATATGCCATGGCTGGTGTAAGGGGTGTGGCTATCATAGGGGTGGAGTCATATGTGGTGACCCCGCCCATAATGAGTACCGGCACTTTGCGATAAATAATTTGATTTTGGGCTGCTGTTTGGGCACTTGGTCTCTGAAAGGTTCGCCATCACTGCACTAGGTGTTTTAGAGCCCGGTGTAATTACAGTGCTGCCTTTCCACGCATAAGATTATAGCTCGTCCTGTCCTTGGAATTAGTGCTGTTATGGTTTGTGTATAGTGTTTTGCAGTGGAGATAATGAGGCATATTTTCAAAGCACTTTGGGAGGCTAGGTTCCATAGGTTTCTATGGAACTTTGGGAGGCTAAGTGCTTTGAAAATGAGCTTGATTGTGTATTGGCCTGTGTGCAGAAAGGGTTTTAGAGCCTAAATCATGACACACTACCTCTTGAAGGATCTACATATGGTCTTTAATAAAAGGATGTTCAATGGCTCTACATGAGAATTGTGATATCATGATCCCTTGTTTCATATTGTTGACGGTCTGCATTTTCCGTATGGGTGATGTATTGGGGCCTGCCCAGTGTAATATTTATGGTACAGTAAGGTTCTGAGTGTGTTTTTGCACAATGTTGTGCATAGTGTTTTGCAGTCGAGCAATTGTGGTTAGTATATGCTTTCAGCAACCACTTTATTCTTTGACATATGATACATATCTAATATTTAAATTTAATAAAAGGTATTAATTGTGACTATTATTTTTATTTTCTGTGTGTTGTCAGACAATTATGAGGTAAGCTCCGCCCCCTGGCCCCACCCCTAACCCCGCCCCCTTTAGCCTCTCCAAACAGTTGGGCTACCGACCGCCTATGGTGGTGGGGTTGGGAGAGAAAAGGTTATGATCCCAGCATGAAAGAAAAAAATGACATTAAAATCAACGGTGAGAGCTAGGTTGCAGTTTAGGGCATTGCTTGGGATAGAGCTAGAGGTGAAGCTTGTCCACATCAACCAAAGAGGCATTCTGCTGCCCCTTTCATAATAATAATGAATGGATTCTGACACAGGGGAAGAGGAAAGATATGCACCCATTCCATATCAATTTATTGAGAACTACTCTCTTTCCTCCAGTTTTGTAGTCTTAATCCAATTTGTCACAATGGGAGTAATTTTATAACAGTGTTTTCACAAGTATATATCAGTATATATAAATAAAATGTGACATAGAATTATTCCATGTGTACAAGTAGACCAATGGCAAGAATGTGCACACTTGTATGCCTCTTCAGTGTAAGTATTCTAGGGTGGAGTTGTGTGGAGCACAGACAGTGCCATGATGAATGAATGCAGTTTATAAAATACATATGTTCACATATACTTTACAAAGGCACATTTACATCTGCTTCCAATCAGTTATAAATGCCCATGACTTCATTTTACCGATGATTTCTTTAGGATGTGCTAAAGAAACAAGGGCACATGTGTCTTTCTAAATAAATATTTATAAAATGGGCACCTCCTTCTCAATCTAGGGTACCTGTTATTAATTTATCCTCATAGTGAAACACACACACACACACACTGCAAAGTGTCCCCTTATTAATAGGAGGCTGTGGCCAAGAAACAAAGGAGGACTGCCGGTACACTTCTCTACAAACCGGTACCAGCCCTGTGTGTTTTGGTTCTACCATACCCTGAAGTTAAGTACTGTTGGTCTTTTAGATCGCATCCTGATGGTTCTCGTGGTTGATATTGGGGACTGACTGGTTTGGGGGTTTTTGAACAAGGGTTGGTCCGTGCAGTCTGCATTTTTCATTTGAGTCGGGTACAGTCTGTGTTAGTTTGGTGTTTAGTGTCCCCCACTAGGTGATTAGTAAGGAGAAAGGGGTGTTTTTTAAACCATTCATTTTTCTCACTCATAGTGAGTTTTTGCGTTTGATTGGTTCTTCTCTTTTTTCTCCTTACTGGAACGAATGATATTAATGGACTCCTAAACAGATAGTGGTTTTTCAATACATTTGTATTTTTCCCTATCTGGAGATTTGAGGTTCCTATTTGCTTAATTATTTAATATTGGGGAGACACTAAACTTTCTGGAGTGGTTGAATAGCCCTTATTAAGGGAGCAATTATACAGGCATACAAATAGGCATTCAGAAATAAATATGGGATGACATTCATAAACTATTATTCTGTCACTGGCCACCAGCAACTGCATAATTAAGGTATTCAAATATCTTCAAAAATATATGGATAATTTGTAGCTGATCAGATCACTAAGGGAGGTATGTCTATAACTATAAATATGCCCCTGGAGGGCACCTGGTAGGAGACTATTCTACAAAGGAAAGCAGGCACCTACTTACCTTTAAAGAACACTAGCATAACGCCAAAAACATGCGCCAATAACTTGAGTGTAAACACTTACATCAGTCAAGGAACTGGCGTAAATGGGTGTACTTAATTTCTGGTGATAAAGTGTAATTTATATATGTAAGTGTGAGCCCTGATCATGCTCCACCCAGACTCTGCCTATGTGGATATCTATCTGTAAAACACATGCTAAATAAGGATGTAAGTAGACCCCCAGAAGGCAGGGCTGATCTTAATTAGTGGAGGAGTGGCCTAGTGGTTAGGGTGGTGGACTTTGGTCCTGAGGAACTGAGTTCAATTCCCATTTCAGGCACAAGCAACTCCTTGTGACTCTGGGCAAGTCACTTAACCCTCCATTGCCCCATGCAAGCTGCATTGAGCCTACCATGAGTGGGAAAGCGCGGGGTACAAATGTAACAAAAAAAATATGTATGCTCTTTTTGGAAAGCCATCAAGAACATTTTGGATTGTGCAGGTTAGTCAATTATGCAAATAAATACATAAATAATGGACTAGATTCACATATCACACCTAAAATATCAGCGCAAAACAAAATACGCCTAGGTGTATTCTATAAAGTATGCATAAATTTAGGGTATTTTAGTTCTAATGGCCACACAATCTGCCATTGTGGTAGGTGTCTGCCCTGTGTGATGATTGCAGAGAAGATGCTGGGCACACCCCTTGCGTTTACAGGAGAGATTTTTTATTTAAGTTACTTTAATTGCAAAAACCTATGATACTTTAATGAACAGGCCCCTTAATCATACAAGAAGTTTGGTACAGATTCTCTTACAATTTAGCAGAAGCAACTAATGTTCTGTGTAGCGGGCAAGCAGAAACCTTCACATATTGTAAAATTCTAATGAATCATTCTGCATCTACCAAAGAAAACTCAGTGTGTTTTTTCTAGCAAAGAAGGTGCCAGTACTCAAATGCTAGGCTACTCTACAGGGGGTGATCACTGAGGGACCCCCCCCACACACACACACACACAATAGCCAGGACCCTGCAACTAGTCACAGAATCCATGACAAGGCAGAATTGGTGTGTAGAGCCTGAGCTCTTTCATTAAAGCTTAGGTTCCATGGGTCAATTTTAGCAGACAATGGAAAAGGTGCCAGTACTCAGTACCCCCAAGTACCCCCTCAAAAAAGCCCTGAGAAAACTGATCCCATAATATGGTATAGTTTGCCTCCATTTGAGGTAATGAAAAAATGATGAAGAGGTGCTAATATTATTCACATCAGATGCAACAACATTTACAAAGCCCTGTGAGGCTGCAATACTGCTATTTAAATGTGTGACAATTCATGCAAAAGATTCTGGGAAATAGCAAATAGCTTAAATGATCATAATAACAAACATTACATTTTGGCACCATAAAAACTCTTTTTCATTTATCTAAATTTTCCTCCAAATAAGTCATCCTACTTTAATCTGCCATACTCTGTCAAGGCAGTGCATATCCATTTTTTTTATTTCTTCTACATATTTGAAAACCAGGGTGTAGTATACATTCTCTCAGCTTTGCCTGTGTTCCCAACAGCAGTATTATGTGAACATTGGGTAAATTCAGAATCCCACAATTGTATTAGAGGTCAAGTTCCGGTGGAGTGCCATTATTATAGCCCAGTGGTTCTCAATCCAGTCCTCAAGTCACACCTACCCAGTCAGTTTATAAAGGATATCCACAATGAATATTCATGAATTGCATACGATGCAGGTAGTGCATGCAAATGTATTCCATGGATACTCACTGCAGATATCCTGAAAGCCTGACTGGCTGGGTGTACCTAAGGACTGGTTTGAGAACTCTTATTTTAGCCCCATCCAGAAATAAAAACATTCATGTCCTAGACCAAACAAGTACTAAATTTAAAAATCTGTATAGGTCTCAAAATCTTAGCTGGCACATGACACACATTTCTCAAATAGTGTGCAGACTTTTTAAAGAGCATGAACTCAATGACTTGCTCCAGTGATGAAAACAAATGGCCAATGAAAACAATCAAAATGAAGATTCCTGAAAATGACATGGGAAACAACACATTGTTTCCCCCCTTCCCTCTTTCTCTTCTACTAGAGGAAAGGGTGGATGACACCTGAATGTCTTCCCAGTGGAGGTAGAAGAGATAGAGACAGTGATAGAATTTAAAAAGTATGGAATAAACACAGAGGATCCATAAATAGTAAGAGGATGTTATAGCAAAACTTAAATGATTTCAGCAGGAGTGGTGCTTACAGGGGAACCCCAGCAATGGCGAACTAAGACCAGTGCCGGTTAGACTTCCATACTCTGTGTCCTGTATATGGCAAGATAAATCAGGGTGGGCAGGAGTGGGCTTCAAGGGTAACTCCAATACTTTGGATATAAGAACAGTGTCGGGTGGACTCCTATGGTTTGTGTACTGAAAAGGACAAAAGAAATATCAGGATCAAGTATACATATTGTGTACCTCATTCATTATCAGTTTAATCATAAATTGATAATGAATGTGACTGTTGTACAGACTGGATGTACTGTTCAGATCTTTATTTTATTTATTTAGAACATTTATACCCCGCTTTTTGCCACTGAAAGCAGCCCCAAAGCGGTTTACAATGAACTGAGAAAACAATTACAATGACAAGAGAGGAGGTAGAGGAACAGAGGAAGAAGGGAAGGGAAGGGAAAAGAGTCTAAAATGGACTGTGAAAAACCAGGCGTTGAGATGTATCAAAGTGGCTGGAAAACAATACTCTACCCTACCACCACACATATACCTTCAGATCTGTATAGTCCATTAAGAATTTTCATCTGAAGGATTAAGCCAGGTATTTGAAATGACCATAATATCTATTGAATCTAAAGTAATAAGATTATATAGCAAGGGGATCTAATCTATTTTGACCTTACATTCATATATCTTACTTTAAGAGGACATATCCTATTTAAACATGATTCAAAGTAGAACTGTATATTCTATTGACACAAATAAGAGTGGGAAATTCCCAGTTTAACTCTAAACCTGATCACCAATAGCATCCACTATATCTCGTTTTCCTAGAAGTAACTCAAATTTGATAGCCATGTAAACTTTTATTAGCATTAATACACACATATATAAACATTATTTTAAAAAAATAATAAAAACAACCTAATGCATCCAGCACAATCTTGTTCCATAAAGGGGTGCACAAAGTGACATTCCCTTTGCTGCACTCATTCAGTGGCATGCCACAATTCTTATCACCTTAAGTACTGGCGTTTACAGCCATATTGTGCAAGCTTAAAATCAATAATAGCAACATTTAAAATACTAACCAACTTCCTTCTTCTTGCAACACGTTCAAGGGGCAAGAGTAAAAATGTTGGGCTACTAGAAGCAGGAGTGTTATATACTTTAATTTTAAAAAAGAAAGTACAAAAGACCAACTGGATTGGGCAAAATTGTATCCATTGAAAATATCTGGGTATCAAGAGCAGGTAAACAAGTAAAGAGAAGGATAACAGAATATAGTAATATGATTGGACAATAGAAACAGGCAGAGTGGTTATGTGATTTATGAAAAAGAGCTCAGTCACAAACAGAAGAAAAAACCTCCACGGATGAAGCAACCAAGTGCAAAACAGTAGAGGAGATGGTGTCCAAATTCTCTTTAATGATTCTTAAAAAAAAAAATTACAGCAAAGAAGACCCAACACAACTTGTGTTTAGGCCATTCTAGCCTGCATCAGGGGTCTAAAAACTTGTCATATGATTCATATCTCCAGTAAATCCTCAAAACAATTGATCAGTAGGTAACTGTTGCACAAAATTAAAATGTTTCACAATAATCACTGGCAGGAATGCCGCTTACGTGAGTAGTGAAAAGAGCCAGTAAGCCAAAGGACTGTGATTGTGTAAATCCAAAGGTAATCATTATACTACTTGCAATAGAAGGGATGCAGGATTACAATGACTATTATAGTTATAGTTTATTGCTTTTACTATACCAATCTAGCTGGCGTGCAGGGCAGAGCAGTTTACAAATTAAAAAATATCAAACTACATAAACATAAAAGACTAAGAACTACAATAACAATAGGATAGCACACCAAACACACAAGAAGAAAGGGGGGAAGAGTCAGACAGTATAGTAGGGATGAGGATAGCTGGACTGCAGTTACGGCCTCAGAAAACCATCCTCATACACCTAGGAAAAGAAAGCCAAGCTTTTCGTTCACTTTTAAACTTTAAAAGAAAGATTACTACAGAGAGATAAAGGTAGCCCATTCCAAACAAAAGGTGCAAGAAAAAAGAAAGCAGATCATGTAGTGGATTCAAGTTGAGTGAATGAAGTGGTAGTCATTCAGAGATCGCAGAAGCCTATGCAGAGAGTATGGAATGGTGAGATGGGACAAATAGTCATAAATATCTATCTGAAAAGCTTTTAATGTGAGAGTAGCCACTTTTTGGATGATCCATTGATTAACCAGTAGCCAGTGATGACTTCTATGCACCTTAGTATGTGTGCTCTTGACCCCATCCCTTCCCCTTGACTTAAATTGCTTCAACAAGGCCTTTTTTCATTGGGACTTATTCTTATTAACCACAGCCTTTCCTTGGGCACGATGCCTACCCCTTGGAAAGAGACTGTTGTTCAACTGTTTTTGGAAAAAAAAAAAAAAAAAGAAAGCAATTTGGACTGTAGTATTCCAGTGAACTATTGCCGTATTTCTAATCCGTGCTTTCTCTCTAAATTGTCAGAAAGGCAGTTTAAGATCAGCTTAGCTAATTTGCAGAAGAACAGTCAGTCTTCCACCACCGCTAGGATTTTGTCAAGGCCACAGTACTGAAACTACTATTACTGCTGTCCTGGGTGAAGTTTATTCTACCCTTGATGCAGGCAACATTGTTCTCTCTCTGAAATTGGCCTCAAAGACACAGTTCTTAATTGTTCTTTTATAGTGATGCTTCCCAGTTCATGTTCTGTCTTTTATCCCTTTTCTTGCGGCATTTCTCAAGGTTCTGTTCTCTTGTCATTACCGTTTAACATCTTTTTGAGCCCTTTGGAAACTCTCTTTCAGACCTTCAATATTAAAGCTTTTTCTCTACACTGATGATGCTTTTCTAATTTATCCTACCTCACCAATAGATTCTGATCTACATCCTCTGCAAGATTGTTTGAATGCTGTTTCTATCTGGCTTTCTGCACATAAATTAGCTCTTAATTGTGAGACAAGTGTCACCTGCTGCTTGACAGACACTAATTCCCAGCTGTCCTTTATTCCTGCACTATATGGACTCTCTCTTCCACCCATGTCATCCTTTCACTACCTTGGAGTTGTATTGGATTCTTGCGTCTCCTTCCAGGATCACATTTCAAATGTTATGAAATTTGGTTATCGGATGTTGGGGGCTCATTTTTGAAAGAGAAAAACATCTAAAAAGTGGCATAAAGCAACATTTGGATGTTTTTCTCACAAAAACGTCCAGTATTTTCGAAACCTATTTTTCAGATGTTTTTCTATGCTGTTCTTCTGCAGTGCATCCAAGTCACACGGTGGCATCTTGGGGGCATTTCAAAGTTTGGATTAGGGCATGCCTAACACTTGGACATTTTACAGCCATAATGGAACAAAACAAAAATGTCCAGGACTAAAACAAAGATATTTTGGTCTAGACCTGTTTTCAGAACGAATAAGGCACAAAAAGGTGCCCTAAATGACCAAATGACCACTGAAGAGAATCAAGGGTGAACCCCAATACCCCACAGTGGTCACTGACCCCTCCCACCTCCAAAAAATGTGAATAAAAATATGACTTACCAGCCTCTATGACAGCCTCAGATGTTAAAGTCAGGTCTATTAGAGCAGCATACAGGATCCCTAGAGTAATGTAGTGGACAGTGCAGCACACTATGGAGTGGGGGACTCAGGTCCCTATCTCCCTCTACCTGTCACACTTGTGGTGGAAACTGTGACCCCTCCCAAGGACTTAGATGTCATGTTGAAAATGCCCTTTCATGCGTCAGCTGTGATTTATTCATGATTTTCTGAACTTTCCTTCACTACATACTCTTGTTCATGCTTTTTTGATTTCTCACTTCGACCATTGTAACTACATCTATGCACACGCCTCCTCTTACCAAATTAAATGTCTTCAAACCCTACAAAATTCTGCAATCTGTTTTTTGTATAGGGCTTGTAAAAATGATGATGTCACTCTTGTTATTCCATAATCACTCAATGCAAAATATTGGATAGCACCCATCTTGATGCTCAAAACTGCTCAATTGCTCTCTGCAACTTAGTACTGGTGAGTCATTTAGGAGCCTTTTTACTAAAGTTTAGCACATGCTAACTAAGGAGCCCATTTACTAAAGGACTGCCGTGCAGCAACGGACTTGTCGCATGGTAACCTGGAACTACCGCCGACCCAATATGGCTGGTGGTGGTAGTTCTGCCTCAAGCTCACACTATTTCCAGCACTATGAAAAATAATTCCATAATTTCTAGTGCAGCACTAACCCAGCGATAATCGGGCAGCATTGCGTACTGCCCGGTTACCGCCGGGTAGCTGCGGGAGCCCTTACCGCCACCTCAGTGGGTGGCATTAAGTGCTCCCCCCTGCATGACCATGTGATAAGAATAATCTTACCACATGGTCAAGTCTTTTTTAGGGTTTTTTTTACACGCTGGAGTAAAAAGGGCCCTGGCATGAGGCAAAAATGGCCCCTCCGCTATTCTAGGGCCTTTTTTTACCGCTGCTTGGTAAAAGGACCCCAGAATTAGCCCACACTAAATGCTAAGAATCCATAGATATATAATGGGCTTAACACTTAGTGCATTCTAATGTTTGTTAGTGTGTGCTAAACTTTAGTAAAAGAGCCCCTTAGTTATTAAAGGTTGCTAAGGGAGCAGAGATACCTAGACTAAAGGGTTTTAAGATTATTTAGTATATTGTATGCTTTTATTGTTGAGTCTCATTATATCTGAATTTTTTTTTAATTGTTCAGTTACAGTGAGCCTCAAAGTTAAAATAGGGTCATGCAGCTATTTGAATAGTAAAAAAACAGAAACTTAAAATAGCCTCATTCAACCCACCATACTATTAGTTTTTAAATGGATTAACATTCCTACAAAATAATTATTTTGAGTAATCTAGTTTGCAGTATTGCTTTAGATGATGGATAACTAATAAGTCCACTGTTTGCTCTTCATTCTCTTGTTAAGATGATTATATCAACATATTATTAACTAACATTCTTTTACTTTTGCATGTTTTACTTCAAAAGAGCAACAGAATTCAATAGTGACCCCCATGGTCTTGAGAGAAAGTTCTGTTTGAAGACTACTGAATCACTCATGGTTTTCCTTATGTTTCGATTGAAACAATAGTGAAAAATCTCATTGGTATGCTTAAGGAAAATTGTCACTGACTGTGGAGACAGTCAAGTGAAGTTTAACAGGTAAGAGAACAAATTAAGAACAACTGTGCTACTTTAGCATTTTATAAGTTCAGCAATATGAGCATGTTGTTGAACTGATATAATAAAACTATTTGAAACCCGAGATTGGTTTATGCCCTATAAAATGTTTTACAAGGCCACTATTTTGATTAAACTCAGTTAGATATGGAGTACGTGCAACTGGGATTTTAAATCAAACTGCTATAACTTTTGGCTTATACAATCACTCTTTAAATTGACCTCCAAAGGTGTTCTTCCTGGAATATTTCCTCCATAAAAAGTCCACAAACATATATTTGATACAGTTGTAAATGCTTAACTTTTCAGCTGCCATCCTTTCATATTGGCACGCTCATAAAAAAATACCAACTTGGCATTAATGTACATAAAAATATGGGCAGACTTCCAAAATGCCCCTTCCTTCCCCCCCCTGTAAATGGCAGAAAAAGCAGTGAATGAAAAAAGAAAATCCTGGCCACTTTATTTTCAAACCCAGTGGGGGATCCAGAGATTACATCAATAAAAGAAATATTTGATTATCTCAATTTTGAAATAAAACACCAGGAGACAACAAGCTATAACTTACATGAACTTCTACAATGCACTGAAAGAGTGAAAAATAATGCAGTAAACATTAGATTGAATACTGAACAATAGAGAAACAATTGCTATAGTAATAATGTAAAGATTCAGTAGAGATTCTGATAAAATAAAGGGATATGTTGCAGGAATTTTGATTAAACAATAATACAGTTTTAAAATAAGAGGGTTAAGCATACAAATGTGTGATTTTGGGAATGATGTCCAAGATTTATGTAATCCACAAAAGCAGAACACACGTCTTCTAATAGTTAAAAAGGCTTTTATTCTTGCCACTTTAAAACATAACCCGACGTGGCCACGTTTTGCCTCTCTAGAGGCTGTGTCAAGGATTGTCAACTATGGCAAAACATAAAAAAATATACATACTGGGTTGAGAAAACCTGCTTTATATGAATCTTGCAAGGGAATCCAGAACAGGAAAACAAAAGTTCTGCAGAAAGAGCAGTACAGTCAGTGGTGTGCTGGTAAATTTTTAACAGGCTCTCTCTGAATGTTGAACACCTGATCCTTATAATATGACATCTGTTTTAATAGCCCTTCACCAGATCTCTGCACACATATAATACATGCTAGGGTGTCCCTATAACCAGCCCCTCTAAATGACACACTGATTATGATTTATAACAAATTACTATTCTATGAAAAGTTATTCCATTACTATACTTCCTCTGACCTCTGTGTACATCTGTGTGCTGCAAAAGCTGGCATGTTTGAAAATATAAGTGAGATTGAATTAAAATGATACCACCAATAAAGAACGACAACATGGATGCAACACCTGATTCTTATAACATGATATCTGTTTTAGTGGCCCTTTACCAAGAGAAAAAAAAATCTCTGCACAAATATAACACATGGAAGAGGGTGTCCCTATAACCAGCCCCTCCAAATGATACACTGATTACGATTTATAAGAAATTACTACTACCTCTATGTACATCCGTATGCTGTACAAGCTGGCATGTTTGAAAATATAAGTGAGATTAAATTAAAATGCTACCAACAAAGAATGACAACGTAGATGCAGCAGCTCATAAGTTTGCTTGATTTTGTTTTGGGTTTAACGGCAAAGACAGCTGGCGGGAATGGGAAACAGACTAACCTAAATAGCTTCAACTTTTTTTTACTTCATGCTGTCTCCGTCCTCATTCAAACCCAGCATCATTTCCCTCCTGCTCCTCTGCGAGTCCTACCTCTCTCAGCTTCCATTCCCTCTCTGGCCATTCTTCAAACCTCACTCTTCCAGCAGCTCTAGTGGTAACACGCTGCCTGGTCGACCTGGAGCCTTGTCTCTGCTGAGTACTGCCCCGCAGATGCAACTTCCTACTTACGTGTGGGTGGGATATAGCAGAGAAAAGGCTCCGGGTTGGTCAGGCAGTGGTGGTGGGGGGGGGGGGGGGGATGATGAACCTAAGGGATGACATGATGAGGTAGGAAGCTGAGATATGCTGGGGGCTCACGAGTGGGTGGGGGCTGGGGGAGGAGGGAGAGAGGAGGAAAAAAAAACAGATGTTTGTGTGCTCGCTGCCTGACTCCATCAACAACCGGCTCGCAAAAATCAGTAAAATTTAACAACCGGCTCATGTGAGTGGGTGTGAGCTGGCTTCAGCACACCACTGAGTACAGTCCACAAAAGCAGAGCACATGTCTTCTAATACTGTATACTGCCTTTAGTTAATTCCTTCAAAAAGGTGGTAAATAAATCCTAATAAATAAATAGTAGATACAAAGGTTTTTATACCCACCACTTTAAAACACAACCCGATGTAGCCACATTTCGCCTCTCTATAAGCTGTATCAGGGACTATCAACTGTGTGGTGAAACATAAAATATATACATTTATTAAAAATGAATAATAACTAAACCATAAAATAAAATGCTGTCTAAAAATTAACATACAAACTAAAGACAAGATTATCAATTTTCAATAGAGACATACTAATAATTGATATAATTCTAAAATGTTAGAATATATATATATATAATTAATATTAAAATGCACAAATTTTCAACACATAAATTAAAAGGCACAAGATAGAAGACAATGTACAAAGATCCTAGAAGGAGAAGTTAGAATCCAATACAACTCCAAGTGTTTTTTTAATATTATTAATATTAATTATATATATACTAACATTGTTGAATTATATCAATTACTATGTCTCTATTGAAAACTGATAATCTTGTCTTTAGTGTGTATGTTAATTTTGAGACAATATTTTATGGTTTAGTTATTATTCATTTTTAATAAATGTATGTTTTTTTAATGTTTCACTACATGGTTGATAATCCCTGATGCAGCCTCTAGAAAGGCGAAACGTGGCCACATCGGTTTGTGTTTTAAAGTGGCAAGAATAAAAACTTTTTAAACTGTTATTTATTTATTTATTGATTAGGATTTATTTACCACCTTTTGGAGGGAATTCACTCAAGGCAGTGTACAATATTAGAAGACATGTGCTCTGCTTTTGTGGACTGTCCTGCTCTTTCTGCAGAACTTTTGTTTTCCTCTTCTGGATTTCTTTTCAAAATTCATGTAAAGCAGGTGTCCTCAACCCAGTCTTCAGGACACACTAAGGAGTTCTTTTACAAAGGCGCATAGGTGCCTATGCTCATCCAATATATGTCAAATTGGCACTACCACCTAGCTACCATGTTTCCTGGGTGGTAATTCCATTTTTGGCGCGCGTCCAAAACACGCGGTAGAAAATATTTTCTATTTTCTACTGCAGGGCCCTTACCCAGCGGTAATCGGCAATTGGCATACTCCACATACTCCACATGTGGAGCATGTGGCGTATGTGCTGCATGTTAGCGTGTGAGACCTTACCGCTAAGTCAGTGCATGGCCTTAAGGTCTCAGGCCAAAAATGGACGCGTGCTGGTTTTCATTTTGCCACACATCTATTTTCTGGCACATTAAAAAATCCCCTTTTTTCCAGGTACGCTCAGGAAATAGACCAGCGTGCATCCAAAACATGCGCCTACACCAGCGCGGGTACTTTTGGGCGTGCTTTAGTAAAAGGGCCGCTTAGCAAGTCAGGATTTCAAGATATCCACAATGAAAATGAAATGAATGAGATAAATGTGCATGCATTGCCTCCATTGTATGCAATCTTATACATGTTCATTGTGGGTATCCTGAAAACTTCACTAGCTGGGTGTACGCTGAGGACTGAGATCAGAACCCTTGGTATAAAGTAATGGTAATCTTAATTACAAATTGAATGCATGCTGTGCTTCACTATGGTTTTCATTTGATGCAACATGTTTTTACTGTACTTGTTGAAATGAAGGAATGTTTCAGAAGAGGGGAAAGAGGAAATTAGCTTAGAAGGAGCCATTATCTGTGCGTCTGTGTATGGGTGTGCACATGCATATACATGCATGTATGTGTACGTGTGCATTTGTATTTTTTGATTTTAGGTAGCTTATCAGAAGCAGTTTGATGCTGTAGAGTATTGGAGAATCCTCTATTCCTTAAGCTCCACAAAGTGGTTCAATCCAGAGCAAAACAGTCATATTATCCCAATGTAGGGGTCAAAATTCAACATGATTTAACTGGCCAGAAATGGCTCCTGCCCAGTTAAATTGCCTGTTTGGGGATAACCACAAATTTTCAGTGACACTTAACTGGCTGGTGCCGCTGAAAATAATCAGTTAGCACCAAATTAAAAATTGGCTATTTTGGGGGTGTTCCAGGGGCAGATTCGACACTTGGCCAGTTAAGCATACAAAAGTACTTAATTGGAAAAGTTAACCACATAAAAGTCAATCCTATTTTATGTGGTAACCCATAGCCAGTTATATGCTGAAAATCACACTTAACTGGCTATCCATTAGCCTGCTCTGGAAACCTGAAAATTCAATGCTGGTGCCTGGAAATAGCTCATCATTAAATTTCCAGGTTTAATGGTGGCAGCGGTCAGCAAAATACCAGGCACTTACATTGTTACCACAAACAATTCTATTATATATTCAGATCTTAACAAATGGGCAAGGAAGAGTGGGCTAGATACACCAATATACACATTTCAACTGAGATAATTTGCAGATGTATGTTTGTTTGTATGTATGTATGTATGTATGTGTGTGTGTGTGCACGTATGTGTGTTTGTATCTCTGTATGTGTGTCTCGGTGAATGTGTGTACTTATATAAAGTGAGGGCAATTTCTCCAAAATTTGTTAGCTTTATGGATACCATGACAGGAATGAACCTCACTCCTAAGCCAGAGCATGTGGAGTATGAACTCATCCTCTCAAATTTACTACTAACGCTCACCAAAGACATTACATGGTGTGATACCCACACATTGAAGGCAACTAACGCCTCATGGTACTATGTAAGCCACATTCAGCCTGCAAATAGGTGGGAAAATATGGGGTACAAATGTAATAAATAAATAAATGAGCCTTCTCCGGAGTAGCCCCCACACTCTGGAATGCACTTCCTGAAAGGATCCACTTAACACAAGACTCTCTCTACTTCAGGAAGCAGGTGAAAGCTTGGCTTTTCAACCAGGCCTTTAATGGAAGAAGTAAGTAACTTGTTAGTCTCACTTACACACACGAGGGGTGACACAGGCTGCACATACTGCAGCAGGACATGTTTATCCACTCCTAACCTAGCTGAGATAATATTTAACCATCTCTCTAAACTCATGTGCAACTTTCTTTAAATCAGTCACCTTACTTTCTAACTCTTCCTATTTTCTTAGCTCTCCATATGTTACAACTTTGCTTTACCCTTCACTATCAATTATAATGTTCTATTACGTATTGTGTTGTCATTGCAAGTAGTATACCATATTTTACATTGTTACTTGAATATTTTTACTGGTGTAAATTGCCTATTGCTCATGTTTGATCTATTCTTACTGTACACCGCCTTGAGTGAATTCCTTCAAAAAGGTGATAAATAAATCCTAATAATAAATAAATAATAATTAAATAGTACTTGTATTGTGCCAAAGAGAACTTCTCTCTGGCATTCATAAGATGTAACACGTATAGGCGACTTATCTAGGTGCACTTGGAAGTTCTTTTTGATCAAGTCTGGGACACTCAAAACAATGGGAAATATGTCTGTATCTTTCTGCCACATTTTCTCCACATGATTCACTGAGTAATCGCTTGAGACTGACACTTTTAAAATCAATGCTATTCTGATGCATTTCTCTTTTACCACTATATCAGATTTTCTGGTATTCAGCTTTTTATCAGTCAGGACGAGGATGTCCCAGGTGCTCATAACCTCGTTGTTTTCCACAGTCCTCTTGGGGTCATGACTCCAATGCTTTTCCAGTACAGTGATGTTGTAATGCTCGCTGAGGTTCCAATGAATGAGACGTGCCACTTTGTTGTGCCTTTCTGTATAAACATGTTCTGCCATCAGCACTTTGCAGCCAGTCACAAGATGAGTAACTGTTTCTAGCTCTTTCTTACAAAATCTACTGATGTCTGTTGTGCCAGTTTTTTCAGTGCTTGCTGTAAACCATCTTTTATGTAATCCACTGTCCTGGGCTGCATCTATCAATCACTCATCCTTAGGTTTAAATTCACCTCTCCTTAACCATTCGTGTGCCCGATGTTGATCCATAAATGGTTCCTGGAGTAAAATTGTGTATTTCCCACAGTACTTATGCATTTTGTTGTTTCTCCTTTGCTGATCCAATTCCTTAAAGAGTTTTTTCTCTTCCTTTGCAAATTCTGTTGCTCCTTTCACTTTTGGTGCCAGTGGATTTTCAACCATTCCTTCAACTCATTGGAATGCTTTTCCATGTTTAATGATGGGGAACTGGATTCTGGAAGTTTTGTTTCATATTTCAGTACCTTTTGTGCATTGGGATCTGTTGATGACATTAGGAAAGCATGGAGGCCTATGGCAGTAGCTTGATAAGTGTGAAGGAGTGAGTGGTTTAGTGACAGGTGTCTCTAAGAACACTCCCTCACTGATGTTACAATTAAGCCACCTTATGGCATTTGATCCTGCCATATCAAAGGCCAAATCAGAGGGGTGTGACTCAGGCTGGGAGGTGATTAAATGCTCTGGAACTCTTGCATCTAAGAAAGATCGAAGTTGTGAAGGTTCAAAGAAATGAAAAGTAACATTATCTATCTATAATACGCATTTACATGGAAACCTTAACTGAAATTTAGCACCCAAATTCAAAGCTTCTGTCGCATAGACAGAAATTTCTTCCTTCTTTCCTGTGTCCATCTGGAGACATCTGGGAATATCTGAATCTTTTCTCCCATAAAAGAAACTGGAACAGACTGTCTCAGATAAAGTCTTAACAAAGTCTCTTTATCTTGAAGAAATACAAAAGAGACCAACAAGGTGGCATGAAAGTCTACTTCATCTTGTGATCTCTCTAAAACAGCTGAAACATTCAAGCTATCAGAAGACGAATCCGTCATCACTTGGCCTTTTAATCTGACTTCACGAACAAACGAAGATGGCAAATAATAAAGTTTTTGTATTGGAGGAAACCCATTTTCAGGATATTAAAGTACTTCTTTAAAATATTTTTGAAATAAATCCCTTGAGGAGCAAAATTTAAAAGAAGGAAAGTTTAATATTCTCAAATTCAATGATCTAGCTCCAATTTCTAAGTTCTCCAGCTTACGATAAACTACATAAGAATTCTGTAACAATTTACATTCCACCTCCTTTACTTGGGATAAAGATAATTCATAGTCTTTCATATTTGACTCCTGAAGGGTTAGTTGAGATTGAAGCGTTTCTATCATTGAGGCATTTGACTTTGAATTGGAGACAAAAGCAAAACAAACCTTATGCAAGGATTCCATAGCCGACCATAAGGACTCCAATGTTACCTTTGCTGGTCTCACCAATGGTTGCAAGACTACCTCAGGACTAGGCTGCATTTCACCCCCATCAGCGTTCCAGATGTTGTTTCTAGTCCAGACAAATTCAGCCCAACTTCCGAAGGGGTAACTGATAGGCTCTGATTTTCAGGGGAAACTCCCTCCTGAAGTGTCGCTATGATATGAGAAGAGCCCTCCTTAACTCTTTCAGAGATCCCGATTTCTGAGGCCTCGATGGACGTTCTTCCCAACATGCTCATCGCTTCTAGAACCTCCTGCTCTGGACTCTGTGGGCTAAATGAAACCTCATTACCCTGACTGGGACTCTTGTCTGTGCCAGCCAATGGAGCGCCCCAGGATGCAGTTGGTGTTCCATACACTGTAATCGGTAACTGACGAAGAGTAGGGACCATAGAGGGTAAGGAGGAAGCTCTTCTAATCTTTCCCTTTCTCTTTGGCATTATTAGTTCAAGAAATAAGCTAAAAGGAAAAAAATCCCCAGAGCTCAGCATAGCATGTCTGATCTCGGCACCATCTTAATCAGCCTGGGTCCTGGAATATTAATGATCTTAATAATCTGGGTAAACATAGTAGAGTGTTTCAGGAGTTGAGAAGCTCGAGTGGGATGCTAGGCACATTTAAAAGGTGTATTAAGCAGCTAGCATAGATTTACCATGCATTAGACATTAACTTGCACCTGTGCTAATCACTAATGCACATTAAAACAGCTAGAGGAGCATTTTCAAATGGATGTCCAAGTCAGAATAGAGAAGTTCTGCTCAAAACATCCACAATGGACATCCATCTCCCATGTAGTTTCCAACAGGAAATATGTCAGGATATTCTGTCCGAAAATATGTGGGATCGGCACCCGTGTGCTGATGACCTCCAGCATAAACAGCCATTTTACAATCTGGAACGTCCAACATGTGAACGGCAAAAAAGCAAAGACAAGAACCTCTGTCTGGTCACACAAACATCTCTGAAGAGCAGAGTGGCAGCCTAGTGGTTAGTGCAGTGGACTTTAAACCAGGGGAACCAGGTTCAAATTCCACTTTAACTCTTTTATTTTGTAATTATGAGCCTTTTGAGAACAGAAAAAAACCTACTGTAGCTGAATGTACACATCAATAGCCTTCAGGTTTGCAGGTGGCTTATATATTTAAGTACAGTAGTATTTTTTTCTGTTTCTGGAGCTCACAATAAAAAAAAGAAAGAGGCAAAGTGGGATTTGAAAGCGGGTCCTCTGGTTTACAGTTAACTGCCCTAACCAGGTAGGTTACCGACGTCAGACAGGGGCGGGCCCAGGAGGAGAGAGACGCGCGACCGAAGCTGGGCGAAGGCAGGCATCAGCTTTCTTCTTGCCCGTGCAGCGCCTTCGGACAGAGGAGAGAGGCGCTGCACGGGCCCGGTAAGAGGGAGGGGGGCCCGATGGAGGAGGGGAATGGCGGCGACGACCCCAAGAGGGGGCGGGGCACAGGGCGGAGGATGTCGGGAGGCGGAGCTGAGGTGAGACAGAGTAGTGAGGAAGGGAGGGGGGCAGGGGCTGCTAGAATTTTGCTTTTTCGGGGGGGGGAGCGGCGGAAAGTGGGGAGCAGCGAGGGGGGGGGGCAAGGCCGTCCGTACAGGACGCTCCTGATGAGCGCCCTTGCCCCCTCCCGACCCTTTTTTTTTTTATTTTTGTTTTGATTTGGGAGCCATGTGCTTGTGATTTGACTGTGTTTTGACTGTTTGTGGCATGCGCAGAGCAGCTAACATAACGCTTGGCTGCTCTGCGCATGATTTGGGGGCAGATTAATGATGTGTATTGTGATTCTTTGATACATTGTACGTTTCAATACCGATCTGAGCATGTGACTTTTTTTTTTGGTGCATTTTTCGTTATTTTAAAATCGTTAGGGACTTTAACGATTTAGATTTTTTTACGTTTGGTTGCTGCATCTGCCTCTATATCCCTTCATTAGTCAGCTTCTCAATCAGAGCACCTTTTTGTACCCTGGATGTGATTGAAACAGGTCTAACTTAAGACATCTTTCTTTTTAGACTTGCACGTTTCCTCCTGTTCAGTAATTGCTGTTGGATGTCCTGTTTTTGGGCCCTCCTTAGTCCCACCCAAAACACACCTACAACACACCTCTTTGCTATGTGGACATACTGCATTATCAGACATCCCTTTTCTGCTTTTACAAATTCGGGATCTAGACATTTCAAGCACATGGACATCCATTTGGTCATTTCAAGACATCCACATGCTTCAAAAATAAGCTCCTTGGTGTGGCAAAAATTGCATAACATGACAGGGGTGGAGCAGTGGTTTGGCTCTCAATGAAAGCTAGCACATGGGTCTCTACTGTGTGCTAGCTGTCATAACTGCCAATAGCATGACTGCACTTTGTGCCATCTCAAGAGGAGGCACTAGGAGCACCAGCACTACCAGCAACCTGTTAATGCTTTTGAAGACACATCAGGTCTCGTGCAGGACGTCAGGACGATTCATACCACGCAAAGAGAATTGGCTTCCCGCTTGCAGAATCAGATCAGCTGCTGCAGGCTGCAGCAACGCGCTGGTCCAGAGACGGGCTGAAGACACAGAACTTCGGCTGGCGGGGATTGGGACCCCCACCAGCACAGGTACTTGACGGCAATGGCGACGGCAATGGGAGAGGGTTGGCGACACCGGGGGAGGGGTCCAGGGCCAAATCTGAGGGGCCCCAGGCCCCCTTAGGCCCCACGTAACTACGCAACTGCACTAAGCACTGAATATATATATATATATATATATATATATATATATATATATATATATATATATATATATATATTCAGGGAGCCTTAAAATATCGGTCAGTATATATAGATTCTCAAAAATGACATGTTTGTATTAATCTACATAAAATGTAATAGTAAGTGTGGAAATCTTTGTTCAATACATGATATAAATTGCTCCTGAAGAAACATATAAGCTCCTAATTTCAACAGTATTGAAGGAAGTTGTTTATCACTGTGAAATAAATAGATTTCTTGTAAGGTTGTGGTATTTAAAAAAAATCATATGACAACCAATGTCATGCCAATGTCTTTGCAAGAACATTAATTGCATTCAATGCTAAATACCCAGTCTATTGATCATTTTATGGCATATCCTTATGGCATAGCATCCATCTATCTGTACAAATACTTGAAGAAAAATAGTGATGGAAAAAATCAAACATACACAAAACTAGTAAATTGACAAGTGTGCTTTGATATTACCATAAAGCAATGTTTTAACTTGTAATGATATAATGTAATAATGGGAAAAGTTGCCACCATAAAAGTACGTGCAAAAATGTTCATTTTATTTAGTTTGACAGCAAAAGAGAGAGTTGAAGTAAGCACAACAATAGGAATACAAAAAAAGCACCAAGGGCCATTTAAGCATGGGATAGTCAAGAGTCCTTTATTAGACCCAATACAAGTTGTGTTTTTGGCATCAAGAACCTGCATCAGGGTCAATAGAATCAGTTTATTTAAAATAATGGGCTAAAATACCATATAAATAGCAAACAGAAAGAAGTTAAAATTATCTCATCCACAGAGAATCAAAGTGCAAGAGTGGCGTCCTAGAGTCAGTGCCAAACAGGCATCAATGTGCTGTCCCATGCTTGAATGGCCCTTGGTGCACTTTATTTCGGCATTGGGTGATTTTAAACAGCATGCTAATGAACTGGCTTTTAAATTATTGGATAGAGGTTATCCTGAGAAATTGGTGTGGAGAGCAAAGAAAAGAGCGTTGCACAATCATCGAGAATGGTTGTTACAACCTAAAGTTGACCAGCAAGAATCTAGAGATCTTTTGACATTTGTTACCAAATTTAATACTCATAGCAATTCCATGACAAGAATCAGTAAAAAACATCTTCCGTTATTGAGAGTTCATCCTTGCTTTCAAAATATGGAAGTGATTTTTTCCTTTCAGCATAATAGTAATTTGAATGATACTTTATGCACTGCTGAAACGTGGAATCGTGAGGGTGTAATGCAGAGAAATGGAGGGACTCATGGGACTTGTGGTAAATGCTCTGTTTGCATGAATATGATTGTCTCAAAAGAATTTATAGATCAAAATACTGGAAAATGTTGTCCTTATCGACATTATACGGATTGTACATCTCGTAATGTCGTATATATCAAAATTTGCCCTTGCAAATTATATTACGTGGGTCAGACATCACGTCTTTTAAAGACATGCCTGATAGAAAATTGACATTGCATATTGACAGAGAAGACACATGAGCCTATAGTGTCACATTGCATGTACAAACAACATAAGTTCACAGATTTGAAATGCACAGTGATTGAACAGTTTCAGATTTCGGAGAGAAAGGGAGATATCAGAAGGTTGCTCAGACAAAAGGAGCAACGATGGATCTTCACTCTACAGACTGTAATACCTAAAGGCCTGAACAGCGCTATAGAATGGAAGGCTTTCCTTTAAGGTGATTGGTGGGCGTATTGATGACATCACACGCTGAATATAAATGTTAACGGTTATAGGAAGTACCAGCCGCCATTAAGAAGTTGCCTTGCTTCTGGTAGTACACGGGGCGAATTTGTTCCTTGGATGTGATTATTGAAAAAGTTTTTTCCCCTGATGCAGCCAATTTTCGGCGAAACAGGGTTCCCCTGTTGGGATATGTGAAGATAGCAGAACACAAGTTTATAAATTTAAGTGGTGGAATTATCTGGTTAGATTGACACTTGTTAAACTTTGGACATCCAAGATAAGTAATATTTAGTTACATTTTTTTTTATTTTCCTGGCTCCATTTTTGAAGTATTTTAAAGTATTTTAGAGGACGGATGGACAATATTTATGAAAACATTTATGTGGAGTTTTTTTGACCCATGATTAAAGAGGCATGCTTTCTTATTAAAAGGTGTTTCCTTTGGAGGGAAGCGGTGCCGATATTACTGAGGTCTTTTTTCTCCATTTATCTGCATGTAAAGGTTTCATGTAATGAATCCATGCCTTCCTCTTAATACTTGATTGTAGTGTAGAAAATTATATGTTGTTGCTCTTTTGTATTCCCATTTAATTTAGTTTCCCATGTCATTTATGGTATTTTTCATTTTGTTCCCCCTTTTTTTTCAATTTTTTAGGGCAATGTCATTAATGGTTTAAACTCTCACATTTTCAAGAGTGTGCCCTTTCTCAAAAATAATGCAGTCTTCTACTGAAGGCTGACCCATTTTGCTAACATATTGCAGCCTTTGCACCCCAGCCAGTCAGGTTTTCCGGATATCCACAATGATTATTCATGAGAGATCTGCATGCCAATGGGGTGCCCAAGCAATATTCTGTAATGGCATACCTAATTTACATAGCATGTTGTAAGGAGGAGGTAGAGGGAAAGCAGAGAAGAGCTGACAGGGGCAGTAAGCCAAGAAAGGAAGAGCACTCTCTGCCGGGAAAAGGGGGTAGGAGACTTGCAAGAAAGGAAGAGAACTACAGAACCCAGCAGCACTTGCAAGGGAGGAGGGAACATGAGAGACAGCACTCCAACTCCCAGCAGGCAGAAAAGTCAGGAGGTGATTGGGAGATGGAGGATAATCAAGTGGAGGAGCAGCACCTGGGAGAGAGGGTGGGGGAAGACTCCATGGAGTGGGAGGAGATTGAGCTGGAGGAGAACAGTGAAAATGTCATGAAGGAGGCTGAGCAGGAGCAAATGGAGTTCTTCTGCTCAGGAAAAAGGTTAATTACCTGAAGAAGGTCAGTCTGGACATTTTTGTGGGAGGTTGTCAGAGTGTTGGTGTCTGACAAGCGAGGGTGGAGAAAATGCCTCTATCTCCTAGGCAGTAGGAGAAAGTGAGTAGAGGAATTGACTGATTCAAAGGTTTATTGCAAGTTGTTATGGAGTTCCTAGACTGACTGTTCGGAACTGTTGGGGATTGTTGGGTGGGGGGAGAAGGGAAGCAAAGTGCACAGAGACCAGCAGCTGTAGTACAGAGGACATACTATTTTCCCGCTGGTTGTGCTCTGGAATAAAGTACTCTGCAGAATAAATAGTACTGTGAATTACTTTTTGCAAGTGAGCAGGAACAGTTCCACTTAAGAGATGGATTAGCCCCAATTGTGTGGGCGAAGAAGGACAGCTCGGAGGGGTGCTTGCTGACATTTGGTGGCAGTGGTGGGATTTGACAGAACTTCCTGGTTCTCCAAGAGAAGGAGGAGCAAGGCGCAAAAATCCTTGGCTATCCGGTGAGCATATAGCAGGGCCGGAAGGGGATTTTGCTGATGCATGTGTGGGGCCGCAGGGTGGCAAACCTATAAAAGCAGCTGCACTTGGAGGTTGTTTTTCTGTGTGTTGTCTAGGAGAGAAGAAGGCCGGGCGCAATGGATCCAAAGGAGATGTTTTCCTTCATGGCCCATCAATTCCAAAAACAACAGGAACTGGCGCACAAACTGATGGAGGACTCCTTGGCCGCGTCGAGGGCCCAGCAACAGCCGCTTCTGGAACTGTGTCAGGAGTTGTTGAAAGGAGGAGCACGGGTACAGCCTGGGCCGACGGTGCCAGAGGGAACTGCAACTGGAGGAGGACCGTTGACCGGAGGCCTGATGGGGATGAACTGGTTACCCTGGGGTAAGCTGTCCAATAAGGACGACATAGATGATTACCTGGGGGCATTTGAACGGGTAGCGGTTGCTGCAGCCTGGCCAGGGGAGCAATGGACTATGAGACTGGCCCCGGCGTTATCCGGGGAGGCGCTGGCAGCTTTTCGCAGTCTCCCTGCTGTTGAGATTGCGGACTATGCTAAGCTTAAACGAGCTATTCTGGACAGGTATGTGCTAAGTAAACAGTCCTACCGAAGGAAATTTAGAGAGTGGAGGTGGGCAGAAGGGGAGACGCCCAGGGCTTTGGCCCAGAAATTACTGGATTTGGCCACCAAGTGGTTAGAACCAGAAAAAAACTCAGTGACACAAGTAATGTTAGAGCTGGTGTTGGAGCAGTTTCTGGAGGCCTTACCGGAAGAATTTAAAAGGGATTTGATTAGGCGGGGCTGTGGGTCCTTGGATGAAGCTGTTAAAAGTATGGAATGCTTTCTAGAGTCCCAGCATGTGGGTGGGGGAGGGGGCGGGCGGGGAAGGAAAGATATATGACAGGGTCTAAGCCTCTGCAGGCAAAGAGTGAACCGGCTGGTAAGGGAGAAAGGAGAGTGGAGGTCTCGGGGTATGCCGGGGATCGTATATGCTATAGGTGTGGGCATAAAGGGCACTTAAGGAAAGATTGTAGGGCCAAGGAGGGCTTTACTTCTCACTCTTATAAGCAGGTGTCTCATCCCTTTACCCAGGTCGTGGAGGTGGGGGGGGGGGGGGTGAAAGTGGAGGCCCTATTAGACTCGGGAGCTGACCAATCTATGCTTTCGAGGAGGTTATGGTCCCGTATAAGTAAGGGAAAGAATGATCAGGGAGGGTCTAGTCATGGTGAGGTAGCTATTCAATGCATTCATGGGGCTAGTACCAGATATCCTTTACATTGGGTGACCGTAAAAGGGCCTATGGGGGCACACCGGATATTAGTAGCGGTGTTGTCTCGGCTGCCCCAGGACCTGATACTGGGGAGGGACTGGGCTCCGTTTTCCCAATATGTGAAGGGGGGAAAAGCCTTTGTAACTACCCGGGCTCAGTGTCATTCACAGCAGGAGGGTGGGGAGGTTCTTCCTTTGGATCAGGTTTTCCCCTTTCATCCTGAGATTTTAGGTACTCCGGGGAAAAGTAGGAAAGGGGGCCGACAAAATAAAGGAGCTCAATGGAGAAGAAGGCAGGCCATGATAGAGGTCGAGGGGGAAGGAGATTTTCCAAGGGACCCGGGGAAGCTCCTAGAGCAGTTTCCCTCTTTTCAGAGGGAACAGGAGTCTGATGGTACCTTGCAGTACGCCTGGAGTAGGGCCCGAGAAGGTGAGGGGGGCTCTTTCCCGCATTTTGGGGTGGAGAAGGGGCTGCTATTTAGAGTTAACTCGACAACAGGGAAAGGGTGTCAGAAACAGTTGGTGATACCCAAGGGGTTTCGTAGCCTGATCATGAGATTAGCTCATGATCACCCGCTGGGGGGACATAAGGCGGCACAGGGTACCCTGGACCAGGTTTTGAGAAGGTTTTATTGGCCAGGGGTTTATAAAGAAGTGGAAGGGTATTGCAATTCCTGTGGCCTCTGTCAGAAGGTAGCTGAGAGGGGGCCAGAGCGGGCGCCTTTATGTCCCTTGCCACGCATTGGGGTTCCGCTAGGCCGTCTGGCTATGGATATTGTAGGACCGCTTCCCAAGTCTCGGAGGGGTTTTGTCTATATTTTGGTGGTGTTAGATATGGCCACCCGTTTCCCGTGGGCGGTGCCTCTGCGTACAGTGTCAGCTAAGGCTATTGCCGCTGAGCTGATTCACATTTTCTGTACGGTGGGGTTTCCACGGGAAGTGCTTATGGATAGAGGCACTAATTTTCTCTCCCGTACATTGGCTCAAGTATGGGAGGCGTTTGGTATTGCACACATCCGTACTGCAGCTTACATCCTCAGACCAATGGTCTGGTAGAGAGATTTAATAAGACTCTTAAGACTCTCTTGCGTAGAGGGTTGGGGAGCTGTATGGATGAGTGGGATCGCCTCCTGCCGTTTGTCTTATACACATGTAGGGAGAGTGTGCAGGCTTCATTAGGAGTGTCTCCGTTTGAGTTAATGTATGAGAGGGGCCCGCGGGGAATTTTGGATATCCTGAGGGAACAATGGGTGCCTCCGGATAAAGGAGACTGTACGGTGGCCTCGTATCTTTTTGACCTGAAGGGTAGGTTGCGACGGTTGGGGGACTACGCCCGGGATAGATTGGGGAAGAGTCAAGAATATCAGAAATCATATTATGATCGGGGAGTGAAAGAGAGAGGGTTTGCAGAAGGGGAGAAGGTCATAATAATGATAGCAGATGGCCCTCATAAATTTGAAAGTAGGTGGAGGGGACCGGTGGTGATTACTAGGAAATTGGGGCCAGTTACGTATGAGGTGAGGAATAAGATGGGGAGAAAGCAAACATATCACGTGAATGTGTTAAAGTTGTGGAGGGAAAGGAAGGTGCTGTGGGGAGGGACTAAGGCGATGGAGGAGAAGGATCTGGGGCCTCAGATCTCGGACATCTTTAAGTCCCTGAAACCCCACATTGCAGGGGAGTTGAATAAGGGTCAGCAGCAGGAACTTGGGGCACTACTAGAAGAGTTCCAGGATGTCCTTACACCCTGTCCGGGGGAGACACATTTAAGCATGCATGAGATTGTTACAGATCAGGGCCGGGTGGTTAGGCAAAGACCTTATAGGCTGTCCCCGGTGAAACAACAAGAGGTGATTAGACAGGTGAAGGAAATGCTGGAGTATGGTATTATTGAAGAATCGTATAGCCCTTGGTCAAGTCCGGTGGTGCTGGTGCCAAAAAAAGATGATACCTGGCGGTTTTGTATTGATTTCTGCCAGGTTAATGCCCTCTCCTCTCCCGATGCCTATCCTATGCCTCGTATTGAGGATTTATTAGATAGGTTGGGGTCGGCCCAGTACCTTTCTACGCTGGACTTGACCAAGGGATATTGGCAGATTCCTTTATCTGCGGAGGCTCGGCCCAAGACGGCATTTTCTACTCCCTTGGGACTCTTTCAATTTAAGAGGATGCCGTTTGAATTGAACTCTGCAGCGGCATCCTGTCAGCGCTTGCTAGATAGGGTTTTACGGCCTCATCAGAGTTATGCTGCGGCTTATCTGGATGATGTCATTATCCATAGTGAGGACTGGGATACGCACATGAGGCAGGTCAGGAAGGTGTTAGCAGCTTTCCGGGATGCAGGACTCACACTTAATCCCCAGAAATGTCACTTCGCAGGGCAGGAGGTTAAATATCTGGGTTATAAGGTGGGGGGTGGGCAGGTAAAACCCTTGTTGGATAAAGTACAAAGTATTAGGGAGTTTTCTTATCCGGCAACGAAAAAAAGGCTTCAGAGTTTTCTTGGGCTGGTCGGGTACTACCGCAGGTTCATCCCCCATTTTGCCTCACAGGCTGAGCCCTTAACAAACATGTTAAAAGGGAATCGGCCGAACCAGTTGAAATGGGGGGAGGAGGAGAAGGAAGCCTTTCAAGGTTTGCGATTAGCGCTATGTGAGGATCCGGTGCTGAAGGCAGTTGAATGGGACAAACCCTTTGTGCTGCAAACGGATGCCTCGGGGGTGGGATTGGGGGCAGTACTTTCTCAGATCCATGATGGGGAGGAACATCCTGTGTTATATTTGAGCCGTAAACTCCTTCCTCATGAAAAAGGATATGCCACAATTGAGAAGGAGTGTCTGGCTATTAAGTGGGCCACCCAAATGTGTCAATACTACTTAGAGGGACGGCCCTTTAGGCTCATTACGGATCATGCCCCCCTGAAATGGTTAATGCATATGAAAAGCACTAATGCCAGACTTATGCGTTGGTATCTGTCCTTGCAACCCTTTCAGTTCCGGGTGGAGCATCGGGCAGGGAAACTATTGGGGAATGTTGATATTTTGTCCCGAATGGCCGGTCAGGAGGTTGAAGGAGTCAAGCCCCGGGAGGGTAAAAGGTTCTTAAGCGGGGGGTATGTAAGGAGGAGGTAGAGGGAAAGCAGAGAAGAGCTGACAGGGGCAGTAAGCCAAGAAAGGAAGAGCGCACTCTGCCGGGAAAAGGGGGTAGGAGACTTGCAAGAAAGGAAGAGAACTACAGAACCCAGCAGCACTTGCAAGGGAGGAGGGAACATGAGAGACAGCACTCCAACTCCCAGCAGGCAGAAAAGTCAGGAGGTGATTGGGAGATGGAGGATAATCAAGTGGAGGAGCAGCACCTGGGAGAGAGGGTGGGGGAAGACTCCATGGAGTGGGAGGAGATTGAGCTGGAGGAGAACAGTGAAAATGTCATGAAGGAGGCTGAGCAGGAGCAAATGGAGTTCTTCTGCTCAGGAAAAAGGTTAATTACCTGAAGAAGGTCAGTCTGGACATTTTTGTGGGAGGTTGTCAGAGTGTTGGTGTCTGACAAGCGAGGGTGGAGAAAATGCCTCTATCTCCTAGGCAGTAGGAGAAAGTGAGTAGAGGAATTGACTGATTCAAAGGTTTATTGCAAGTTGTTATGGAGTTCCAAGACTGACTGTTCGGAATTGTTGGGGATTGTTGGGTGGGGGGAGAAGGGAAGCAAAGTGCATAGAGACCAGCAGCTGTAGTACAGAGGACATACTATTTTCCCGCTGGTTGTGCTCTGGAATAAAGTACTCTGCAGAATAAATAGTACTGTGAATTACTTTTTGCAAGTGAGCAGGAACAGTTCTGCTTAAGAGATGGATTAGCCCCAATTGTGTGGGCGAAGAAGGACAGCTCGGAGGGGTGCTAAGTTGTGCGCAGACCACACGGAGAGGTGTTGAGCGGAGAGTGGACAGCACGGAGAGGTGTCAAAACAAGAGCGGACAGCACGGAGGGGTGCTTGCTGACAATGTACATACAAGAGGGCATACATATGAATGGGGCATGAGTGGGACATTGGCTGTCTTGAATCCTCACTCACCCCTAATGGAAAATGGAAAGTAGACCATGGAAAAAACTTAGATGAAGACCAAAAAGGATACCAGGACCATATAAAATGCCCAAATAAAAGTAGAAAATGTAAAATTTGAAGAAGTCATGTGAGCCATCAAAGATACATGCCTAAGTGATGCCCTCTGACCAGCAATATTAAAATTTGAGCAATATCTGGCTTCCCACGTTCTTACCACTGGTTATTGATGTATATTATTATTATTATTAAATAATATGACAACTAAGAACACTATGAGTGATTCTATTTGAGCTGCATTCGGCAGTTAAGAGGTCAAAACACGAACCCCCAACACTGGATAAAGTCATACAGATTAAACCCAATGCCTGTTCTATAGATCAAGCTCAAGTTTCAAGTTTATTAAAAATTCACTATCCCACCCAACAGACAGGCCATCTGGGCGGCTTACTGTCTAAAAGGTGGTACAATTAGTGCCATGCAACAAGACAAGACATGGTGAGGACAATGGATAGAACTAAAATATAAAGATAGGATAGTAGGGTATGGAAATGTAGGAGTTGTAATAGCAGAGCTTAGGACACTTCATGAATTGTTTCAAGAAAATCTGATAAATACTGCTGAAATAAAGAGTGATATGTCTGCACTTATGGCACAACTTATACAGTTTCAGTAGTTGATGGACTCCAGGACCTGAAGTTAGTGAAATCGTGTCATACACTTCATAAGACTGATTATCTGCAGTGGGAGCTTGAAGCTCTGGTGAATAGGTTGAAAAGTAACATTTGCCTGTTTGGATTTTTAGAGGCAAGCAAAGGTACTAACATGCTTTCTCTTTTCCACTCCTTTATCCCGAAAAATTTTGGACCTTATGTTTGATCCTCAATTAGAGCTGGAGCAGGCCCATAGAGTAACCTTTAGGGCTCTTTTAAATGCTCAGCATCCATGGCCAGTGGTTATGAAACTTCTCTGTTCTACTACAGGCCACTGTGCTATGCCCTTTTTCTTATATGTTTCTTATATGTGCGCAACCTACCACTAACCACAGGATTTTTGTTAATAGTGCTGCTGAACACCTCTGTTCACAAATCCAACAAGAAGATGCTAGACTGGGGAGCTAGGGATGACTGGGAACCAAGTGTGAAAGTACCTGCATATATTTCCAGAATACTGCAAATACTATTGTTTAATATTTGTATTATTTTGGTGTACATTATTTGGATTTTTAGTTTTTGGTACATAATTCCTGGAGTGTATTCAGTGTGCATAATACCATTAGTAACAGAGGTACTGGGGGTGGGTTGCTGATACACAACAAAGGGGTGTGTCCCTGCTGAATTCAAAAGTGCCCATACTGTCCCTTTACTGCTGATATATGTGTTCCTACCACTCTAAGGATTTTAACGTGCCCCAACTTAGCCCTTCCCACCCCAGCCCCACCCCACCTTAACTTCCCCAAACAGTCGAGTCACTCACCACCTGTGCTGTACCTGACTATATACCACTTCAATAGCCTTCAGGTGTACAGGTTGTGGAATTAACCCCTTAGGTGCAGGGAACATTTATTTTTCAGACAAAAAACTACCACCATGGGTGTTCATTTTCTACTTCATTTTTCTTGTAGATGTGTTAGCAAATGGGAGGATTTATATTCCGTGAACCAGTTTAAGGCTTTCAATATGGTTATATATGTTCATGACAGTAGGCCTTCTACAGATGGGTAAGGGCTTAACTGCTGCAAAATATTGTGTGATTTATGTATTTAAACATTTATTTCCCTGCTATTAACTAGGCAGGTTAAAGAAAATACATACATATTCATTAAAACAATCACTGTCAGGTTCTCAGGTTCAGAGCCCGCGGGGCCGGGCTCTGGAGAAAACGTGAGCCCTTGTGTTGCTGCCAAGGAGCGACAGCAGCAGGCAAAACCCACCAACCAACACTGGGTAAGCAGACCGGCAGGGACTGCAGGCACTGCCCAGCGAACCGGAACACATGGACTGGAATCCCCCGGACTGGAGGACACAGGACTGGAACACACACCGGACCGGAACACACTGGACTGGAGCACACTCCGGACCGGAACACACTGGACTGGTCCGCACAGCTTCACCTGCGCTTAGCTACTAAGCCCCCCAGGAGTTGAGCTCTTGGGTTCGAGTAGCCGGCAGGACTTACTGGATACCGGATGACACAGGGACCAGGACTGGAAACAGAAGTGCTCCTAAACCTAAACTGATCTACGTGCTCCCAAGCCCTAAACCAGCAGGAGTGTTCCTAACAGTAAACTGACAAAAGGACTTCCTAAGCCCTATACTAAACAGGAGCTCCTAAGCCCTGCTCAAGAAAGGGACTTACTAAACCCTAAACTAACAGAGCAGGGAACTAAACACAAAGCTAACACAGGTGCTACTAAGCACCAAGCTACAAGCAGAGCTCTACACTAATAAGCTAAACACAAAACTACCAAGCTACCTAAGCACTGCTCTAGCAAGCTAGATACAAAACTAACAAGGTGCTTCCTAAGCACTACTCTGGCAAGCAACCAGAAGAGCTCCTAGCACTAAAAGGGAAGACAGGGGAAGCACAAGGAAAAAGCAGGGAAGCTAACACATAAGCCAAAAGTGCTTCTAAAGCACCAAACACCAACAGCAAAGACTGCAATGCTCCCAATAGCACAAACACCAGAAGTACTTCTAACAGCAAACTCTGCAGTGTTCCTAACAACACCAAACCCTGAAGTACTTCTATCAGCAACAGAGCTTCCAAAGTCCTTCACATAGCAATGCTTCCAAAACCAAGAGGGAAAAGCAGGGGAACCAAAGGGAAAAGCTAAACACACAGACACCAGTGCACACTGCAATAACACTAACCTGGCCCTTAGCAAAAGCAAGCAGGGAAACAGACACAAAGTCAGAAATGCACACTGCACCACCCTACCTAAAGCAAACACCACTGTTGCAAAGGCCCTGAAGGAAACAACACCACTTCTTTATCAAGGCCCTCCCTGATGATGTCATACTCCCTAGACCTAGGCAAAAGCACACTGACCCAGAGAGGCCCAACCCACACCAATGCAACACTGTGAAGCACTTGAAGCCAGTACACCCAAAGAGAGGTAGAGCAACTCAGGCAACACACACACAGGTGCAGTATAGTGAAACAATTAGAGCCATGCTGCTGGAAGCTGCCAGCACAGAGAGACAGAGCCAGCTCAGAAAGGACAGAGAAAAGAAACAGAAACCAGCTAAGAAGCTGACCCCCAGGAAAGAGGTAAGTTTGAGAGGGGTTCAGACCCCAATCATAACAATCACATTCATATACATATATAATCATCAAATGCAAGTAAAAAAAAAAAAACCAAAAAACACAGTTTCATCATCCTCATAAAAAACATATCAGCATCTAAGTAGACATCTTTGCTGTGGAGGATGACCAGCCAGAACTCATGCTTGAGACTGCATAAGAAGTTTCAGAGCTCTATGTTTGAGCTCATGAAATCCGCCTTTATTTTTGGATTTCCTTTATATATTATATTTTCTTTATTGTTAGTATGGTATCATCAGTTCCTTTTATCCTTCCTGGATTTCCCTGTATCTCAGCTCAAATAGTGGGAGTTTGGCATTTTTAGTTTATGGTTATGGTTGCCTAAAGCAGATAGTATTTGCATATATTTTTCTCTTGTTTTCTTATTACTTTCTGTTAATTTCAGATGTTTTGCCTATCAAGTTATTCTTGAATATTGTATAATTTTGTAATTTATAAATAAATAAAGAAAAGAATAAAATTGTCTATTTAGTGGCAATTAATTAATAAGTCTAGTATAGGCCTGATCTAAATGGATAGTGCCAACACCATGACTGCACTTTTCATATATCTGGTACTAGTAGATAAATGGAAAGTGGCTCTGAATATACATATTAATTTAAGTGCTGCTACTGACACTTAAATGAATGTGTCTTTTGCACTGGCTGAAAATCTGGCTCTAAGTTGAGAAAGCACTCACCAGCAAACAGACCTTTACGTTTCATTTATATTAACCCTTGCCAGTCATCTAGCCACATGACACAGTTGTCATTTACCAAATTTAAAATTCTTTTGAAAATACTTTTACAAAAAATGTATTTGGCATCTCTGTTATGACCTCCTGAAGCTGAGATGGCCTGCTCGGCTGCAGCAGCCCTTGTATTGGGTTTGCTTTGCCTCTCTCCCTTCCCATTGCATGAATGAGTCTTGATATGGTTGGTTTCTAATCTCTCCTATCTTTGTTTGGTGTTCCTTCCAATTTTATGATATGCTTTAACTTTGTAAGCCCTGTGACCTGCACACAGTAACAATGGGGTATCAAAACTTCTAAACAACATAAGCACTTGGAACATGAAACAACCATGTTCTGTCATTCCTGCAGACCTTTACATTTTTGATAATCTTCAAGCTTATTGCAATCTATCATAAGAGCCTGTGCTTTAACCAAAGTAATACCCACTGCCTGCCCAGGTGTTACTGTAATGATCCTGTTTGCACTTGTCCTGCTACCAAATGAGAATGAGTGCAATACTCAATGCCAAGAGGTCCTTGACATTATACCCTTTGCCCCTCACCTAATGACATCATACAGAGTGCATGCTATGTATGCATGCACAGAGGTTTGCAAATGTGCAATACTTTGTGCATGCACAATGGGTGTTCTCTTTGCCAAATAGTGTACACTCTTTCAAAAGAGTGTACACAATCTACTACTACTACTTATCATTTCTATAGCGTTACAAGGCATACACAGCACTGTACACCATACACAAAGACAGTCCCTGCTCAAAGAGCTTACAATCTAGATAAGACAGTACACTTAAGACAGAACAATTAAGGGTAAGGGAATAAAGCGGTGAGGATAAAGGACAGGGCAAGTGAGTCAGGAGTCAAACGCAAGTGGTAAAGAGGTAGGTTTTGAGTTTGGACTTGAAAACAGCCAAAGACGGGCCTAGACATACAGGCTCGGGAAGTCTATTCCAGGCGTGAAGTGCAGCGAGATAAAAGGAGTGGAGTCTTGAATTAGCAGTAGAGGAGAAAGGACAGATAAGAGAGATTTATCTACAGAATGGAGTACTCGAGAGGGACGTAGGGGGAGACAAGAGTGGAGAGGTACTGGGGAGCGGCAGAGTGAATGCACATATAGGTCAATAGAAGTTTGAATTCACAAATGACGCAATATGAATTTTTGTGGGGGGGGGGGGGGTGTTTTTGTTTGTTTTCACAGTAACACACTAAATTATAGCAAATAAAGACCTGAATGGTCCATCCAGTCTGCTCAACAGTCAGACTCATTGTCAATTCATGATTAAACCAACAATGAATGTGATATAAAATAATTGATCCTGGTCTTTCTTGGCATTTCTGGGACATGGGCTGTAGACATCCACCTGGCACTGTCTTATGTTCCAGCTACTGGAGTTGCCATAAAAGCCCACTCTAGCTTCTTCAAATCCATCTTGCCATTTGCAGGACACAGATTGTAAAAGTCTGGCTGGCACTGTTCCCACGCTCCAGCTACTGAACTTGCTGTCGAAGCACTTTCCAGTCCATCCTCAACCAGATTGCCATATGTGAGACACAGCCCGTACAAGTCTGCCTGGCCTTAGTTATTCACATATGGAGTTGCCATTTAAGCGCCACTCAACACATCCACATACATTCAGACATCCTGTTTTTTTATACCATCCATTTTTATAATTAGAAATCCTCTGTGTTCATCCATGTCTTTTTGAAATCTGTCACCATTTTTGTCTCTAGCAGCTCCCTCAGGAGGGCATTCCAGGCATTGACTGCCCTCTCCATGAAAAATAATTTCCTGACATTAGTCCTAAGTCTACAACACTGCAACCTCAATTCATGCCTTCTAGTTTTACTGTTTTCCCTTCTCTGGAAAATATTTGTTTCTATATTCATATCTTTCAAGTATTTAAACACCTGTATCATATCTCCTCTGTTCCTTCTTTCCTCCAGGGTATACATATTCAGGTCTTTCTTTCTCTTCTCATACGTCTTTTGCCAAAAATCCCATACCATTTTTGTCGCCTTCCTCTAGACCACTTCAAGTCTTTTTACATCCTTAGCAAGATACAGCCTCCAAAGTTGAACAGAATACTCCAGGTGAGGCTTCACTAATGATTAGTAAAGGGGCATCAACTCCTCCTTTCTTCTGCTAGTAACACCTCTCTTGATGCAGCCTAGCATCCTTCTGGCTACGGCCACCGCTTTGTCACACTGTTTTGTCACCTTCAGATACTTGGACACTGTCACTCAAGATCCCTCTCCTTGTCTGTGTATATCAGCCTCTCACCTCCTAACACATACAGCTTTCTTGGATTTCTTATCCCTAAATGCATCACTCTGCACTTCTTTGCATTAAATTTTTAACTGGCAAACGTTAGACCATTCTTCTAACTTTTGCAGAGCATTTTTCATGTACTCCACTCCCTCCGGGGTGTCCACGCCATTACAAATCTTGGTATCTTCCACAAAGAGGCAAACCTTTCCTTTTAACCCGTCGGCAATGTTGCTTACAAATACATTGAACAGAATCATCCCCATCACTGATCCTTGAGTCACTCCACTACTCACATTTCCTTCCTTCAAATTAATTCCATTGATCACCACCCTCTGGCGTCTGTCTATCAACAGTTTCTAATCTAGTTCACTACTTTGGGTCCTAGCTTCAGCCTGTCAAGTTTATTCAAAAGCTTCCTATGAGGAACCAAATCAAAGGCCTTGCTGAAATCCGTGTAGCATCTAGTGAATGTCCTCGATCCCATTTTCTGATCACCCAGTCAAATAATTCAATGAAATTAATTCTGTAGAATTTACCTTTGGCAAAATTATGTTGCCATGGATCTTTTAACCCATTGGTTTCCAGAAAATTCACTATCCTTTCCTTCAGCAATGCTTCCATTACTTTTCCAGTTACTGAAGTGAGGCTTACCAGCCTGAAGTTTCCCATTTCTTCTTTGTAACCACTGTTGTGAAGAGGGACCACATCTGCTCTTCTCTAATCCCACAGAACCTGACCCACCAGAACCTTTCTGAGTTCCCTCAATATCCAGGGATGGATCCCGTCCAGTCCCATGGCTTTGTCCAGGGTCGCAGAGAGACACAGCCGGTCCCAGGGAAAAACGGCCTCCCTACATTGGCCGCTGCTGTGCCACCCCCCATACTAGCACCCCCCCCCTACACACACACATTCATGCCACCCCCCACATTTGGGCCACTGCCCCACCCCTTTACCTTTCTCGGTCTCTCATCTCCTGCTCCTGTGTGCCAGGACCCGGACGATTGTATTAAAGCGATAACCTCGGTGACCTGATTATCGCTTTAATGCAATCATCCTGGTTCCGGCATGCAGGAGCAGCAGAAGAGAGACAGATAGACCAGGAAATAGGAAGAAGCTTGCCAGCACTGGGCCCAGGGTATTTTTGTCCCCCCCCCCCCCCCCCCAGTCCCCCCTTTCGTCAGCCCTGGCTTTGTTCACCTTCAATTTTGCAATGCGTGTAATTTAACAAGTTTAGGGGGTCTTTTACTAAAGATTAGCTTGAGTTATCTGCAGCAGAGCCCATAGGAATAAAATGAGTCCTGCTGCAGATAACTCGAGCTAATCTTTAATAAAACAAAAAAACCCTTAACAACCTAATGAGCACTGATAACTGCTCTTAACAAGCAATAATGAGCACTAACTGGCACTGATTAGAATTTAGGCGCACACCTTATTAAGCCTATTCTGTAATGATATACATTGAACTTCTAATGTGCGCAGGCAAAATGGGGCCTGGTTATGGGCAGGGAAATAGGCGTTTCATGGGCATTCTGAAATTTACACACCTAGTTATAGAATATAGCCCAGTGTGCCTAAATCTATGCACTGGGATTTACGCCACATTTTCATTGGTGTAAATGGATGTGCATAGATTTAGGTGCTGAAATATCAACTAAACATACTCTATAATCTGCGCCTAAATCTGGGCACTGATTATAGAATACGCTTAGTTTGCACTAATTTCAGCGTCAGTTTGTTTTAGGCGCCATATATAGAATCGCTCTCTATAGGTTTAACAATCAGTAAATCCATAACTCTTTTGGAAAGCATGCCAAAACGTTTGGAAATAGCAAGTTCTACAAAAAAATCCACACTTGATCCCTGCATAAATTAGCATGTCAATATTCAGCCGATGCAGATAGTGTTTTTATATTTAGTGCCACTATCTAGACAGTTGGTGACACTGAATATATTTGCATATCGATGACTGTGCCAGCCTAGAGGTAGCAGGAATATTCATCTGCTATTCATATTACTAAGCAGTTAAATTTAGAGTAGCCTTTTTGCCACTTCGATCTGAGGATGGCAGCTACCCTTGTCAGATTGGTGCATAAATAACTACTGCCAAGCAGACCTCAAAATCCCAAGTTTAAAAAAATACAAAACTTTGTTGGCGCAAACATTTTGGTGGAGCTTGAGGTTTGGGGATTTTGCATGACTTTGAGCAGGAAAAAATGACAATGGATAAAATTTTGGAGGTATGAGTACCTAAGAACATACTGGGTCAGACAAGAGTCCATTTAGCCCAGAATCCTCCTTTGTTCCCAACAGTGGACAGTCCAGGGCACAAGTACATGGCAGAGACCCAGAAAGTAGAAGATTCCATCTTTTTTAACCTCAGAGAAAAGCAGTGGCTTTTCTCAGGATCTACCTTAATAACTGTTTATGGATTTTTCCTCCAGGAATCTGTCCAAACCTTTTTTATTTAAACCAGCTACATTAACTGCTTTTATCACTTGCTCCAGTAGTAAATTCCAAAGCTTAACAGTATGTATAGTGAAAATATATTTTCTCTTATTTGTTTCAAATGTGCAACTATCTAACTTTATGGAGCATCCTCTAGTCTTTGTACTTGATTCATGTTTATCTATTCCACTCCATTCAGGTTCTAAAACAGAGAAAACATGCATACCAGGAAGTTCCTCTTTTAAATCTCCACATGCTTTCACATATAAGTATAGCCTTGACTAAAAGTGCTACTGATATGTATAAGCTAATTCACATATTAAAAATGTACTCTTCGTATGACTAAATAAGTACTTAAGGGTTTTAAAATTCACTCCATCCTGAAAAAGGATTTAACATTTAGGAATGAATCATAACTGTATGCAATTAATTCTCAGCTACCTATGTGCTTACTCAATGTTTTTTTTTTTGTTCATTATAATTGAATGAGGCCCAATGTACTATTTGCTCCGGATGCATTAGCAATAAATTGTAACAAATGCAAGATTTATGTTTGCAGTAATGGTTATAAATTGCAGGGCCAACTTAAGTGATAAATACAAATCTAACCCCTAGATCTGTGAGCAGTCCAATTCAGTTCTCCTTGTGTATTATCGGAATACAGATCTATGAGGATATATTTTATTCAAATTCAACTATTATTGAACCAAACTAAACCATGTCAGTGCCTGCAGTTGTGCAACATTTGCAAATTTCCAATGCCCTAATAGTCAGTGCTTTGCCTTTAGTTTAAAGATTATGATATTGAATAACTTAGGGGTCCTTTTACTAAGCCACGGTAGGGCTACCGTGTGGATAGCTCGCGGCAAAACAGCACCACCACGGGGCATACCCAGGTGCCCTGTGGTAGTTTTGTGTTTGTCGTGTGGCATTTCCCATGCCAGAGATTAGTTTTCTGTATTTTTGCACAGGGGCATGTGTAGGTGTGCCCAGTGGTAACTGGCCATCGCTGCACACTGTCTGATTCTTGCCATGTTAACACATGAGCCCTTACCGCCTGCTAAATAGGTGTCGGTAAGGGCTCAGGCAGTAACTTGCCGCATGTTAATATTTTTATTATCACGTGAGCCATTTATGACTTCAATTTTAAATAATTGAAAATTCCAGCTGCAGTAACAAGTGACATCAACACACAGCCATTTCATGGGCCCAGATTGTAAAAGGATCCCTTACTGATTTAAGTAATATTGCTTTATATCCCTTTTTACTTTCTAAAAAAAACTACATTCCAAAATACCGCAAATAACAGTGGCCTTCATGCTGTGTCTACATCACAGTTACTGATAAATACATTAAAAAAAAATCAGAGTGAGGCTAAATTTACTTAATCTCTACAGTGATAATTTTCAGGGTTGGTTTTTTTTCATTATTGCTCAGTTTCACAATAAGCAGACCCATTTGTCTTTATTCTCAAGCATCTGCAAACCTAATAAATGCTATATTTTACCTGTGACAGTAATGCAGGGAAACATTTTTTAAATGAAATCAGATGCAATGTGTCCATGATGTGACTGAATAAAAAAAAAATCCATATAAAGCTGTTTCATAGGTGTTAGATATTACTTATCCCTTTCTTGCCTGTTATTTTCTTTAACATGGCTTTTCTGTAATAGAGTTTCAGCAAACTGGAGAAATTTGGAGTAATGTGTGGCCCCCCTGAGTGAAAAAGTACTAAAGGAAGGATTACAAAAGTAAAAGCTATGAAAGTCTGGAGGGGCAACTTTGATTTTTGAAAGTTTTCTTTACTATATAGTCAGTAGAATAGGTCTATGCAATCTTTTTTTTTCACAAATGCAAGAATGTGATTTCTGTGGATAATTCCTTTTTTTATTGATAAATGTTTCTTATTTTTTAAAGATGTAATTAGTCCATACCTGAGGCTGAAATTTGGTAGGATTATACAGTTGATATCCCTATATCTCAGTGGTTCTCAACTTTGTTTTCAGTCAGGAGTCAGGACACACCGATTAATGTTGCTCACATCTGTGACACACTATATACATGACTCTTATGGACCTTTGGTCTGATACAGTATGTCAGTTCTTATGTATTAAGGGTAAACATGCTTTGCATCCACAAAACCTTATTTCCCCCACCCTACCCCCCCAAAAAAAAAAAAAAAAAAAACAACAACAACAACAAACAAGTGTAGATAATAATCAACACATTTTCTCCATGGAAGTTACCATACAAAAATTAACAAAAAAAAATCTGATTCTCATGTCATCTCTGTAATAGTGAAATACATCTCTCCACTATCAGGCACATTGTGAAATAACACACAGAGGCATACCTACCTGATATGCACCTGGGACAGTGCCTCCCCCCCCCCCCCCCCCAGGTAGCACACTCCCCCCTCCTCCAAGCAAGGAGGTATACGGAGTAGGTACATGGTTGTTGACTCTGGTGGTCCCCTATCCGATCTGATGTCAACTTCCTGTTCTGGGGCAGGGGAACAGCAGAGCTGACAGCCGTGTGCCTGCTCGCTCACCTCCTCACTGCCAGAACCCAGGGCGTACCCCCCGTCGCCCTGCCCAAGGTACACGAGATAACACAAAATCTAAAAAAATTGTAACACAAACAAAATAACACACATCCATCACACACCAAACAAAGACAAACCTACATCAAATAGAGAACAGGGGATCAAAAATAAGAAATGCAAGTATAAAGACAAAAGTTGAACTGAGAACCCCCAAAAGTCAAACTAGGCATATACCACAACATAGGAGAAATAAAAACAGAAATGCATTTCCTCTTGTACTGAGCAAAATACGACATTCATGATATACATTTCCCAAAGCTAACATGTTCCACCAAATATATTCAAAATAAAACACTTTTTTTCTACCTTTGTCTGGGTATTTTTCCAGTTTATTCTCTTCTGTTTTCCTGTCTGTCTTCTGCTCTCTTTCCAGTGGGTGTGGTCCATTTGCCCTTTCACCACTTCTCTCTTATCTTCTATTCCCTCACTATATCCATCTCTGATTTATTTCCTCTTTCTCTCTTTTCTGTCTCCCTCCTCAAAAGTCACCTTCTCACAATTCAATTCTCAATCTATATTTCACTTACCATTACCTTTCAACTTTCCAGATCCTCCTCTCACCTCCTACCTGTCTTGTCTCACTTATTCCCTTCTCTTTCACCCACTCCCTATTTCTATACTCTTACCCCCTGAACTCACTGTCCTCCTCTCACTTATCTCCTTGAGACCCCCCCCCCCCCCCCCCCCCCCCCGCTCTACCATGCCAAGTATCTCCTTTCCCACCACACATACTTTTATGTTGGTATTTTATCCAATGTCATTAATGAACATACAAGACAAGTATTAACATTTATGGTCATTTTTAGCAGCTAAAACTAGGTGCAATCTTACTTATTAATGTAGTTATTTATTGGGGTGTATTAGCTGACATAAAACTTACCATTTTGTTAACAGCATAAAAACAGTTAAATGCCCACATATGGAGCTGCCAAGGGGTCCCAATTTTTGAGAGGGAGATTTTAGTACACATCCCCAGCCTCGCTCTACTCTGCCTTGGCCTTACCCACTCTACCTCATGGTTCCACCCCCTGGCAAATCTCCATCCCATGGACATTCCAGAAAATATTTTATTTATACCAGTGACAGCAGGGATGGGTAAGAAAAAGTGGTTCAGTTCACTGTACTATATTCCTTATCCAGCATCTATTCCCCCCACATAACTGTGAGGGGGTCTTGCCTCTACCCCCTCACTTTCAGCTTAAGTCCACTCCAAAATTATGGCACTGGTTGAATCACTGGCCGAGATACCCAGGCCCCACTAGCTGAATGTGAGAGACTTGACAGGTCTGCACATATAAGCATAAATATAGTCAATGAGGTAAACTTAGAGATGGCAAACTGAATCCTATATCAGATATATACACATTTAACAACACTGTAAAACAATAATACAACATAAATATGATAAATGTCATGTGAATGATACTATAACAGGCAGCATGAAAAAACAGTCATTTAACAAAGATACAATACTCATGATTTCAGCACAATATAAAAAAAACTTAATAGGCATGCATTAAACATTCAAATTACTTGTAGATATTTATTTATGTACTTGCTACATTTATATCCTGCCTTTATACAAGGTGGGTAACAATATCCACATACATAGTCTTGAACATGTAACAGTTGCTAGGTATATTAAGCTAAAACATAATCAATAACCTGGTCCTGGCATACAAACAAGTAATAAAAATAATTTAAAAAATCCTGTAAGAGTCAATCAGATAAGTTTTTATGTAGCCAAAAAGACTTTGACAAACAGATGCGTTTTTAGCAACCGCTTGAATTGGTGCAGTTGAAACATAGATAGAAGAAGATGGGTGAGACAAAACCATTGGAATAAATAGATGGGTGGCTAAAGTGAAAGCAAATAATATATATACAGTTAGGAACTGATCTTAGTTATAGTAGGGTAAATATAGATATCGTGGAAATTTAGGTGCCAAACACTGGGTGCTAAGGGGGTCTTGCATATGGGGCCCTGCATATGGGAAACTTTAAGTGCTCATGCCTAAGGTTTGGCATGTAAATGTGGACATACACTAGTATTCTATATCAGTCATTGCGCATAACTCCTCATTATAGAATATTAACTTAGGAGGTCTTTTACTAAAGCTTAGCTCAAGTTATCTGCAGCAGAGCCTATTTTATTCCTATGGGCCCTGTTGCAGATAACTTGAGCTAAGCTTTAGTAAAAGACCTCCTAAGTTAATATTCTATAATGAGGAGTTATGCGCAATGACTGATATAGAATACTAGTGTATGTCCACATTTACATGCCAAACCTTAGGCATGAGCACTTAAAGTTCCCCATATGCAGGGCATGTTTTCTTCTTTGCCTCATGACTGCCATTCCCTTCTGGCCAGCTTCTAGCTGGACTTTTTCCTCACCAATCATGTCCTTCATGTGCTTAAAGGCAACCTTATTCATGCAGCATACTGCAATGATGTTTTACAAAGGTAGCCTTTTTGTCTAGAGAAGCTTCCGCTGAGTAGCATCATCCCTGATGCCAATACATAGTAAGATATGTAGTAAATGATGGCAGATAAAGACCTGAACGGTCCATCCAGTCTGCCCAACAAGATAAACTCATTTTACATGGTATGTAACACTTTATATATGTACCTGAGTTTGATTTGTCCCTGCCTTTCTCAGGGCACAGACAGTAAAAGTCTGCCTAGCACTGTTCCTGTATTAAAAGTTCTGAAGCTAACATCAATGTTCCTTAAAATTTACACTCCAGCCCGTCAATTCTATCCCATATGATTAACTGTTCTAGATCTGTACTCACACTATTCTATTACTCTTAGGGGTCCTTTTACTAAGGTGCGCTGAAAAATGGCACGGGTTTTGGGTGCACGCAGAATCATTTTTCAACACACCTGTAAAAAAGACCTTTTAAAATTTTTTGCCAAAAATGGACTTGCAGCCAAATGAAAATCGGCACGCATCCATTTTTGAGCTGAGACCTTATCGCCAGTCACTGACCTAGCGGTAAAGTCTCACACAGCAACCAGGTGGTAATGACCTTTGCGTGCCAAATGTCACTTGGCGTGCGTCCGATATGCGTGGCAGAAAATAAAAATTAGTTTTCAGCCACATGGCAAAAATGAAATTACTGCAAGAGCCACGCGGTAGCCGTGCGTTGGGCATGCGTAGATGCTTACACGGCTTAGTAAAAGGACCCCTTAACGTCTGCTAGATATGTGTCAAAAGATGTATTTGTTTCCTGCAGCCTGTAATTTAGGATACATTTCTTTCTCTGAAGCAATACTTTTTGAAAGCATCCAGGTTTTGTTCACATCAGTTTTATCTGCATTGCTCTCAAAACCATTGGCAAAACAAAAGGCCCTTTGGTAGGAATGGATCAATTGTGCCAGCAGACTGTGACTATAGTTGAAGCCTGAGGAGTTGGAGGCTTTTGGATAAGCTATTATCAGCACAGAATAGTAGGGAGTTTGTTATATGAATTTGGGATGATTGGCAGATTCATATTACCAGTCCCGTGGAGACTTTATTTAGCTAAGTACCGACTTATTCTGTTTTCACAATTAAGTTGTAGCTCACATATTTAAACTTTGTTCTTTCTAACTCAATCCTTTTTTTTTGAAAATTCTTTTTTGTTTTTCTGTTATGTTGTTGTTTCTATTTTTTTTCTCTATGCAAGGAACTATTTTTGAAACTTTTGACATAGTGGGTGAAGTTTTTGACTTGGGTGTTTTTCTCCCAATGTCTTTCTCCACCATAGTGAATTTGTGTAGTTTTTAAGTTTTTGTATCGGGTGTTTTGAGCCAACCAATGATATCAAGGATGTCCTATGGTAAGGTATAGGGAAGTATGCTAGACTTTGCTCTTTTTACTCAATCTTCTAGTTGATGAAGAGAGTTTATTTATCTTTCAATATTTTATGGATAGAAGATAATACCTCATTGTGGATTAGAAACTGGCTAACAGACAGCAAATAGGAAGCAAGGCTAATTTATTTATTTTGCAAATTGAAAAGGGTCAATGTTGAATGCTGTTTAATATATTCATAAATGATATAGAGAAAGGAGCAATGAGTGAGACAGAAAATAATTATCCTTAAAACAGCACAGGATTGGAATATTTGCAGAATGATTTTGTGAGAGCAGGCAAGTGATTATCTAAAAGGAAGATGAACTGTAAAATGGACACGCGCAAAATGATGCAAATAGGAAAAAGTAAACCCAACTTCAAGTGTCACCACCCAACAAAATGAATAATTTTGGAGTTATTTGAAGAAAGCAATGAAAATTTTTAATCCAATCAGTTGTGGTTACCAAAAGAACAAATAGAATGCTAGGGATTATTTGAAAAGCTGATGATATTATGTTGTTGTATAAGCTCATGATGAGACTACACCTTGAGTAATGTGTGCTGTTCAAGTCACCCCATTTCAAAAAAGATATAGCAGAAACAGCAAAAGTTGAAAGAAAGCTAACAAAAATGATAAAAGGAGTTTGAAAGCCTATCATGATGAAAGGCTAATATGTTAAAACTCTTTGGTTTTTGAAAAGAGAGGATCATAATGGGGTATTCTATCTATCTATCTATCTATCTATCTATCTATCTATCTATCTATCTATCTATCTATCTATCTATCTATCTATCTATCTTTTTCCCCTGAGCTTGGTAGAATTGTTCAATAAGGTACAGTTCTTTTTATCTTTAAATGCTAAGACAATAGGGCACTCCATGAGTCAATGACGAGCAGATTGGTTGATTTATTAACAAAAGGAGTGCCCTAGCGGTTCATTTGAGGCTTTTTCCTCCGTTTAATACTTATCTTTGCATATGTAGATATCTCGTATTTGATTGGTTATTAGGACAAAACTGGTATTCTACAAGCTTCACTACATATATTCCTAGCATTTAGCACTCGCTAAAAATGCTATTGTGCCTTTGTAAAAGACCCCCTTAGTTGTGGTACATTGACAGTAGTGCTGGTTGGGCTTTGGTACACTGTGCTAGTCTGTCTGTCTGTCTGACCAATTTCAAGCTGGTAACATCAGGCTTTATGTATATTGGTATAGCAATTGTCCCTAAACTTTGAGATACTTTTAAGGTTAAAATTGTCCCCTTAATATGCGTAATTAAGTATGATGCAAAGGAATGGAATGAGTTATTAGTATGTTGAGCAGAAAGAATTAATATTCTTAACATGAATATTCAATTCAGGCTTTTTTAATTTATTCTAATATGTCCTGTGTAATACCTTACCACAGGTATTCACTGAGCTTTATATGCCTAGCTTTGTAAAGCATGGATAAGTGCTTTGAAGCCATATGGATAAAGCAGTGAGAGGGATAGTGCTGTTCAACTTAAGGTTGTATTACCAGGCAATAAGAATTCAATGTATTAAGTCCTGAAATACAAGGAGAGGCATGTCTTTGTGTGAAAGCATATCAGCCAGTGAATGTAGACTTGGGCAAGTAGCTAACCAGTAGAGTGGAGGCGTAGCTAATGATTAGTGCAGTAAGCTGAGATCAGTGGCGTTCCTAGGCTGCCTGACACCCGGGGCAGATTGCCGATGCACCCCCCCCATGTGTAGCGTGCCCCCCCCCCACTGGCAAAATTACTCCCTTCCTTCCCAGGTGCATTTTTACCTGGTGGGGGTGTGCCGCGCGCCTGTTGGCCGAGTCCGTTCATTCCCTCCCTGCTGCTCCCTCTGCCCTGGAACAGGAAGTAACCTGTTCCGCACAGAGGGAGCAGCAGGGAGGGAATGAGCGGACTCAGCCAACAGGCGTGCAGCACCCCCCCAGCGGCGTGCACCCGGGGCGGACCACCCCCCCCCCCTTGGTATGCCACTGGCTGAGATCCTGAGGGACTTAGATAAATTCCCACTGCAGCACCTTGTGACCCTGGGCAAGCAAGTCTCTTAGCCCTCCATTATGCCAGATACAGAAAAACAAAACCAACTTAGAATATGAGCCCACTCAGGACAGAGAAGGCACCTGCATATCATGTGAACAGCACTGTATAGATCTAGTAGAACAATAGAAATGATAAATAGTAGTAGTAACTACAGATATAACACTTCTAATTATGTGAAGCATTCATACAATGAGTTAGCTTTTTTCCCCTATATTGGGTATAGTCAGACTTAATGGTCTGTAATTTCCAGGATCACCCCTGGAACCCTTTTTAAAAATCGTTACACTGGCCACCCTCCAATCTTCAGGTACTAGGGGCAAAAGACAGGTTACATATCACTAACAGCAGATTAGTAATTTTATGTGTGAGTTCTTTCAGTATCCTGGAGTGTATGCCATCTGGTTCTTATTTTCTTCATTTGGATCCTTTTTATATTTTTTGAAAGTTGTTCTTTTGGCTCTAATGGCCTCTTTCACTTCACCTTTTAACCATGCTGGCTGTCATTTGCTCTTTCCAACTTTGGTAATACGTGGAATACATCTGGTCTTGGCTTCCATGATGATATTTTTAAACAACATCCATGCCTGATTTAAAGTCCTAACCTTTGATGCAAATCCTATTAGCTTCTTTTTAACCATTTTCCTCATTTTGTCATAGTTGCCCTATCAAAAATTAAATGCTGTTACAGTAGATTTCCTTAGTGACTTCACTCCAGGTTTCAGATTAGATTTGATCATGTTATAATCTCTGATTCCAAGCAGATCCAACACCATTACATTTCATACAATGCCTTGCATTCCACTAAGGACTAGACCTAAAATTGCTCACCCTCTTGTTGATTCTTGGACTAGTTGCTTCAAGAAGCAGTCATTTATTACATCTAGAATTTTACCTCCTTAGCACTTCCTGATATAACATTTATCCAGTCAATATCAGAGAAATTGAAATCACCCATTATTATAATGTTGCCCAATTTGCCAGCTTTCCTAATTTCTGTACTTACCTAGGTGCTTTGATCACCCTGCCCCAACAATTCTAGTTTAAAGCCCTCTTCAGTAGGTTAGCCAGTCTGTTGCTGAATGCACGTCTTCCCTTCTTTGATAGATGGACACCATCTCTGCTCATCAGCCCTTGGAAATGCATCCCTTGGTTCAGGAAGTCAAAATGCTTTTAATGGCACCATTTGTACAGCCAAATATTCATCTCCAGGATGCAAGCTTCTCTGCCTTGGTCTTTACCCTCAGTAACCAAAGAGGGTAAAACAGTATGCACAAATAGCAAACACGGAAAAAAGCACAGCTGGGCCTTCAAGACTGAGACAATAGGAGTCCTTTATTAATATCAGACCTGACACGGGCCGTGTTTCTGCGTGCACAACTCCTGCCTCAGGGGTCCAGATTTCAATACAAAGATACACAAGCAGGGAGTTTAATAAAAGCAAGTCCTCTAGATAATTGTCCAACTCCCCAAGACTTCAATCGCAGAAACTCCTGCCTTACGCCGTCGGTTAGAAAAACCACCCAAAAAACAAACAAACAAAAAACAAACTTCTAGTTTTGGTCAGATAATTTTCTACTAGAGTTTACCCTTAATTGGAGAATGATTATGTCTAGACAGAAACCAATCCAAGGCCACTATTGGTCAAGATGAGAAATTAAACAGAAGGTATTGTGGCCTATATTAATCTCTTAGCTGAATACCTCTGGTCCAGGCTCAATGGATATGTTGACTACCAAGCAACATTATACTGTCAACACCTTGCATAGCTCCCCACAACTGTACACCACTACCATAGCCCTTAGGGATGAAGGGGGGCACCTACAAGTGGGTACAGTGGGGTTGTGGTGGGTTTTGGAGGGCTTACATTTACCATCACAAGTGTAACAGGTGGGGGTATGGGCCTGGGTCTGCCTGCGTGAAGTGCACTGTACCCACTAAAAACTGCTCCAGGGACCTGCATACTGCTGTCATGGAGTTGGGTATGACATTGGAGGCTGGCATATAGTCTGGCAAAAAAAGTTTTTAAAGTTCTTTTTTTTTTTGGTGGAATGGGGTTAGTGACCACTGGAGGAGTCAGGGGAGGTCATCCCCGATTCCCTTCGGTGGTCATCTGGGCAGTTGGGGCACTTTTTGGGGACTTGTTCGTTAAAAAAAAGGGTACAGAAAAAGTGACCCAAAATCTGGCTTCTGGCGCCCTTCTTTTTTCCATTATCGGCCGAGCGCGCCCATCTCTCCTTGGCCGATAAACACGCCCCAGTCCTGCCTTCAACATGCCTCCGACACGCCCCCGTCAACTTTGTCCGTTCCCATGACAGACTGCAGTTGGAGATGCCCAAAATCGGCTTTCGATTATACTGATTTGGGCACCCATGAGAGAAAGGCGCCCATCTCCCGATTTGTGTCGAAAGATGGGCGCCCTTATCTTTCGAAAATGCCCCTGTTAATATGCTACCTTTCAGGAACAATCAAAGTAGTTTACCATAAAATCATAAGAAAAGGAAAGAAACTAAATGGACAATGGAAAACAGGGAGGAATAGACAGAGAGGGAGTGTTTATAAATGACATGCAGTAAGGCATTTAGGGGACTTTTACAAAGCCATGCTAGTGTTTTTAGCTCGAGATAAAAATCAGTAGGCGGTAAATGCTGAGAAGTCGATTACTTCCTATGGGAGTTTCAGCGTTTACTGCCTATTGATTTTACCAAAAGCTAAAAATGCTAGCGTGGCTTTGTAGAAAGGCCCCCTAAACCTTGTATAGGACTGTTCAAAGCAGAATGTAATAGAAAAGGATATTCTAGAGGCATTTCATTCTTTCTATACTGCTTTATATAAGTCAGAATTCTTAGGTGATTCAGCAGATTTGGATGACTTGTAGCCTAGTGGTTAGTGCAGTGGACTCTGATCCTGGGGAACTGGGTTTGATTCCCACTGCAGCTCCTTGTGATTCTGGGCAAGTCACTTAACCCTCCATTGCCCTAAGTACCTGTATATACCTTGTAAACGGCTTTAAATGTAGTTTAAAAAACCACAGAAAGGTGATATATCAAGTCCCATTCCCTTTCCCTGTTCTCCCCTTCTTGCACACATTTCCAAGTAACAAGAGGAAAGTCAATTATATCAAGCATATGCAGTCTCCCATAACCTCAGAGGAACTCCAACAAGCAGTTTCTCAATTGAAAACCAAAAAATCTACAGGGCCTGATGGCATTTCTTGTGAATTCTACCAATTATTCCTTAAAGATGTCTTACCTCATTTACTCTCTTATTTTGAATCTCTAGAAGTGAATCCAAATATCAATAATAGATTTGCTGAAGCCACTATTAAAGTTCTTCCAAAACCTGAGAAAGATCATACCTTAGTTTCCAACTATAGGCCAATTTCTCAACTTAATATAGACTATAAGATTTATGTTAAAATATTATTTAATAGGCTGGCTAAAATTATTGAAATTATTATTCATCCAAATCAAGTGGGCTTCATGCCTCATCATCTTATTTCGGATAACTCAAGACTCTTCCATCAGATTTCTATTTTAGCTACATCCCAGATGCTTCAAATTATAGCACTTTCTATAGACGCAGAGAAGGCTTTTGATAGAATAGAGTGGCAATTTTTATTTGAGGTTCTTGAATGGTTTGGCACTCCAGAATTCTTTGTGACTCAAGTTAAAGTATTATATAACAATCCAACTGCTCGAATTCTAATTAATAATACTCTATCAGATCCTTTTTGCCTAGAAAGAGGTACTAGGCAAGGCTGCCCTTTGTCTCCTTTCTTGTTTAACATAGCTCTAGAGCCACTCCTCATAGCAATTAGGGACAATATGGATATCTCTGGTGTTCCTGTGGGAAATTTAGTTATAGCCAGTATTATATAATATGACCTTTTTATAAAATATATTATAAATAATTAAAATAAGCGTTTTAAACATATAATATTAATATATGAAAAATTTTTTGTCCAAAAGTAAGGAATAATATATTGTAGAGGAATATATTTGAGTTATTCCCCAAGTTTTCCACGTCATCACTGTGGTGAGTTGCCATTTTTGTTTTGATTAATTATCCATTTATTTTCAAATTACTATATAATAATATATGAGAATGTTAAAATATTAAATGCAATGTTATAATATTAAATGCTTTAGGTGTTTATATAGGCTTATATATGTATGCTTGATGAGTCTAAATATTAATCTTTGGTTTTACTCATTATATTTTAAAAAAAATTTAAAAATATATTATTTCTATGTTTTGTATTCTATGTAGACCCCTGACGCAGGTGCTAGTCACCGAAACACGGCCCGTGCCGGGTCTTTTTGTCAAGGCTCATTCATTAAAGAACTGTGTTCCATTTTTAAAGGCCCGTGGTGCTGTTTTTTTTTGTTTGGAAATTTAGAGGTCAAAATCTCCAAATATGCAGATGACATAATGCTTTTCTTAACAAATCCTAATGACTCCCTTCCTACGCTGTTTCAGCTCGTCTCTGGTTACTCTAAGCTATCTGGTTATAAAATTAATAAGTAAAAAACTGAAGTATTGCCACTTAATGTTCACGTGACTCCTGATATGATTTTGCCGCATGGTCTGATTTGGTCATCCAACTGCATTTGCTCATTAGGTATCAGTGTTTGCCCATCTTTGGAGGGAACGTTGGATTTAAATAGGAAAAATATCGTAGATATGATCAAGAGTCTAATTAATTCATGGAATCCTCTTCATTTTTCATTGTGGGGTCGCCTAAATACAATTAAAATGATATTGATGCCTAAAATTAACTTAATTCTCAGTATCTTGTCAATTCTTTTTCCTAAGACTTTTTATTCACAAATGGATGATATTCTATCAAATTTTTTATGGAATATTCAGCCTCCTAATATTGCCCTGAATATGATAAAGAATACTAAAGAAAAGGCTGGTGTTCTTTTCCCTGATTTCTTTATTTATCATAAAGCATTTATTCTCCAACAGGCAACATATTGGTTAACTGCACCTTTGCATTATTCTCCTATTTGGTTAGCAGTGGAGCAATTTTTGTGGGGTTCTTCCTTAAGTCCTAATCTCTTACCAATGTTTTTACTGAAACATCTTAACTCTAACAATATAATTTCCTCCTCATTTTCTTGTCTGCATGAACTAGATAGTCATATGGAGATTTCAAGTAATATCTCACTGCACTCCACATTATGGGGCAATCCATTGCTCAAAATCAATAAATTATCCATATTCTGGGAGGAATGGTCAAAGTGTGGAATCAAGACAATTGCACATGTATTCGTTGACAATACTGTCATTTCCTTTGAAGACTTATGCTCTACCTTCTCTTTACAAGCTAACCAGTATTTTAAATGGTTACAGCTTAAACATTGTCTAACTTATAATAATATAATTTCCAAACTAAGCTTAAAATCACCCTCAATACATGTTTTTCTTTCTGATAAATGTCATAAAGGCCATAGGGTATCACAATTATACAAATTATTTTTGCAAAAAAAGTCCTGCAGTAAGCTTAGTTTATGTTCAGTTTGGGAAAATGATCTCCAAGTTCATGTTACTCCTCAACAATGGACTTATCTCTAGTTTAGGGTAAATAAGCCTAGAATGTCAGCTAGCTACATACAGTCTTTATATTTCTTTCATCATAGGGTGATTTGGACTCCCCATAAGATGGCTGCAGCTGGGCTTGCTCCTAATAACAAATGTTGGTCTTGTCGCATGCATCCTGGCACACTAATCCATATGATTTTTGATTGTAGATTAACTAAGGAATTTGGGTTCCAAATATGGATTTTTATAACTAAAATCCTTCCTATACAAGGTCAAATTATCTCTCCTATTATCTTCCTTGGTTCAGTGTCAGTCCAGGATCAATTAGATATTTCCCAACAAAAATTACTGGACATTCTACTTACTGCTGCACTCAAAATGGTTCTTATGCATTGGAAAGATAACTCTACTCTCAACCAAATCTTTTGGTGGCACCTAGTTTTACAAATTCATAAATTTGAAATATCTCTAGCAGGGAAACTGAGTAAGACATGTTCAGCTATTAAAATTTGATCTCCTGTTGATAAATATTTAGAGCCTTATTATTCTTTGTAGCCACTATCAGATTGTAATTTTCTGTTATGCAATTTGTTTAAAAAAAGATTATATGAAAGGGGCGTTTAATTTTAGTGTTATTATCCTATTGTAATGTTTCAAAATTGCAAAATTCAATAAACATTCATGGACTCAAATAAACACAATCATCCAAGCTAAAATTTAAAATGCTTATATTTAGGCCACAGAAAACAGACACCAATATGTGCTTCATGTCCGGGTTTTACCAGGCACATGTGCATAGGAGCTGAGCTTGCTGCAGAACGTTTCTGTGCTTGTGCCAAGAACAATCCTCCCACTGAATTCCCTAATGCTCAATGCTATGAATGCGCCTATATTTGCATTTCATTAACATTGAGCATTAGGGCGTTGTTCTTCTGTGCTGCTTCCTAACTTTACGGCGCTATTCAGAACTGTGCCAGAATTTTGAACATCGAGGCCTCGGTATCTTTTAGAGTTTTGTTACTGCTTGCCTCTGGGCATACTGGGAGGAGCAGAATTTCCCCATCCGTCCAATTGCTCTCTGTGAGAGAACTGAAGAGCAGATGATCAAAAGCCCCACGCTGTTCCAAACAGCACTCTAAAAATAGCGCTGGGACAGCGTGGGGCTTTGCCGCACCTATGATCAGAGATAATTGCATGCAAATTTAAGAGTGCAATTCTCTCTGATCATGGGATAGAAATACGGGAGGATTGTGCCTGAGCATGCGCTCAGACACAATTCTCCCGCACTTGACAATCCTCCTGCACTTGTTTGACAGGTCTGGGTTGTCAAAAGCCCAGACCTGTCAAACACAGGGGCTGGAGGTCCATGGGACCAACAGACCCCAACTACCCCCACCCAGGATGTACTGGGCAGAGTTGGTGCAGCCATTTTCCAGGTGGTGCTGATGGAAGAGAAGGGAGGCCACCTTCCTCCTCCAATTGCTCTAGGCTCACTTCTTCTTCCCTTCAGGTCACCTAGAAGGAAGTGGATGAAGCAGAACACTCCTGCTGCTCTGAAGACTGAATTTCAGATTGTTTCCCCAGAAATTAAGCTGTGCCGTGCACAGTGAACAGTCATTTTTTACATTTAAAATGTTTTCTCTATGAAAATTGTTTCATAACATTAACCCCAAATCAATTTTATCAGAGTTAGAGAAAGGAAGTAGAATGTTATAGACTTTACGATGCAACATTTTCATAAATACAGTCTGAGAAGAAATGGAGTAGCTGAAAGCCCAGGCTAATGCAGTCTGATAAGAAGGCACAGGATGAAATAGCTAAAGGGATAGTTTCAAATTATTAACAAAATATGAACCAGAAAATTCACTGCACTAGTGAAAAGGAGATAATAGTATTGTAAAAGGACTACCAAACTAGGAAAAATAACAGTGTTATGAAAAAGAAGAATTAGAAAAGATAGTAGTAACTGCCTCAAGGAGTTCCATGATACACTGCACAAATAGCAATAGGATATTATGAGATACTGCTGACCATTTTAAGGAGAGGGAAAAATGCAAAAAGTCATACGCAAGATATTGAATGGTATGGAGAGAAAAGAGTGGTGATTCCAGTCAGAAGTCTTTGGGGATGGCAATAAGAAAGCAAGTTAGTAGGGAAGTGCTTTCATTTGAAATTACATTTTCCTTATTGTTTTTTTTACCTTAAAACTCTAAATTTTGAATGTTTCTTGTGTTAATAATGCGAGAAAAATATGCATAAGTGAATTGGCTAAAGAGGTGATAATTAATTATTGGCATTAAGAAGTGCTAAATGTCAGTCATTAGTAGTTATTCCCCAGAATACCACACACCCTTATTCTATAACCTGCGCTCTAACTTAACTCATGCACAACTCCAAAGGGGGTGTAGTCAGTGGACAGGTCTGGATGGATAAGTATGGTTTATGATTTATTACATTTAATATAGTGCTCTTCATAAGTAACAGCAGAGTGGTGCACAAAATTTCAACAAAAGAAATGAAAAGGAACTACAATAATTACAGGAAAGGTAAGAACAAAAAGAATAAAAAAGAAAAAGATTTAGGAGAACGAGATGTACAGTAAAAAGATATGTCAAATGCAGACGAGAATAGATGTGTTTTTAGACTTGCTTTGAAAATGGGATAGGACAATTTCAGTCATAAATCTTTGGGAAGGGAATTCAAAAGAGAAGGTGCCAAGTAGAAAAGGTGCCAGAGGCGATGATCATCAAGCAACAGTAAACTGCGGACTGAAGTATAGGGTCACCTAGACGGGATTTTAGATAGTGCTAGGGAGGAGTCGGCTGTCTTGGTACATAGGTACCAATGGCATAGGAAAATGTGGGAGAGAGGTTCTGGAAGCCAAATTTAGGCTCTTAGTAGAAAGCTCAAATCCAGATCCTCTACATAGTAACATAGTAACATAGTAGATGACGGCAGAAAAAGACCTGCACGGTCCATCCAGTCTGCCCAACAAGATAACTCATATGTGCTAATTTTTGTGTATACCCTACTTTGATTTGTACCTGTATTCTTCAGGGCACAGACCGTATAAGTCTGCCCAGCACTATCCCCGCCTCCCAACCACCAGCCCTGCCTCCCAACCATTGGCTCTGGCACAGACCGTATAAGTCTGCCCAGCACTATCCCTGCCTCCCACCACCGGCTCTGGCACAGACCGTACAAGTCTGCCCAGCACTATCCCCGCACCCCAACCACCAGCCCTGCCTCCCGATCTTGACTAAGCTCCTGAGGATCCATTCCTTATGCAGAAGATTCCTTTATGCTTATCCCACGCATGTTTGAATTCCGTTACCATTTTCATTTCCACCACCTCCCGCGGGAGAGCATTCCAAGCATCCTCTACTCTCTCCGTGAAAAAATACTTCCTAACATTTTTCTTGAATCTGCCCCCCTTCAATCTCATTTCATGTCCTCTTGTTCTACCATCTCCGGAAAAGGTTTGTTTGCGGATTAATGCATTGTATGCAGAGTCTGGCATCGGGGGTTCAGTTTAATTTTTGTCTAAATAGAAAGTTTATGATTACTTATTCTATAGTGGATTAGGGTGTATCTGTGTTTGTGAAAAAGACATGGCTTTCGGTTGGCATTGACTGTGCAGGATCGACGATCTGTACTAATCTGTCTGTTTTCGTTTTACAATAGGTGAATTGATGTTCTAGTGCTCACTGTAGTGTTTAAGATGCTTTCCTTTTCCTTGTATGACTTGTACAAATTACTGCTTATGGTATGGTAGAATTGCTCTATAGGTCCTGAGTGTTTTGTATTCTTGGTATGCCTAGTACTGGATTTGGGGGGGGGGGGGGTGTTAAAAAATGATCGGCCCCGGGTGTCAACTACCCTAGCTACACCACTGGGTCCCTCAGAGATCTGTGCTGGGACTTTTGCTTTTTAACATTTTCATAAATGACCTGGAGGTGAGGGTAACTAGTAAGGTTATCAAATTTGCTGATGACACAAAGTTGTTCAAGGTCATCAAATCACGGGAAGATTGTGAAAAGTTGCAGGAAGATCTTGCAAGACTAGGAGACTGGGCGTCTAAATGGCAGATGATGTTTAATGTGAGCAAGTGCAAAGTGATGCATGTGGGAAAGAGGAACCCAAACTATAGCTACGTCATGCAAGGTTCAGCGTTAGGAGTCACGGAACGAGAAAGGGACCTGGGAGTCATCATTGATGATACGTTGAAATCTTCTGCTCAGTGTGCTGCTGTGGCTAAGAAAGCAAATAGAATGTTAGGTATTATTAAGAAAGGAATGGAAAAAAAATGAGGATATTATAATGCGACTGTATCGGTCCATGGTGTGACCGCACCTAGAGTATTGTGTTCAATTCTGGTCGCCGCACCTCAAAAAAGATATAGTGGAATTAGAAAAGGTGCAGAGAAGGGTGACGAAGATGATTAAGGGGATGGGACAACTTTCCTATGAGGAAAGGCTAAAGTGGATGGGGCTCTTCAGCTTGGAGAAAAGGCGGCTGAGGGGTGATATGATAGAGGTATATAAAATAATGAGTGGAGTGGAACAGATAGATGTGGAGCGTCTGTTTACTCTTTCCAAAAATATTAGGACAAGGGGGCATGCGATGAAGCTGGAGTGCAGTAAGTTTAAAACAAATAAGAGAAAAATTTCTTTACTCAGCGCGGTATTCGACTGTGGAATTCATTGCTGGAGAATGTGGTTAAGGCAGTTAGCTTAGCAGCGTTTAAGAAAGGTTTGGACAGCTTCCTGAAGGTAAAGGTCATACAATGTTATTAAATGGATGTAGGGAAAAATCCACTATTCCTGGGACAAGCAGTATAAAATGCTTTGCTCCATGGATCTTGTCAGGTGATTGTGATCTGGATGGGCCACTGTTGGAGACAGGGTGCTGGGCTAGATGGACCTTTGGTCTGTCCCAGTGTGGCGATGCCTTAATGTGAGATGAAAGGTATAGAGGGGAACCAGAGTGTGGATCATAAACTTTATCCTGGAAATGACTGGTAACCAGTGATGTTCCTTTAATAGGAGGGCAACATTATCAATGCAGCCAGTGTGACAGATAATCCTAACTGCTGTGTTCTGAACTGCTTGTACTCTTCACAAAAGAGATTGGGAGAGACCAGTATAAATTACACTATAATAACTGGGATGAGATATTAGCAATGAAAGCAGAAATATAATTTGAGACAATTGATCAAGGAATGAGTGGCTTGCACAGAACTACCAAAGGGTGAAGATGCAGGATTTCACTGCAGAGTTCACCTGTGCTTCAAAGGTTAACTGGTTATCAAGTAGTTGGTTGTGATCATTTATAGCATCCTGTGTCTGGCATAAGTGCTTGCAAAGTTAGGCACAAAATTGCATGCTAAGGGGCCCTTTCACTAAGAAGCGGTAAGGCCAACACGGGCTTACCGCTCAGCAATCCAGAATGGTTACCAGCCCAATGCGGGCAACGGCAGTAGTTCCACCCCCCCCCCCACGCGTGGCATTTCCGGCGCTAGTAGAAATAGTTGAAAAATATTTCCAAAGGGGGTTACCACCAGGTTAGCATGGAGCCCTTACCACCACCTCAAGGGGTGGTGGTAGTGCTCCCCCCGCATGGCCATGCAATAAGACCAATCTTATTGCATGGCCATGTCTTTTTTCATCCTTTTTACCACTGTGGTAAAAAGGGCCTCAGCACAAACCAAAAATGGCACCCACCACTAGTACAGGGCCCTTTTTACCGCAGCTTAGTAAAAGGTCCCCTAACCTCATATTCTATAAGGACAGTTCCAGAGTCAGCATAGGTTCAGCCAAGGGAAGTCTTGCCTCACCAATTTCTTTGAAGGCATGAATAAACATGTGGATAAAGGTCAGCTGGTTGGTGTAGTGTATCTCGATTCTCAGAAAGCTTTTAATAAAGGTCCTCATGAGAGACTCCTCAGAAAATTAGATTCATAGGATAGGAGGCAAGGTTCTGGAGTGGGTTAGGAATTAGTTATTCAACAGAAAATAGAGGGTAAGATTAAATGGTCATTTCTCTCAATGGAGGAGGGTGAATAGTGGTGTGCCGCAGGGATCAGTACTGGGACTAGTGCTATTTAAGATATTTATAAATGATATGGAAATCAGAATGACGAGTGAGGTGATTACATTTGCAGATGACACAAAACTATTCAAGATTGTTAAAACACGTGTGGACAGTAAAATATTGAAGGAAGATCTTAGGAAATTAGAAGACTGGGAATCTAAATGGCAGATGAAATTTGATTTGAACAAATGCAAGGTGATGCATATTGGAAAGAATAATCTGAATCATAGTTACCTGATGCTAGGGTCCACCTTGGGGGTCAGCACTCAAGAAAAAGATGTAGGTGTCATTGTAGATAATACGCTGAAATCTTCTGCTCAATGTGCAGCAGCAGCCAAAAAAGCAAACAGCATGCTAGGAATTATTAGGAAAGGGATGGTGAATGAGACTGAAAATTAAATAATGCCTCTGTATTGCTCCATGGTGCAACCACACCTTGAGTATTGTGTTCAATTCTGGTCACCGTATCTTCAAAAAAGATATAGAGTTATTAGAAAAAAATTCAAAGAAGAGCAACCAAAATGATAAAGGGGATGGAACTCCTCTTGTATGAGAGGTGTGGTAGCCGTGTTAGTCCAGTCTTAAAGGTTATCAATAGAAATCAAACAAAATAAAACATGGAAAAGAAAATAAGATGATGCCTTTTTTATTGGACATAACTTAATACATTTCTTGATTAGCTTTCGAAGGTTGCCCTTCTTCGTCAGATCGGAAAGGCTAAAGAAGTTAGGGCTTTACAGCTTGGAAAAGAGATGGTTGAGGGGAGATATGATTGAGGTCTACAAAATCATGAGTGATGTAGAGTGAGTGGAAGTAAATTGATTTTTTTACTCGTTCCAAAAGTATAAAGACTAGGAGACACTCAAGGAAGTTAAATGGAAATACTTTTAAAACACATACGAGGAAATATTTTTTCACTCAACAAATAGTTAAGCTCTGGAACTTGCTGCTGGAGGATGTGGTAACAATCTGAGTTTAAAAAAGGTTTGGACAAGTTCCTGGAGGAAACGTCTATAGTCTGCTATTGAGACAGACATGGGGAAGTAATTGCTTGCCCTGGGACTGGTAGCATAGAATGTTGCCATGATTTGGGTTTCTGCCAGCTTGGCCACTTTGGAAACAGAATACTGAGCTAGATGGACTATTGGTCTGACTCAGTATGACTACTCCTATGTTCTTATGAACTTCCTTTATTAAATTTGCACATAGTGCACATGTAGCCCAGTGCCTAACTTTGAGCAACCTTTACTGAATTGCCCCTATGTTACATCATGCCAAACATAATTACAGTCTGAACAACCATATACAATAATGGAGAAGATAGATAAAGAATCAACTGGCAATAAATCTGACCATACAATAAATTTATAGAATCGAGAGGTGACGCCTCAAGAAGCCCCCGGCTGAATAACTCAAAAGCTCACAGGGGCTGGGCTGCTTCATCATCGGCAACTACCTCTACAAATAATTTTTCTCTTATTGCTTTTCCTTTTCTTAGAGATTTCAATATACAAATTACTTAGCTTTCCTTCCATCAAAGCTCTCAGGACGCTAGATATGACCATGACCAACGGTGGCCAGCGTTTCGTCACCTGCCTCAGGGTCAAATGGTCTGCGTCAATCTGTAAAGGAAAAATAATAATGAGAACAACAAACTAGATAACATAGCACTAGTCTCATCCTAGAATTTTTTAAGGACCTTAGCTTAAAGAATGCCTCAGGAGTGGCAACTTTCTTAGTGTTTAACACATACAGCAACCTCCACAACATTTGTGTCCTGCAAAGGTGGGGGATATATCCCTATGCACAGGTAGCACAGAGGGGCATAAAAGTTCTTTCAGATTCTTAGATCTTCTATAGGCAAAACGTATCTTCCGATTTTTAAATACTGGAGGTTGCTGTATGTGTGACATTATGTTAGAAATAACGGTGTTTGTACACCCGGTTACTTCACAAGAGTTTGTTTTAAAAGTGAATACCAACTGTAAATCAGACTATGTAGTGTATTGTTTGGTTTGTCCCTGTAGGATGCTTTACGTGGGGCAAACTTCATGCACGCTATATGTTCGTCTGATTGAACATCGGAGCGTGTTAAACACTAAGAAAGTTGCCACTCCTTTTGCTCACCATTGCGATGTAATGCAACACTCCTTCTCTGAATTGAAATGCTTTGTTTTACAGCAGATTGAGGTCTCTCCAGTAAGGATAGGAGTCAACAGGAAGCGGATTATGTTTCAGTATGAACAGAAGTGGATACACCGTTTGAACTCACTGGTTCCAGTGGGTTTGAACGGTAAAATTGAATGGGGTCACTTTTTCTAGTTTGAGAGGTTGGGACACTTTAATAAAAGAGATCAGGGGTTCTGTTTGGATACCGTAACGGACTGTCTACAAGCTGATTGGTCAGGTTGTATCCTGGCATCTGACGTAACTCAGTATTTAAACCAGAGGGGCCATCTTTTCTTTTGCTGGCCCGTTGAAGCTGAGTATTCTTTAAGCTAAGGTCCTTAAAAAATTCTAGGATGAGACTAGTGCTATGTTATCTAGTTTGTTGTTCTCATTATTATTTTTCCTTTACAGATTGACGCAGACCATTTGACCCTGAGGCAGGTGACGAAACGCTGGCCACCGTTGGTCATGGTCATATCTAGCGTCCTGAGAGCTTTGATGGAAGGAAAGCTAAGTAATTTGTATATTGAAATCTCTAAGTAAAGGAAAAGCAATAAGAGAAAAATTATTTGTAGAGGTGGTTGCCGATGATGAAGCAGCCCAGCCCCTGTGAGCTTTTGAGTTATTCAGCCGGGGGCTTCTTGAGGCGTCACCTCTCGATTCTATAAATTTATTGTATGGTCAGATTTATTGCCAGTTGATTCTTTATCTATCTTCTCCATTATTGTATATGGTTGTTCAGACAGAAGTATTAGGAGGGGATTGCCTTCATAATTTGCTTTAAACATAATTACAGTCCCATCCCTCTTTCTTTAAATTAGCTATAAATGACTCTATGGGGTATTTCTATAAAATTGGCACTAATATTTACATGTAATTGCTCAATACTTTCACCGGTACATCTGAAGGGCCTCCTGTTGTTCAGTACCTTGGATGTATATTTACATTGCTCTTTCCTGCAGCAATGTTTGCTAGCATATTTAGTACATTATCAGCAATAATATACAGAGGAGTGACCTACTTCTATAAATCACTTCTACAGCGCTACCAGTCGTACACAGCGCTTTTACAATTGACCAAGTGACCAAGAAGCTTTGACTCATGATGCAGGCATTTCATGATGAAATATGGCTCCATGTTGAGTCTTGGCTTACTTTGATGCTTTAATACAGTTTGACCTCTGTGTTCATCATTGGAGTCTCCTCTTGGATTTGTTTTGGAAGGCAGTTTTTTCACCCTTACTTTGGTGTTTTGGAACTTATGCTTTTGTGTAGGGGTGTCTCTCCCTTTTGCTTGCTCTTGTTTCTAATATTCAAATGTAATTATTCAATAAGGGGTCCTTTTACAAAGCTGTGGTAGTGCACCCTTTCGCTGGTCGTTCCCGTGCACTATGGCTATTTCTATTTCAGCCAGAAAATGGCCGTGCATTAATGATATGATTACCTGGTGGCCATTAACAAAAATTAGCACATGTTTTTTGTGGTAAAAATCCCTTCAGGCTTCTGCTCTCTGGGGCAGGAATTCAAAACAAAACTTTTTACTATGAATGAGCAGGACCCTAGTATGCTATTTACATGCTTATTTCACATGTTTAAATGGGAAACTTCTCTATAGACTTCTTATTAACAACTTTCCTTACTTAACATATGACAGTTGCATAAGTACTTTCCTGTAGGGATGGGGAGCCAGAAAATTTTATTTTCTGTTATTTCCTAGGTCATTTATGTACATAGTAATTAGTAAATGGTGACAGATAAAGAACTGCTGACCAATTTTCAATTGTCTGTTCCTGCCTAACTGATGATATTCAGCAGCACTTAACCAGACAGTGCCTCTGAATATCAGCACTAACTGCCCCTGAATTGTATGGCTAGTGCTGGGGCGGTCTGAGGGTGGTACTGGGAAGAGTTGGTATTTAACTGGTTAGTGGTGATATTCAGACTGATAACTGATTAAGGGGCCTATTTACTAAAGAGTTAGTGCACAACAATAGGCTTGCTATGCGCCAATCCAGAACTACCACAGGAGCCCAGCGGTAGTTCCCAACCCCAGTGTGTGCCATTTCTGGTGCTATAAAAAAGAGCAGTAACTTCTAGAGATGAGCAAGAGTCCAGGGGAAAGAGAATTTGGATATCATCAGTGTACACATACATTGTGAATCCTAGAGTTTGTGCCAGAGTTAGTAGAGGGGCAAGAAAGATGTTGAAGGGTGTTGGTGAAAGAAGGGATACTTGAGGGACCCTATTCTGGGTTTAAATGTCTTGGATGTTGAACTATTAAAGGACACAGTTTATGTGTGATCAGTGAGAAATGAGGTAAACCAGTCTAAGACCGTATCAGCAATACCTATAGAGTGAAGATGATGCAATAGAGTGGTTGACCAGGTCAAAAACTGCTGAAAGATCTAATGACATAAGACGAGCAGATTTGCGTTGATTAAGTAAGTTGTGGAAAAAAGTTGTGATGCCTAGCAGAGAAGTTTCTGTACTATGGTGTTTCTGGAATGCTGTTTGGTTTGGGTGAAGAACTGATGTTTTGGAGATAAAGTCAAGCAGTTATT